>NC_135904.1:6590224-6945224 GCF_964194155.1 Cetorhinus maximus
AGACTTGAGCAAATAATGCAGTCTGACATTTCAGTACAGCACTGAGACAGCGCTATTTATTTTAAATGTGGCTTTAAACAGAGGCCCTTCATGTCTGGTCACATGGATATAGACAAACCCATGGCACTATTTGAAGAAGAGCAGGGTAGTTCAATTCTTATACCTTCAACAAGATCATTAAAATAGATAATGAAAACAGAACGTGTTGGAAATACTCAGCAGGTCTGGCAGCATTTGCAGAGAGAGGAACAGAGTTAACGGCTGGGATTTTACCAGAGGTAGGCAGCCAAATTGAATAAATTCATGGCCTAATTAGAGGCCATTTTCATGGGCCTCCAGCATTTTGCCAGCGGTGTAGTGCCCTCCACCAGGCCTGACCCCCAGCCTCTGGGTAGGAAGCCACCAGTTGCACAGAGGCAGTCTCCCAGCAGTTTCCTGGGGTGGGTGGGGGGAGGTTGTGGGTGGTGGGGAGGCAGGCTTCATTGAACAAAGAGGGGTCCTAGAGCAGAGAAGGCAGCCCTTGCAACCACAATTTCCCTGGAGAAGTTTGCCCTCCGACACTGGGCCCCATGCTTGGTTTAAATTTTTTCATTCAGCTTAACCTGCTGTGGGCCCAAAGCCCCCTGTCCTGGAGCTCAGCACATCAGTGCAAAAGGCAAGGCCAAAGCATTTGCAACCATCTTCAGCCAGAAGTGCCGACTGGATGATCCACCTTGGCCTCTTCCTGAGACCCTCAGTATCACAGATGCCAGTTTTCAGCCAATTCACTTCACTCCACGTGTTATCAAGAAACAGCTGAAGGTATTGGACACTGCAAAGGCTACAGATCCTGCCACCATCCCTGCAATATTACTGAAGATTTGTGCTGCAGAACTAGCCACACCCCTAACTAAGCTATTCCAGTACAGCTAAACACTGGCATCTACTCAGCAATGTGGAAAATTGCCCAGATATATCCTGCCCACAAAAAGCAGAACAAATTCAACCCGGCCAATTACCATCCCATCAGTCTGCTCTCAATCTACTCTCAACCATCAGTGATGGAAGGTGTTGTCAACAGTGCTTATTGCTCAGCAATAGCCTGCTCACTGACACTCAGTTTGAGTTTCACCAGGACCACTCAGTTCCTGACCTCACTATAGTCTTGGTTCAAAAATGGACTAAAGAGCTGAACTCAAGAAGTGAGGTGAGACTGACAGCCCTTAACATCAAGGCAACATTTGACCAAATGTGGCATCAAGGAGCCCTAGCAAAATTGGAGTCAATGGGAATCAGAGGAAAAACTCTCCACTGGTTGGAGTCATACCCAGCACCAAAGGAAGATGATTGTGGTATTGGAGATCAATCATCTCAGCCAGGACTTTTCCTATGGTGGGCAGGCTGCGTGAAAGCGGGCAGGGCAGGTGTGGAGTCAATCGCTGCCCACGAACAGCTGCGTGCCGCCATTTTACACAGGCGGGCTAATTAATAGCGTAATACACGAACGGTAGCACTCAGCACTACCTGTGCAGGCGGGGGGAGGAGGGAGAGTCTGGGCCAGCGCTCTTTCGGGCTTCAATCTCCCTGAGGCACAGAGCTGCCTCAGTGAGATTGAATGGATATGAAAATTATTAAACAATCGATTTAAAAATGTATTCAAACATGTCCCCTCATGTGACTGTGTCGATGTCATCGCGTGTTATTTTACATGTCGGCGTGTTGGGTCCACACACTGCAGGGATCATCATGGGTGGGATGAAAAATTTTGAAAGACCAGCAAAAGGTCTGTTGACTTCGGGCGGGAATTTCCAATCCTGCGTCAGGTGGGACCGGAAAAATCCTGCCCTTAGTGGCAGCAGTGTGTGTACCATCTACAAGAGGCACTGCAGCAACTCACCAAGACTCCTTCGACAGCATCTCCTAAACCTGTGACCTCTGCCACTTAGAAGGACAAGGGCAGCAGACACATGGGAACACCACCACCCGCAAGTTCCCCTCCAAACCACACACCTTCCTGACTTGAAATGGTATCCCCATTCATTCATTGTCACTGGGTCAAAATCCTAGAACTCCCACTCCAACAGCACTCTGGGGGTAGCTACAACACACGGCCTGCAGTGGTTCAAGGAGGCAGCTCACCTCCACCTTCAAGGGCAATTGGGGATAAATGCTGGCCTGGCCAACATGCCTACATCCCGTGAAAGAGTAAAAATAAAATTCTCAGCACAAACTACCTATTCCGGTGGTGTTGCTGAGTCTTCAGAGCTGGATGGGCCCAGTATGGAGAACCCAACCACCATCCTTAATTGGGCAGCAGGCCTTATGCCATTCACTTCTGGAAAAATTGTCAATGTGGTCTTATTGCCTGCCCTTGCTCGGGACCCATATATGATCCTGACATTGGAGCATCCTGCGTACCCCTATAGAATTCCACCCAATGTTTCAGGTCTGTGACCTGTCATCAGTTCTAATGAAAGGCCACAGACCTGAAACGTTAACTCCATTTCTCACTCCACAGATGCTGCCAGACCTGCTGAGTATTTCTAGCTTTCTCTGTTTTTATTTCCAATTTTGAGTATCTGTATTATTTTACTTCTGTCATTAAAATGGATTACCTGATCATTCATCTCATTAGCTGTTTGCGGTATCTTGCTGTGTACTAACTGGCCGCCACATTTGCCTATATAACAGCAATTGGGCTTCAAGAGGAACTTCAAGAGTTTGGCCTCGTGATGATGAGTGAAAATTGCATGTAACTTGGCTTGGAACCTGGAGCTGACAGTTTCCCATGACACTGCTGCTCTTGTGTGTCATGCTGTTATGAAGTTAAAGTGTAGAAGGCAGTCCCATACAACGACATTCTCTCATAATTATTCTCCATTGGAAAGCCCACGCAGCTATCAGGGCCAATGCTAAATGTGAAACAGGGAGAGAGTCCCCACAGTGGTTGCACTGCCAAGGCAGAAACACACACAAAAAAAACATGTAAAACTGCCTCGAGCTTTCTCATAATTTCCTGAAGTTTAGCTGGTTTAACTGACCTGTAAGGCAGGGCAACTACGCAAAACACAAATATAGCAGGCTGATTGGAATATACTGCTATATTTCAGAGAAATGAAAGAAAACTTTAGAAGCTCTTTAGAGAAGCTCACTGACCTCTAGGGAAAGCAGCCAATATTACGCACTGAGGATATGATCTAAAGTAGGCCCAACAGTACCTGGGAAAATGACAAAAGATTAATTACACTTCATGTCAAATCTATTTTTAATGCTATTTTTCTCATTTTGCGGTATCCAGATTATTTTTGTGTCTTTTGGGCCCTTTTTTTTTCTTCAAAAAAAGCTACTTTCCATATTAAAAGCACTCCTCTGCAAGAGAACCTGCTTCCTAGCTCAAAGATCCACTGAAGCTTTTATAGATCCAGCTGCTGGATGTACAGGCGAGGATAATATGTGAGCAATGATGTTTTTGCAGCCCAGCACACAGAGTTTTGACTTCATTTACATCCTTATGCTGTGTTAAGCAGAATATTCCAGAAGCACACAGCATGCCTATTAGCATCTGAACAGAGTAGCGATGAACCATTTGTCAGAGTTATTCCAATGAAAGGATCTACACCCCAAGCATTAAACCTGCCTTCCCTGTTTCAGAATCTGCTATGCCTTTTTTTGAATTTTCTGCTTTTCATGTACAGTGCCAGGATTCAGGTTTTTTTTACTTTTTAGCGTAAAGTGGAAAAATAAAGTTTACCAAGCAATCTTCGCACCAAGACACTGCCCCCTTTAAAAAAAACAGAGTTCAAACAATCGAACGCAGACCAACATCTAACTGAGGTGGTTATTGAGAAGAGACAATATTCTGAATATCAAGGTCTGGAACCTGCTGCGTGCATCCTTTCTGTGAACAATTCCCCCGTGTATATCTATCAGCCCTGCCTAAAGTTTTCTTTAAAAGAAGCAACCTTTTATCATAGCAGTGACGCCATTCCACCGCTGCTCTGTGGAAGTGAGATAAAAACCTGCTCACATCGCACTGACTGGGAATCCCTGACTGCGTTGCTGCAGTTGTACTGGAGTCCTGGGTGTGGCTGGTTTATCTCTAACATTAGTAAATAAAGCAAAATGGACTGGCATTCATTGACATAGACAGCCGCAGTTTAGCAAGTGCTGTCTGCACACCGATGCCAGTTTTACCCAGTTTAAATGATCAGCAATTGAAGATCCACAACAAAATTCCACCACTTGGGAAGTTGAAAGTGCGCTGTGGAATTCATAATGATATATATGCACGTTCACATTTACGCTGCTGCAGTTATTGTGCAAGTGCAGCCTGAATCCAGAGCCTAGTGCCCAGATTAACGAAGTCTGAAGGAGAGATTCACATTGTCACCTCGGGCATGAACTTGTGCTTGGGCTCAACGTTCTTCTCTGCTGCACAATCCTATGAGCTCACTACCACCTGGAGCGGTTTGAGGTAGGTAAACACAAGGGGCAGAATTTTTACCTCGGCGGGCAGGCGCGCGCCTTGACCCGCTCGAGCGTATAATGCTGCTCGTTGACGTCGGGCGAGCATCCCAGCATCAACGCGCACTCGTGCAATAGTCCTGTCGGCGGGCGTGCGCAGGAATCGGCAGCGCGCCCACCGACAATTAGAAGGCCTACTAAGACCATTAAAGTATTAATTAACTTACGGTGGGCGGGCCGGCGAAAAGGCCAAGCGGCCTTTGCACTTTTTAGGAAACCTCATCCACGGGCGGGATGAGGTTTCCAACAGCAAATAAAAATAAAATAAAACATTTTACATTTCATTTACAACATGTCCCTGACAGAGTCACATGAGGGGACATGTTTTATAACATTTTTAAAGTCTTTTATTTTTACTTTGAGAAACGTTCGTCTCCCTGTGGCAAGCTCCGTGCCTCAGGGAGATTTTCAAGTGTGCACCCACGCGCATGCATGAAGTTGTGTCCGCCCACCCGCACAGGCAGCGCTGCCACTTACGTTTCACGTTGGGCGGGTCTTAACTGGCGTGACCAGCATGAAATCGCGGTTCCGGCCCTGATCGCAGACAGCGGTCAGCCTTCTGACCAACCCCGCCTGCCCCCACCGAGCCTGCCCGACAAGTGCAAAATTCCGCCCGTGAAAGGGAAAGGAATATAGGACATGCTGATAGGGTGAGATGAAGTGAGGTGGGAGGATATCCATGTGGAGCATAACCACTGGCATTGACCTATTTGTTGGGCTGAATGGTCTGTTTCTGTGTCATAAGGTGGAATTTTTCTATAGCATGTAGTCTGAAAACGCAACAGCTTTTTTGGGCTCCTGATGAAAAATGCTGGGTGGTCCAGTGTCCTGGTTTTAATGTTTTTTTTTGCAAGTATCAGGTTGACAAGGTCTTGCCTGCAAAAAGACAGTATTGTTAAATGGTTTAACCACCGGGAAGAACCCTGGGAGCCAAGAGGAAAGCACGTCGAGGATTTGCAATTTATTTTTGTTGCAAGAAATAAGGTATAGATTAGGTTAAATAGAAAATTGTAAAGTTACACTTAAAACCAGAGAGAGAGAAAACGGAAAACAAAATAATAGAAAGGCAGTGAATGTGTAAGCAGTATTGCAAGGGGAATTTTAACTCTTCCCCCAAACAGTGAGGTTTGGGTCGTGGAGAAAGTAAGGACAGAGGTGAGACGAGAGGTGGACCATCTAGGAGGCAGGTTAGTCACTGAAATATAACGAGACTGCATCCCTCAGATTTTATCTCCATCTTAAATTGGACCCTGGCCAGTTGGGTTTCCAAGGCCTCAGGAAACATGGCAGCTAATGGGAGGTGAGGACTGTATCCAGAAAGCAGGCATCTTTCTGCTTCCCTGCTGGACCCAGCTGACCTGCTTCCAACTCCGAAGCGCCCTGCAATCAGACAGTACCACCTCCAAGCCATGGTGGCCCTCACTGTGTCACAATCTCCCATCTCCCACCTGGTCCTTCCAGTCACTCCCTCCTTCCTCTACACTCCCTGGATGTGGCCTTTCCTGCCAACTCTTCTGATTCCCCCACCCCCCATCCCACCACGCCCCCTGGCCTCCACCAGATAACTGGCCTCCAATCATTCCACCCTCCCCGCCCTCCGTCCTCCAAGCTCCCCAATTTTCCAGCTATCCAATCCATCCGTCCTCTCTGCTCCATGACTGTGACCTGGTGCTAAAGGCCCACCCACGGTCAGCCTCCCGATCTGTCCGGCTGCAGCCAGGAAAGGGCTTTTAAATATGTTAATCAGGTGCTGCTGTGAAACTTGACCAGACCTGGGGGAAACCCATACTTCTGTGTTTCTCAGCTGTACTGCACCCCCACTCCCTCCCTGCAAGTATAGGGTGCAAAGTGTTACATTTTTTAACTTAAAATACTTCTCCAGATGTTTATTTTTGTAGGTTAATGTTAATATTCCCCTGATAAAGGTATTTCTGGGGCAGAATTTTCCGTCCGTCGGGGCGGGGGGAGTTGAAAAGCGGGCGCGTGGAGGCACGTCTCCGATTGGGGGCGCGCCGCCATTTTATGTGGGCGGGCCAATTAAGGCCCGCCCAGCGTGACATCTGCCAGGAAGCGCTATGTGCTCCCTGTGTGGGCGGGGGGGAATTCCCTAAACCAAGAGTGCGCTCTCTCGCACATGCACATGATAAAGCGCACTCATCTCCCTGAGGCCAAGTGCTGCCTCAGGGAGATCAGCTGCACATTTAAAAATCTGAAAAATCTTTAAAAAAATCCCTGACATGTCCCCTCATGTGACACTGTCACATGAGTTGGGACATGTCCATAACTTTTACATACACTTTAATCACATTTTTTAAAACCTACATGAAACCTCATCCCACCGGTGGATGAGGTTTGATGCTTTTTCTAATTCCAGCCAGGGCTCCTGGCCTGCCCGCTAACCTTAAGGTTGGACGGGCAGGTCCATTAATTAGCTAAATGACTCTGTCAATGGCCTCAATTGGCCAATGACAGATCGGCGGGTACTCAGCAGGTTCTGCTGAGCCCCCGCCTACCTGAAAATTTAAATGGGGCGCGGTGACGTTGGGAGTTCTGCCCGAGGTCACCGCGCGTCATTTTACACATCGGCAAGCGGGCCCCGCCCCCCTGCTCGCTGACCAGGAAACCCTGGCCCTGGTGGATCAATTTGTTTATCACTATAATATTAATGTTTGCTTCAGTTTTACAGTGCCCAATGTGAAATAATCCCCCACAAGCTAGTCAGAGCACCAGCTATTCCCCAAGACCCACCAGCTGTCTAGCTTTTAACTTTAACTGTAGTTATTTCCATTTTCAAGTTTATGCACCAAATAGAGTATTATTTCCCTTTGCATTTTATTTCATTTCCTGTATTTCTGGTCGCATCCTTATTTTTTTTTAATTTGGAAAATGACAAACACATTCAGAAATAGTGGAGTGTGGGTTTGAGCAGTGTTTAATATCCGATACAGTCCTGATCGGGGGGAAAAAAGAGATAAGGCTCAAGGCAGTGCAACTTGGCAAATCACAGAGCAGAAAACTGTCTGAGAAACAGGATGGATCAAGCGGGTGAGACAATTCAAAGGACCAGGTCTATCGAAAGCCACATTAGCAATGGAAAAACATTATGTAAAGTTGCGGTACTGAGCAGAGTTAAGGAAAAACTGCCATTTAACCTCCAAATATTTTAACAAATTGAAATATTGCAAATTTTCCCCCAACCATTTAAACCCCTGAAGGGGACATACAGGACAATTACATCCAGATTTCCAAAAATATTGAAGCATAACAAGTAACCATCCATTCTCACAACTCCAAATCTCTTTTCTGGTTGCCCTCCACATTCAAATGCCTCTCCAAACTCCAACAGTGCGGAACCATTGGAAACCATTGTGTCCCATGCAGTATTTGACTATCTTAGTCTGCATGTACCCCTATAACTTCTTCACACATACATCATACGTGACTCATAGCATTTTGAAGACCTGGATCCTGTTCAGCTTCATTCCTCACTACCACCTTTCCCTCCACCTCTCTCCAATCAAAACAAACTCAACCCCAATTTGCTACTCATAACATCATCACAGTGATGGGTAGAAAGTCAACGAGAGGCATCCCATTTATGTGCCATTTCTCTGGGGTTTTTGCCTATGTCCAGCTGAAGTTACAACAGGAGATCTGTAGAACACCTACCTCTTGCCCACCCCAACCACCCCACAGGAATTCCAGCTAGTTATTTCCTTTTCATCACTGCTATTTGACAGGTACACTCCAGCTCATGTTTTCCAACAGTTTCACCAAGGCAGATATTGGCGTACACGAGTTATATAGCTTGGCACCGTACTTACATAGAATACAATATGTGACACTGAAGAGTATATGTACTACACATATAGTTCAATGGAATATTGCGAACACACAATGGGAGATGAATGGGGCTGCTGGGTACAAAGAGTACAACCTGATGGACAGTGAAGTCCAGTGTGGGTGTACCTACACCACGTGGACAGCAGTGGTTCAATAAGGCAGCTCACCACCTCCTTCCTAAGGGCCACTAGGGCTGGCAATAAATGCTGGTCTGGCCAGCAACACCCACATCCCTGGAATGAATTTTAAAAAGTCTAAAGACACAGTTTTGAGGTCAGCAAAGATAGAGAATAGACACCAGGATACCACAGGATTAAAGGAGACATAACAAGGTTTAGAGAATAAACAATGAAAGACCGTAACAACAACCTGAATGTATAGCACATTTGGCACAGAAACAACCCAATATAATCAATGGGAGTTGGGAATAGGCACCAAAAGAAGAAAAAGATCAGGCAATGAGGTGAAAAGCTTTGCTGGATAGTTGCATTTTTAAAGGGTGTTGATAGATGAGAGGCCTTCTATCGGGGAGGAAGATGCAGAAAGCAAGACCAATACAACAGAAAACTGTACAAAAAACTGGTGAAAGGAGGAAATAAATAAAGGGCCTGGAGTCAGAGGAATGTTTGGTCATGGTTTTTGGACTGGATGAGTTTGCCAAGGTAGGCCATAGAGGCATTTACAAAGAAGAACAAGAATTTCAAATTAAATAAGTGGAGTTGACAGTAGTCAGTGGAGGTCTTCGAGGATTGAGTGATAGATTAATAAGACTTAGCATTGGACAGGGTGGCAGAGGTTCAGGTAAATTCTATGAAAGAGGCTGAGATGACAGCGAGGGGAATGTTTGAGACTACAGTGGGAAATACATATTGGGAAACAGTAAGAAGTCAAAAATCTACAATAGGGACAATAGTGGCTAGAGAATAAACAATGATAGGTAGCAGGATATTTGGATTGACATTGTGGATTATAGAGAGAACATGATGAGGGATATTAGGGCATGCAGAACACATTAAGGGCAAATGGGGAGAATACATAGGGCAGAATATTTGGCTCGGCGAGTGGGGGCGGGGCCCACTTGCCGAGGCATAAAATGACCTGCGCCACCACGCGCCATTCAGATTTTCAGGTCGGTAGGCGCACACCCGAGTTGGCTGCGCGCCCGCCGACCTGTCAAAGGCCAGTTAACTATCAATTAAAACAATGAACTGAGCTGCCCGTCCAGCCTTAAGGTTGGCAGCAGGGGACAGGTGAAGAGCCCAGGCGGCCTTCGCATTTTTCATGGAACCTCAGCCACGGGCAGGTTGAGGTTTCATGAAGGTTTTTAAAGGATTGAAAACATTTTTAAACAAAATTCATAGACAGGTCCCAGCTCATGTGACAGTTTCACACGAGGGGGGCATGTCCTAAAAATTTCTTTTTTTTCCTTTATTAAAATTTTTAAAAATTAAACTAATCTCCCTGAGGCAGCTCTGTTGCTCAGGGAGATTTCTGCGCTCTTTCATGCGATTGCGCAAAACAGCGCAGGCCCCGGCTCAGGCAAACCCCACCCCCGCCCGCACAGGTAGAGCTCTGTTTCCAGGCGTACGTCACGCTGGGAGGCCCTAAATTGGCCCGCCCACATAAAATGGCGGCGCCCAGCCAATCGCGGTCGGTGATCGGCTGCATGTGCATCTGTGCCGACTCCCACACAACACCCCCCCCCCCCAACGGGATGAAAATTCTCCCCATAATGAGGAATAATGGGGTACGTGGCATATAGAGAATGTACAATATGAAACAATGCATTGTAGAGAATAGATGACGATGGATCATGTAGGACACAAAATACTTAATGAAGAACAATGAACCATAGGGAATGCGCAATGGTAGACAGTGCATCATAGAAAGTACACAGTGAAGATCATTGGCGTGTACAGAATATGCAGTGGGTAACAGTGGGTATAAAGAATAAAGGATAATGGGCTGTAATTACAGGACATGGACTAGAGGATTTACAGATTCAGTACAAAAGCTCTTTACCTTGGAGCCTTGGTACATACAGTACTGAGAAAAGGTTTGTTGATTGTCAACAATCTATACTGGCTGGAATACAATATGAGTCTTTCTGTATCTACAGTTAAACTTTAATACTTTAATAGAAACCAAACTTTATTGCCAAAATGACACAATACTTTGGTACAATTGAAAAAAAATGAACTTGTGTAATATAGCAGCTTTTACAACTTCAGGATTTCCCAAATTTATACAGCCAATGAAATATTTTTAAAGTGTAATCACTATTGTAATGTAGGTAGCACAGCAGCCAATCTGCACACAGCAAGCTCCCACATACAGCAATGAGATAATTGACCAGGTAAACTGTTTTAGTGATATTGATTGCAGGCAAAGTATTGGGCACAAGACTGAGGCAACTCCCCTAATCTTCTTCAAATAGTGCCATGGGATATTTTATATCTGCTTGAGCAGGCAGATGAAGCCTAGGTTTAATACCTTATCCAAAAGACAGTACCTCTGATAAGGTAGCACTTCCACAGTACTGCACTGAAGGTGAAACCTAGATAATATGCTCAAGCCTCTGGAGTGGGACTTGAAGCTACAATCTTCTGTATCAGCCACAATAACCCTCTCACTGTGTGTCGTTTGAGAGGAGTCTCGTTTACATGTATTAAATATTTAAATCTGGTCCCATGGCTAAACTTTCATCTGTGTTTTTTTAAGAATTTGTTCACAGGATGTGAATGTTACTGGCATTTATTGTCCATTTCCAGCTGCTCTGGTTTAGTACTGAATGACTACTTCAGAGTGAAGTTAAGGGTGAACCACATTACTAAGGGACCGGAGTCAATTGCAAGTCAGAGCATGTGAGAATGGCAGGTGTCCTTCCCCAAAGGCCATCTGTGAACCAGCAGGATTTTTACAACAATCCGACTGCCGATTTTTTATTTCCGGAACTTTTTTAACTGAATTCAAATTCTTAAACCACCATCATGGGATTTGAGCTCATGTTCTTCAGAATTAATACTTCAGAATTATTACTTCAGGCATTTTGATTATTAATCCAGTAACATAACTACTACACTACTGTACCCCTCGGTTGTTCATGGAACAGAACACCCAGGAGACCCAGGATCTCAGACTGAGACGACAGTTCAGGTTTCCGATTAAAGGTCTGGTAGGGATTTTTTTTATACATATTGAGCTACATTTAGTTCCGTTAATCTGATGATTTGCTGTTTAATCCAACATTTTTGTTTTTCTGATAGGGTAAAGCTTATCGCATCACTTGATGTTAGAACTATATAGCAAATGTGCCTGACCGGTTGCTGGCACTAGCCCAGCATGGGCTGTAGATTTTCTTCAATGTGATTAATCATTATTACAAGTTTCTCTGCCCTCTGTGTAGAATTTCAGCATTTGTTTGGCGGGAGTAATTATATGCACAAAAGCAGAACTTCTTGGTAAACTTATCAATCAGCATTACAATTGTACAATTCTGTAAGTCAGTGGAGATACAAGATGAATGAAATACATTACTGTAAAATGTCATGGATAGGGCGCACCTTAGTTTAGGTTCTTAAGACCTAAAGACCTACACAGTGCAACCTACGCACCTTTGTAGAAAATGTAATTAGATTTGAAATTATAACACGTGGAGTTAATAAGGCAAATTGGTAGAAAGTATTGTCATTGGCCAATCAGTCAGCAACTACAGGGCATAAATGTAACAAAATGACCAAAGAAATAAAGTAAGTGATTAGGAGGCGTTTTTATGCAGAGGGCTGTTGGGATAAGGGAGGGGTAATTTTCATCAAATACTTCAAGCATTAAAGAGACTCCAAGGTGGCCAAGATGATCTTCGGCTGCAATGTTGATTCAGCCTGCATTTAACACAAGTCTTGGTAAAGGAGTTGAAGCCAGGGATAGGAATGGGTGCCCAGAGGCTTGTCAAACAGTTGATTGCCACTTAAGCTGCCTGCATGGCATTTTGGTGGCTCATGCTTCATGCAGCAATCTCTCCTAACAGCGACCAGATGTTAGAGAACAACCTTGTCATTGTTGGAAATATCGACGCAGCCTAAAGGCAAACTCACCATTTCATTTTTGTTGCTGCTGGAACTGCGAAAAGGACCTTAGAAACACATTGGGACACTTTCTGGGCACTTTATCAAGACATCACCAACACTTAATCAACATTTATTCTGGAAATTCTCTGAGGACTTCACCTAAAATGAGTAAGTGTTCTGCTATTCCGCCTTATAGGAGTCATCGGGAGAAAGGGTTTTCAATTCTGCATCAGTGAAGGCGTGCACCAACTCCCTCGGTCCCTGAGCCATCATACAACATGCTGCTAAGTGCCAGCCAAAGCACCCGGCACCTTCCATGGAAGTGTGTGCGAGGCACTCACATATACTACTCCATGCAAATTTCATCTTATCAGCACACGAGTGCTAAACCTTCAAGTCTATGGTTTAGCACCTCTAGACAAGCAGTCAAGCTAATCAGCAATTAGCTGATTGTGTGCTTAAATTCAAACTTTCAAACCAGCAAGTTTTATTAGTACGCCACCAATTTAGCCCCTGTTTTCACACTTTGGCCAAAATAGCCCCCGGAATGTCCTTTCAGGAACAGTGGGGAAATTCAAATCCAAATACCTTTTAAAGGCACTTGGATAAGTATTTGACAAAGTAAAAATTATAGGGATATGAGGAAAAGGCAGGGTAATCAGATTTAAATAGCTAGATCTTTCAGGGAACTAGCACAGGCATAATAGGGCAAGTGGCCTCTTTCTGTGATAAAACATCTTGTGATATATTAGCCAATGAAACAAAAATATTAGCTAATTGAGTAATGTTTTATTATTCGAATGTTCTTTAACTCAGGAGTAATGCTTTCAAAGCACATCAAAGCAAAAAAAGTGCAACAGCACTTTTGGACAACTATGCACAGAAGGCAAGGCAATAAGTGACATTAGTTCAATAACTTTCTTGACTCAATCTCCTGAGCCAGCAGTCTCAAGCCGTGCTGCTATGAAGAGTCTCTAAGCCAAAGAGGAGGAGAAATCAGACTGCTTGAACTCATTGTACAAGGCTAGAAAATTCAAGGGAACAGAATAAAATGCAGGTGCCCATTGAATCCCATTTTCTATTATTCACCAAAGATCTGGGAAAATCATTTTCAGCACCATGAACAGCTCCAATGTTGATACCAATGTGCATATTCAATAATAATGCTGCCGGTAAGCGGTTCATTCTATAACTGTCTCTTCTGTGCTTTTCCTGTGCTCAGAAAGCCTGTCATAAATTAGAGGATTTAAGACAAATTGGGCATTAATCAGTGCAATACAATTTCTGTTGAATTGACTATTACCATTTGATTTTCTCACAAAGTTGCAAAGGGATATATAATATACTGTGCAGGTATCTAAGTCACCAATCTGTGGGATGTCAGTGGTATGGAATGCAACAATTTCCCATTTCAAGCACTGGGCATAAAGAGTTTCCAAGTTCAAGTACATTATAGGTTAGCAGCATTATGGGTTAGCCTACTCCTGCCCCGAATTCGTAGAAATTCCTTCATGACTTTCCCCAAACAATGTGTAGCCCATTGCAATCACTTCCTATACTTGCCATTCTGTGTCCTAAGTATGATTACCCATTTGGTTCCAATTAGTACCAAGGTAGGAGTAGTCTATGGGCCCATGGGATTGAGACTAACCAAACACCAGTCATGTAGATAAAAGCAAAATACTGTAGATGCTGGAAACCTGAAATAAAAGCAGAAAGTGCAGGCAAAACTTAGAGCTCTGGCAACATCTGCGGAGAGACAGAGTTCATGTTTCAAATCAAACCTGACCCTTCTTCAGAAGAAGAGTCATACTTGACTCGAAACTTTAGTCAATTATGTAAAACTCTTGTAACAAACATAGGAAACCTTAATCCCGTCAATCTTGACTGGATTTAAGCACATTTCCCAGAGGAGAGAGGTCAGTCTCCAACCACTGCTCCATCCCACCTCCATGTTTTAATATGAATCCCCATTTTCTCCCTAATCCTTCATGGTGCCACTATTTACTTCATCCATGAAGGTTGATAGACATCCCAGTCCCAGGCCTGCTAATGTCGATGTTCAATTGTCAGGCAAGAAACATGGAGCAACAGCCTGGTGATAACTTTCACTCTGACTATCCCTCCTCCAGTTTCTCATTGTCATAATAGTGAGAAAAGGTAATTTAACAGAATTTTGTACAATGTTAAATTCTGCACTGGCTTTCCCTATCCTACACCAAACAGTAAATCATTTATCAACCACTTCAATTTCCTGACATCATTGTCTCTGTACATCAATGTTGTAAATTGATTAATATGTTGAATGTAAGATTGTTGTTGGGATCCACCGCAAACTGCTTCTCAGCAGCCACAAGAAAACCAGGGTGAAAGGGCAAAGCCTGACTCAGTGACACCACCAAGACTGAGAGCAGTAAAACAGCCAGGTAAATCAACTTGGGCTTTAAAATATGGCGATGATAGGGGGAAGGGAAAACAGAGGGATCTATGGGGCTTCATCAAGAAAGAAAGAATTCAAGTGAGGGATGTTGTGATGATGCAGTGTAGATACGAGGCGAAGCAATAGCATTTAGAATCATATAGAGTTTGCAACACAGAAACAGATCACTCGACCCAAATGGTCCATGTCAGTGTTAATGCTTCACATGAGCCTCCTCCCATCCAATCCAATTAACTAACCCTATTAGGAAGAAGTATCAAATACTTATATAACAAAATATATAAATTCAGAAGATCAATGGCCATAGATAGTGCTGCATAAGTAAAGGGAGAAGCTGTAATGGACAGTTGAGTCCACCTCCGTGAATTGCACATTGCACAACTATCAGCCATCTTCCAAACGCTAAACTGATTTAAATACTTACCTTGTTTGCAGATGGCAAGATGAGAAGACCTTAATTCCATTTACAAAATTGTCTAATATATATCATTAAATAAACAGACAGCAAGGAATGGCTGCAAGACTATAATCTAATCTCAGATTACTGATGACATTCACAAATGGCCCGAAGATTCCCTTTCACATTTTCCCATATCACATGAATTTCTCAATTAGATTCCGGCTTTGACTTCCATCCATTTTCTACATATAATATTTCGATTGCACTGAACTCTTTGACAGATTTACGCTGGGACACCTAATCTTGCTCGATAAAAATATGACTACAGGCATTTTAACGAACATTTTTTTTTGTTTCTAAGTTGAAAGCAAAATGACTCAGATACTGGAAATCTGAAATAGTTAATGGAAAAATATAAACGCATCAGGCAGAAACTGTGGAGAGAGAAAATGTAAGGTTAACCTTGTCATCTGACAAAAGGTTCATTAATCTGAAACTCTATGGCTTGCTGAACATTCCCAGCATTTTTGGTTTCCATTTCATTTCTACACAGTATAGTCATGTAAATGAAACAAACTGCATTAGAAAAATCTAGTTACATTGTACAGAGAAAAAAAATTCACCAAATAGTGTTGCAGCGATTCAAGCTTCCCCTCTTAAAAAATGTTTCCTCTTATTTAATAGTAATTAATTTTTAGTCATCAACTTCTACATTTTCTCACAGCATGTTGATTTTGCACAGATTGAGATGGGATTTGACACTTGGTGGCAAATAAATTGCTCAATGTAGAGCTAAGCCATCCAGATCACAAAGAGCCCACGCTTAATCTTTGAGTCAAGTGATCTCGGCTGGGGTTATAATTGAAGTATCATAATTGACCTCGAAGCTTCTGAGCTGGGCAAGTGAGGGTCAAAAACCAGTCAGGCTTAGGTACTGGAAAATACGTTTGTGGATATGAGGCAGGGACAGGATTAGCCTTAATTGTGAAGCCTGCCATTGTAGAATAGCTCTCCAGCATTCTCTGTCCAGGCTCATGCGTGGAGAATTACCAAGCAGTACGTGCTTCTGAATATCAGTACCTTCAAGAGAGGAAGGGATGGAAACAGTTCAAATAAAGCCTGGCTCAAAGAAAATTAAGATCCAAACATGCTTCTGAGAAAAAAAATAGCCCATGCAATATATATTTGTAAGATAGAGTCTTAAGAAACAAATTTGCATGTAATTGTCTTTAGAAAATGTTGACGTTGACCAGAAAGCAAAACATTATTTTTAATTGCAGAGATAATGGATTATATCAGTTGAAAGGCTCGAGTAACTAAATCACAAGTGCAGGAACTGAAACAGATGACCTAAAACTCACACACATTGTGAAAGCAAGCTTGTTTGTGATCTTTGCATACCCCTTGATTTAAACCACTTTTAGCCCATGCTGCCAAACAGTGAGCAGGAACATGTGCATTAGGAGCAGGAGTAGGCCATTTAGCCTCTCGAGCCCACCCCGCCATTCAATAAGATCATGGCTGATCTAATTGTGGCCTCAATGCCATTTTCCTGGCTACCCCCGATAACTTTTGACTCCCTTGTTAGTCAAAGTCTGTCTACTTCTGCCTTAAAAGTATTCAGTGACCCTATCTCTACTGCTCTCTGGGGAAGAGGGAGTTCCATATGCTCACCTCTCATTCTTCCAAATCCAATGGATACAAGCCAACCTGTCCAACCTTTCCTCATAAGATAACTCCCTCATCCCAGAAATCAGTCAAATGAACCTTCTCTGAACTACTTTGAATGCAATTATGTATTTCCTTAAATAAAGAGACCAAAACTGTACAGAACATTCCAGATGTGGTCTCACAACTGAAGCAAAACATCCCTACTTTTGTATTCCATTCCTCTTGCAATAAACGACAACATTCCATTTGCCTTCCTAATCTCTTGCTGTGCCTGCATACTAACTTTTTGTGATTCATATACCAGGACACCCAGATCCCTCAGTACCTCAGAATTCTGCAATCTCTCTCCATTTAGATAATATGCTGCTTTTCTATCCTTCCTACCAAAGTGGACAAGTTCACATTTTCTCACATTATATTTCATCTGCCAATTTTTTGCCCACTCACTTAACCTATTCTTATCTCTTTGCAGACTCCTCATGTCCTCTGCACAACTTAATCTATCTTTTTTAGTGTTATCAGCAAATTTTGCAACCATACATTCACTCCCTTCATCCAAATCTTGACATAGATTGTAAATGGTTGTGAATTGTGTATAGCCAAAATTGCGGCAAAGTGTGATATGCTAAATATCTGCCTTAGGACCATCTCTGGTGAGAGGCATCTTAGTGTTTTCGTCCCTGTGTTAAATTGATTTTCTCGAAATTTCATGTAAATACATTCCCTTGTTTTTCCATCTCTTTTGTTCTTGTCAGGGTGAACGATGTCATGTGTGACTGGGGGAGTGTGGCATTTCTTAAAATGTTGTTGCTGACTACCACCATTGAGCTCTCGTATATCTGGTACAGAAGAGCAATGGTCCCTCTACTCTGGTCCCATAATGTGCTGCAGCATTAGACTCAAAAGAGGAACCAGTACAGCACTATTTTCCCTTAATGGGGTTTACAGACAATGGAGGTAATTTTCACTCTCGGTGACAACAGCAACTTGCACTTAAATAGCAGAATAAAAACATCCCAAGGTGCTTTACAAGTGCGTTGTCAAACATAATTTGCTATAGAGCCACATAAGGAGATATTAAGCCAGGTTACCAAAAGCGTAGTCAACAAGGTAGATTTTAAGATGCTTCTTCAAGGAGGAAAAATAGAGAGACAGAGGTTTGAGGAGAAAATTCCAAACTTATGCCCTTGCTGAAGGAACACAGTATAAGCAAAACCAGGAGAGATATATAACGGGCAACTGATCTGATATTGCCCATTTTACACTATCATGTAGTCTATATTAACCCCAATTTGTGCTACGTTAATGTCAATTTTGTGCTCTGAGCTCACACCCACTGGAAACTAATTCAAATGAATGAATCATTTAATACAGAACTCTTAAAGGAAGACTTTCACCCAGTCAGTTTGGGTTAGCACCACACTAAAGTCACAAAATTGATAGAATACGTGCTGCTCGGACCACTGCATCACCAATGCTCTGTGACGGCTAACGTTTCCTGAAACATACCCATTTATATGAATTTATTTGCTGCATGTGAATTATACTGGGAAACAGAACATTTCTTTACCCATCAGTGGTGCCAAGGCACCTGTGTATAATGCATGTCAGCTGTGGGTCAGTGGTAGTTTTTTTCACCTCAGAGTTAGAAGATTGTGGGTTCGAGTCCTCCTTCAGCAGAATAAAATTTAGACTGAATTCTTTGAGGTGTCACCTTTTGGATGAAACTCTAAGGCCTTGTCTGCCCTCTCAGTTGGACGTAAAAGATCCCATGGCACAATTTCAACAAACGGTATGGGAGCTTTTCCCATAGCCTGGCTAATATCTATCCCTCGACCAACATTACTTAAAAGCAAATTATCTGGGCTTTTACTTCACTGTTGTTTGTGGGATCTTGCTGAGCACAAATTGGCTGCTCTGCTTCCTACATCACAATAGTGACTACACTTCAAAAAAGGTGCCTCATTGGCTGCAAAGCACTTTGGGAAAACCTGAGGTCAGGAAAGAAGCTTTGCCAATGCAAATCTTTCTTTTTCTTATGTAATGTAGACGGACCCTCCAATGCAGTACTGAGGGAGTTCTGCAATGTCAGAGATACTGTCCTTCAGGTGAAATAGTAAACCATCATCCAGCCTGCTCTCTTCCAGCGCCACAATCATGTTTCTGTATTGAAGAAGTGAAGGAAAGGCCACAGGAGTATAAAGGAAGGATGTGGCAAAAGTGTTACATGTTATAAATATTAAAAAGGATTAATGAGACTTAAACTTGGTACTTTTCCAAGCTTGGATGATCTAGATTCCAGAATAGTTAGGGAGGCTAATAAAGAAATGGGAGTGGCACTAACTATAGTTATTTGGAGACGGGAACTACATTTAAGCAAAACTGTTCACTTTTTCATTCATTCATGGGATGTGAGTGTCACTGGTTAGGCCAGCATTTATTGCCCATCCCTAATTGCCCTTGTTCAGAGGGCAATTAAGAGTCAACCACATTGCTGTGGGTCTGGAGTCACATGTAGGCCAGACCAAGTCAAGGTGGCAGATTTCCTTCCCTAAAGGACAGCAGTGAACCACGTGGGTTTTTTTTATAACAAATGGCTTCATAATCATCATTAGGCTTTTAATTCCAGATTTTTATTGAACTCAAATTCTACCATCTGCCAAGGCAGGAGTCAAACCCAGGTCCCCAGAGCATTACCCTAAATCATTAGTTCAGCAACAGTACATCACTTCCCCCTATTGTAGTAATGCCATTGTTCCCCATCCCATTTAAAAAGAATCAAGGATAGGCCATGTGACTAAGATCAGCCAGCCTCATGTCTGTGATAGAAAAATTGCAAGAGAGGCTTAGAAAATGATGGGTTAACCAGGAACATTTTGCAGTGATTTGTAGGGGGTAGGTCATGTTCAACTAACTTAATCAAAAAGCCAAAAGGATATAATATATTCGGTCTTTCAAAAAGCATTTGATCAAAAGCCCATAAGAAAATTAAATTCTGTGGTATTAAAGGTAAAGTAGTGGGATGGTTAAAGTAAGAAAAGACGGAGTAAGATGTAATTGATTAACAAGACATCGCCAATGATCTTTGATGGAAGTTCTGTTGCTCTCCATATATAGAAATTATTTTCATATTAGATCAGGTTAAATAAAGATAAGTGTAATACAATTTAAGCAAAAGAAAAAAGACAGTCTTGCATTTATGTATTAGCTTTCACAACCTCAGGATGTCCCAAAGTGCATTACAGCCGACGAAGCCATTACTTCAATGTAGGAAACGTGGCAGACAATTGAGCACAGCAAGCTCCCATAAACATCTCGTGATGGGATAATGACTAGATAATCTGTTTTTAGTGATGTTGGTTGTGGGATAAATATTGACCGGGGATCAGCCAGAATCCCCCTGTTCTTTTTCACAGTCATACCATATTACATCCACCTAAGAGATCAGACTGGGCCTCAGTTTAAAAGCTCCCCCAGTGATGAACTGGGTGTGTCAGTCTAGATTATGTGCTTAAATCTCTGGAGTAGGATTTGAACTTTTGACCTTCTGTAAAAGAAGCAACTAATGCGCTAGCTACCACTGAGCTACTATCAACTGACTACAAAAACAAGGAGAGCTGTTGAATCTGATGAAGCCATTGATTAGAGCACAGTTACAGTACCATGTAAAATTCAAAACCCTTTCATGGAACGGATATTAAGACCATGGAAAGTGTACAATTAAATTGATGAGGATGTTACCAAGCGTGAGAGAATAGAGACATAATGAACCATTTGAAAAATGAGGCTGCATCTACACTAGAGCAAAGAAAGTTAATCAAGGATCTCATTGGCATATTCAAAGTTCTGAAAAGGTTTGAGAGAGTAAAAAGTGAAAGGCTTTTCCACTGGTAATTGCTAACAATACAGCAGAAATTTAAGATCAATCCTAAAAGAGGGTGGTTAAAAAAGTTCAGGCAAAGGATTATGCATTTTTGCAAGTGGAATATTTGAAACAATCACAGTCAATCACAGGATTCAGCAGTGAAACAGATAAGCATTTGAAGAAAAATTATAAAGGATTTATGGATTAGTGAAGCTACCATTAACAGGGCAGAATAATTCACCAACCAGCTTTTGTGCTCAAATACCTATGATTCCATGGGCAGGGTTTTACATGTCAACGAGCAGGGGCAGGGCCCACTCGCCGAAGCGTAAAATGATGCACGGTGACGTTGGGCGGAACCCCCGACATCACCGCGCCCCATTTAAATTTTCAGGTAGGCGGGGGTGCAGCGAAATCAGCTGCGCGCCCGCCGACCTGTCAATGGCCAATTGAGGCCATTGACAGAGTCAATTAAGTAATTAAAGGACCTGCCCATCCAACCTTAAGGTCGGCGGGCAGGCCAGGAGCCCCAGTGCGAATTAGAAAAAGCATGAAACCTCATCCACGGGCAGGATGAGGTTTCAAGTAAGTTTTTAAAAATTTTAATAAAGTTTTTGTTAAAAATTATGGACATGTCCCAACTCATGTGACAGTGTCACATCAGGGGACATGTTAGGAAAATTTTATTTTGAGATTTTGAGATTTTTTACATTTAGACTCGATCTCCCTGAGGCTGCACTTAGCCTCAGGGAGATGAGTGCGCTCTTTCGTGCGCATGCGCGAAAGAACGCACTCTCGATTTTGGGATTCCCCCCCACCCGCACAGGAAGTGCGTAGCGCTTCCATGCGGACGTCACGCTGGGTGGGCCTTAATTGGCCCGCCTATGTAAAATGGCGCCACGCCCCCGATTGGGGGCGCCAATTGGAAAGCGCGCCTGTGTGCCCTTCAACTTTGCCCCCAACGGGGGGGAAATTCAGCCCCATAACTTCAAGAAAAATGGGAGGTTCTCCTATGAGTGTCCTGGCAAATATTCACCAAAGAGATGAACCAGTCATTCACTTCATGCTTTTTGTGCATCTTCCTATGTACAAAATTACTGCCACGTTTGCCAAAACAGTAAGTGCCCTGGCATCAAAAAGTATTTGTATGCGACATTTTTCCTATTGATAGAAGCCACTTATGCAAATATAGTTTTATTTGCTTTTTAAGATATATCAACCAGGATAGCTCCAAGTTTGGCCATTGCTCTGTGTTGAGTGGGCCGATCTCAGTGGGGGCAGTAGGTAGGGGTACAATTGACCTCCATGTCCTGGGAGGGAAAAACTCCACCAACCCTAAGGGTCATTGTCCAGTAGCTTCTGCTGAAAATGCTCGCGTGTTGAACAGTAGGCTGAAAAATGCCTCCAAGATGCAATATCCTGCTGGCAATTACTGTCTAGACTCATGCATAAAGAATGGGGACTTCATAATCATAAAATGTTACAACGCAGAAAGAAGTCATCTGATCCATCATGTCTGTGCTGGCACTTTTGTAGAGCTATCCAATTAATCCCAATCCCTTGTTCTTTCCCCGTATCCTTGTAATGTTTTTCCTTTCAAGTACTCCACTTCTTTCTTAAATTTTCTTTTGAATGTTACTAATGAATCTGCTTCTACTACGCTTTCAGGCAGCGCATTCCAGATCACAACTCATCGTGTTAAAACAATGTTTCCTCGTGTCACCTCTGATTCTTTTGCTAGTTTCCTGAAATCCATGAAAGCTGGTCACTGACACTCCTGTTACTGAAAATAGTTTCTCCTTATTTTACTCTCTCAAGATCCTTCATGATTTTGAACACCTCTACCCAATCACCTCTTAACCTTCTTTTCTCTAAGGAGACTCGGGCAAGATAAACTTAGCATGAGTTAGTGCCGCTTAAAACTAAAATGGGAACTGAAGCAGTTCTGACTCAGTCTTTCCTAGCGGAGGCAAGACCTTCCAACTCCTTTGGGAAAAGATCTCCAATTTCACAGTGTAGGCAATGTTGCTTTTTTATAAAACGTTAATGGCTGTTCTATTATTAGCTTGTAGAATGATGCATTCTTCCGTGATGACTGCCGCAGTATCCATTTATTTCCAGGTCTGTGTTAAAGGGGCACTTGTCTTCATGGGGGAAAAAAATGACAAATCACTGCTCATCCATTTGCATATAGAATAGGTCATACGATCATAAGAAATAGGAGCAGGAATAGGCCCCTTAGGTCTTCTCTGTCATTCAATAAGATCGTGGCTGATCTGATTGCCACCATAATTCCACATTCCTAGAATGATGACAGCGCAGGAGGAGGCCATTCAGCCCATCACGCCTGCGCTGGCACTCGATAGAGCTATCCAATAAATTCCACTCCCCTGCTCTTTCCCCATAGCCGTGCAATTTATTTTTTCTCCAAGTCTTTAACAAATTCTCTTTTGAAAATTACTGTTGAATCTGTGTCCACTGCCCTTCCAGGCAATGCATTCCAGGTCGCAAAAGCTTATTGTGTAAAACACTATAAACAAAACGCATTCAATCTCGTTGCTTGTGGGATGCTGCCAGTGTGCAAAATGTCTGTCACCTTTGCAAACATAGCAGCAGAGTGTATTCCAAAGTAATTCAGTGTACGTGACAAGCTTTGGCGTGTTTCTAAAAGCTGGGATAAGATGCTAGACAAGCACCTGCCCCTCTTGCTTTCTTCACACATCATCCTGAGGCTTGACAGGGCTTCTTTTCATGATGGCAGCCCACCTTTAAAAGGAACCAGCTTTAGAACAGAATGATGCAATCTCAGTGCAAGGTGCACAAATGAGCTACTGTCTGAGGATTTAAACTAATAAGGCAAGACCGAAGGATAAACAGTTGCGAGCCAGAAAAAAGGAAAGTAAAGAACGTTGGAGATCGAAAAGATGCAGAAGCTAAATGTTATGGTAGAATGCAGGGGATGCTAAAAGACAATTCAATACTGACAAAGATACAGCTGATAATAGACAGCGAAGTATAAACAGATATGACCACATGGGGGAGTGATGACATAGATAAATGCATTAATCTCAGGCATATGGAAAATGGATGCTCAGTAGATATGCCGGCTAAATAACAAAATGTGGGACCTGGCAGTCCTTGCTTGACCAGGGTTATCAGCAGCGTTATAGAGACTTGCTCCAGCAATGATGCAGGTTAGGCAAACATACGAGGATGCAGATAAACTGGAAACGAGGAATTGGCTATAAAGGGAATGGATCTACCTGGTCCCAATGCAGATGAGGTGGCAACGGAAACTCTAAGCATGCGATGCATTCCAATTTCAGCCGGGCTTTTGATGCTGCGCAACACAAGCAATTAAGTTTGCGACCCAGGCAGGCAGGAAGCAAGTTTCTGAGAGGAGCCTGAAAACTTACTACGTCAGTGAAAACAAAGTTGACTTGTGATTGGCGCTATGTATACATGGCAAGAGGTCACTAGTGGAGCGTGACCAGGCTCGAGTCATTGTTGTTTACAGTGTATATGATCTGCAGTTGAAAGCAGAATGAAAATTAAGACGGTAGATCACAAATTTGGCGGAAGAGGACTCTCACAACAGGAATCTGGTAAAAGGATCTGGATAGGTTGGGAAGGTGGGTGACAATGGCATGAAATATGAGCATGTGCAATGTGATGCAACTGGGGAAAGGAAATAAACAGTAGGGATGTAAAGAAGGCTACCAAACGCAATCCAGAAGACAAGTTTGGGGTTATCAGTGGATAGCTCAGTGAAACCAGTAGCATTGCGTGCAGCAGCAGGAAGGAAAACTAACTTCATCCTAGGCTTCATAGTCAGAGTCATACTGCATAAATCTCAGGAGATGACACTGTACAAGATGCTAGTATAGGCACACCTGGAGAATTGTATATAACTTTGGTTGTGCTATTGCAGCAAGGGTATCCAAGCATTGGAGACACTGCACAAAAAGGCAATCAAACTAATACCTAGCTTAGGGCATGTGAACTATGAGGAGAGTTTGAAGAGCCTGGTATTGTTTAAGAAAGGCTCAGAAGGCATAGGGCTTTTAGGAAACAGATAAACTCAACCCCCAAAATGTTCAAGATTGCCTCAAATTCTAAAACATGGAAATTAGACTTAAAGAAAGAAGGGAGAGAGTACATAGAAATTTTATGCAGGTTATTCTGTACATATGGGAGGACTTCTCAGGGAGACTGTGGTGGCAAAGAGTTTGAGAAAATAACAGTGGAATGGGATATTGGAGGGAATGGGAAAAGAAGAGGTATTAGTCCTTGTGATCGTCTCAATGAACTGCAGAGGCTTTTCCAGTCCTGTATTTTTCAATGTTCCCATGTAACAAGAAGGTTTTATGTCAAGGTTTTCTAGCCAATTGGAATTCAGCAAACCTTTGGTCAGTAAATGTGTGCCTGAATTGTGAGGTGCGCTATGTAAAGGCCCACTGTTCTGTTTTGATGAGGGCAAAATCGAGTTTGGCCAATATCTCAATTCTTCCTGTTGAAACTCACTACATAAGGCCCACTGATGAAGGTGGGCCAACCTCCTCGCTGAGTGTTGCTATTTCAAATTACATCTATTTGGCCTGGAAGGGAATTCCCGGTTAATTTATTTGATTCTGTTGATATGAAATTAAATTTGGATCACATGAAGTTAAGTTTTAGAAGCACACATGGATGATCTTTCAAACCAATTAGTATCAGCCACCATGAAGATTATTTTTTTTTTACATACCCTATCAGTTTGAGACAACGAAAGGGTTTGAGTAAATTCCAGTGAGCGCTGCCTCTGTAAGATAGGCTTTGAGGTGCACTGGGTAGTGTCCCTACTTCTAAACCAGAAGCTCCAGGTTTAAGTCCCACTCCAGAATTGATAGCCATGGAATGTTTGTCCATAACGTGGCCAAACAGGTTGGTTGTCAATCTGCAGATCCTTCCAAAATGCCTACAGCAGGCAGCAAAAGCAGGAGGGACTCCTGGTCAGCCATGCTTGATGCAGAGTGGTGCCCCTCAAGCTATATAGCCTCTAGTTTCAGGGTAGTGATCTGTTCCAGGCAAAACTAGCTACAGGAAAGCATGTGCTGCATGAGTCTCTAGACATGGGAAGTCCTCTAAGCCTGTCCCTATAACATTGAATTGATTCCATTCATTGTATACAACAGGAGGCCTCGCTAAATAGACTATACAATTGTCATGGTTCTAACATCAAAGCAATAATTCCCTCATTCATGGCTTTGATTGGTAGTTCAGGAAGCCAATCCTTGACAGGAAAAGATGGGTGAGGGGCAAGGATTAAACTTTTGAAGCTCTCTCTCTTGCTCCCAGTGGAATAAAAACAGACTACAGCACGCTTGTGTCTGCGAGTGATAGGAAATAGGTAAATATTGTTCTGAGAACGGTCTCCTATTCATTCATGCACTTCTTGCAAAACAAACCCATTTGTTGATTTACAGTTGGTCTCACATCACCAGAGTGCTCATCAATCCACTCTTTGAAAGTCAGGAGAACTGCACATGATAATACTTGGGAGATCACAGGATTTAGTACATGCAGCGAGGGGAGTTATTATTATGGCCCCCGAGGTCACACAAGTATATAACTAAATATCAGGCAGTAACAGTATCCTTCTGATCATGGGGATATGGGGCCTGCTTATGACAGTCACCTGTAACAGTGAACCTGAGCTTATTAATGCAGGTCGGAAATTAGTAACAGTATCCATGGGTCTCCAGCCCAGCAAGAGCCAATGCTTTCAGGGTACGGTGTTGGGGCAGAGGTGGGGGGAGGAGGTCAAAAATGTTAAAGAGGCTGACATGCTTACCAAAGAGATAGCATTCCATCTCAGATAGGGGTGCACAATGGGAATTCGGAGGCTTAGTGTAAGTGAAGATGTCAGGAACTTCTCCAGCCCAAGCTTAATGGAGTGTTGGAATAAATAACTCAAGAAGGGTCTACTAGAGCAGATAGCATAAATGGGTTCAAGGAATAATTAGGTATGTATCTGAAGGGCAAAGAAATGAAGGAACGTGGTGAAAAGCTGGGATCCACAATCGGTGGGCATGCCTGATCCTAAGCTCTGGAATTTCCTTGCTAAACCTCTCCAGCTCAATATTACTTTTTCCCTCTTTAAGATGTTCTTTTGACCAAGCTTTTGGCCACCTGTCTTGAATTTTGCTTGATTAACGCTCCCATGGAGCACCTTGGGAGGTCGTTTTACATTCAAGGTGCTGCAAAAATGCAAGTTGTTGTTGCTGTTGTTCTAGATAGGGCTGAACTGTTCTAAAGCACTGGGCTAGTTGTGCCTAATATCCGGTTACCATCTCCAAAAACTCTTGCTTCTTATACACAGTTAACAGCTCTCATATAACAGTCTTGCGCTATACCCACCAGGTGTCTCTCACACACACAAACACACACAGTCCTCTAGCTTATGAAGACACATTATAATTAGTCACACTGCACTTGGAATCTGTGTTGCAATGAAGAGAGCAGCTGGGGAAGGGGAAGGTCAGCCAGCACTCAGCGCTTTGATCTGTATTTACCGTTGCTCACTTGGCACGAAACCAAGTGCTGAGGAGATTTAGAAATGGTGGGCACTCTTGCGTGACCCAGCAGGCTTGGCAAGTCCAACACTTTGTTGCGTTTCTTTACGTCAGTAAAACTCGGAGTGAAGAAGCAAACAGTGGGCATTTTCTTCAGCCGTTCTGATCTCTTTAATCTCGAACCTCCCTAAATGGTTTAGCTGACAAGTGCTCTGTGTGATGTGGTATTGATCCATATTTATCTGAAGCATCCAGAGTTCAATCCCCCCGTCTGTGCTGAGTTAAGTAACCTCAGCCATTAGATTGCTGCAATTGGTCTCAGCAACTCCAAGTCAAAGAGGGTGAAAATTCAGCCAGTGTCCCTGCTCTTAATTACTGTCCAGTGACGCATTCAGGAAAGGGGGTGCTAATGGCTGCAGGGTGAGAGCTAGACTGGGGTTTGACCATGATGTCTTGTGGAGTTGAATAGCCTATTTAAGCCCACCTATGAAGAATGGACACTTGAATGAAATACACAGAGAAACCTGGATTAAATTAAGCCAAACAATAGCACGAGTGAGTGCATTTCATAGGAAACTTTGGGAGGGGATGGAAAACAAACCATTTGATTGTAAATAATTCTAGGAAATAGGCATTCTGCCAAGATCATACATTGAGCTAGCACTGAAAAACAATACAACTCATCAGCATCAAAGTGACGTCAACTGAGGATGCACCTCAGTGATGTATGGAAAATAAACCATGTGGCACTGGTCACATAACCCAAGAGCAGACGCTCAGAAGTCACATGCGCTGCAATGAATGCTTTAGTTTCCATCAACCATAGGTCCCCACAGCACAATCTATTTATACAACACCTGCAAGCTATTTTAAGGTATCTTAATTTATTTGTTTCTTGTTGTTTTCCTCCACCATTGGCAGAAATGCCCTCAGCTGCCTAGGCCTATGTTCTGGAATTCCCAACCTAACCCTCTCTGCCCCTCCACCTCTCACTGCTCCTTTAAGGTGTTCCTTCAAAGCTACCTCTTTCACCAGGCTTTTGGTCATCTGTCCTAAAGTCTCTTTATGTGGCTCAGTGTCCAATTTTGTTTGATAATGCTCCTGTAAAGCAACTTGAGACGTTTCACTACATTAAAGACAACGCACAAAATTGTCGTTGTAGTTACTGTCCTGAGTGCAGTTTTTCCATTTTGAATGGATACATACACTTGTGCCAAGGTGTTAACAGCATGGGCATCATTATTACAAGAAAAGTGTCACAAACATCGAGTTGGAGTTTTGAATGCAATTCTAGGCCCCACGATTCCCATTGACTTCAATTTTACTAGGGCTTCTTAATGCCACAATCAGTCAAATGCTGCCTTGATGTCAAGAGCAGGCACTCTCACCTCAACTCTTGAGTTCAGCTCTTTTGTGCATGAGTGGAATTTTCCGTGCCCGCTGGCGTTGGGCAAGTTCAGTGGCGTGAGCGGACAATATGGCGAGAAGGCCAAAAATCACTTTCACGACATCGTGAAACCAGTTTGCAATTGTCCACTTTTCCCGCTGTCAGATTTTGGGAACCTTATTGTAATACATTTGCAAATCATTATAAGGCCAGCCTGCCAGAATCATTCCCCTATGTGTGATTGCACACCGATGTGTTTCACAGCAGCACATAAGCGACATGCGACTGGTGAGCTGCACTTCGCTTGGGACTTTGAGTTTGTTTGCCTAACTTGCTTTGGTCAGCACTCGCAGTCATCAGCGCCAGGCTTCACAGGCAGCAACACATCACTTTTAGGAGGGCTCATGGGCAGGTCTCTACCTACCAGACCAGCCATAAGACAGGGTGGCTTTGTACGGCTGCAGGGCCAGGGCTTGCTTGGGGAAGGGGGAGAAATGGCCTCAGGCAGGGGAAGAGGCTGCAGGGTGAGGGCTGTACAGGGGAAGGGGGGTATCCTAGGGTTTGTGTGGGGGCACAAGCTGATCTGTGCAAGTGGCCTCAAGATGGTGAGGGCTGAGGAGGCAGCCTCCAGAGGAGACCAGGCCAGATGGAGATGTGAGGGTGTGTATGAGAGTGAGTGGTAATGTTCCTTGAGCTGGTAGTGAGTGAGATGCCAGTGCATTTGAGATGGGCTTGTGAGTGTGTGAGTTTAGAGTGATGAGATGGTTGCCTTACCCTGGCGGCATGGGTGAGATCATCCGTCCTCCATCTGCATTGGATGGCCAAACTCTTCGGTGCAGCATTGGCATTAATCACCACTGCCATTGACTACTAAGCTGGAGTTGTAATGTTTTGTTGCCCCTCCTGTGGCCAGAGCAGGGGTAGAGGACATCATGGTGGGCCTCCACATCATCCAAAAGGCACTCGAGGGATGCGTCACTAAACCTGGAGGCTGCAGTCTTCTTGCCTTTTGGGGCCATGTCTTCCGTGTCCTGGGCTGGAAGCGCTGAGAGGCGTGCGCACAGCTGTACTTTAAATATGGCGCCCAGCGTGATGGAGTGGTGAGGTGACAGTGTGGCGGGAGGATTGGAGCCACCATCAAAACGCTGTGTTTCCCGGGAATGCATAATTAATGCGGCAGGATTGGGACAATACGGTGTGAGAAGTTGCCATTGCAGCCAACGGGTAAAACATTGTTTTTCCCGCCCATTCCTGCGCTTAGTGCAAATCTGGGGCGATTCTGCCCCATGTTGCAACCAATTCTCCTTCCTCTTTGCTTCGTAAGATGCTGCTCAACTAATCAATGCTTTGGAAAATCATCTATCTGTCTCCACGCTGTGCAATTTTCCACTTCCAACGTGACTGTGGGCTCTCTGAGTAAGAATCCCATTTTAGTGGAATATTGCAGTCACTATCCTACTATGGGTCCATCAGAAATTGGACTGAGATGGAGGTAACGGCATATTGGACCATTATAATCACAAAAGAAAGGAGATTTTGATCTCTTCGGCCTTTGTTAGTTCTGATCCCATTTCCCAGAGCTGAAAAGTTAATATCTAACCATCTGTCCCCTTGTAAATGTTATTCACCTTCACGTGGTTTTCTCCACTGATTTCCTGCCATAACTGATCCTTGGCAACTCTTCACCGGCCAGCTCCTTAATACACCCTTGGAGGTATCAAGGGAGTATTATGGAATGTTTTTAAGGATTTATTTGCAAGCAACATTCGTTGACGAATGAAACGCTAAGTTAGGAAAGGTCAAAAGGTCACAGTGACCGAACAGTGAGTAATTGGGTAAATACGGGTCGATTATCCTTTATCCGTAAATCCGAACACATCCAAAAATCGCACTTTGTACGAACCTCATCAACCTTTAACATGGGAAGTCCCTGACACGAATCTCGCCGACATGAACCCTGCCGACCGCATCCAACCTTTAGCGTGTGAAGTCCCTGACTCGAGCTGACATGACCTGAGCCAACACAAACCTCGCCGACGCACCCGACCTTTAGCACGGGATGTCTAGTTGTTTGTCTGCACTTCGACACTCTGAACCCTCTCCTACAAGCGGAATCGCAGATGGCGCCATGGATGGGAAGTTACTACAGGGACCCTGTATTTATTATTCAGTGATACGTCCATTTCTAACCATTTTATTGACTTTAGTCTCTAGCCAGCCTAGGCTGAGACCATTGTAATGTAAGTAGGTCTAGTCCTACACGCAATATCTCAAAACCAAAATTATCTGAAATCCGAAATGCAATCAGCCCCAAGGATTTCAGATAATGCATATTCCACCTGAATTGCTGGATCATTCCTCTTGAGACAGTTGCTCCTTTTAAAATACACTTTGGGCAGAAATTTCCGCACGGTGGGTGGATGTCTTATTCTTTCTGAATAAGACTGCCAATTCAATGCTAAATAATGCACAGGTTGGAACAGTTTTGTGCTGTGGGCCCATAGGCTGCATGGATCATAGGCCAAATGACCAGGTTATGCTGTAATGTTTTATGATTCTAAGAGCTGGTCTGAGCCAACCCTAACTTATTCACATGGGATCCTTATGGTCAAACCTGACTTAGGGGCAAAAGGCCAGTGTTGCACTCAGTCTTTTTCTTCTACCTGTCTGTTACCTCAGCCCTGAGGATAGTGTGGGGAACCTGCTAACACACTCCCTTTGACACATGATACCGTCACTTTTGGTCAGTTACTAGCCCTTGATTCAGCGTATCCCCATGATAAGACTGCGGCAATCAAAACCTCTGCCAACAGCACAAAGCATTGGATCACCACCTTGATTGTGTCCTTGCTCTATTTGTTATATCTGAAAATGAGGAGTTAAATTTTGAATACAAGTAAATTAATTTCACAGGGTCCACAGCAGCAGAGTCAACATTTATTGCAGCTTGACTCCCCTTACTGAATATTAAATACAAGTGAACAAATGTTTGTTATTAATTACTGCGCCATCAACGGATTAGTGTTTAAAATTAAAATGTCCCTTGGAACATATACCGCTGGTATAGAACCGGAAGAGAGATAGCTTTGCTTTTTATCAAACGATATAAAAGGAGACTTCAAACAGCAGGGTTTTAAATATGTTTAAAGGGAAAGAAGAGTCTAAAAAAAATCCTAGGAAGGCTAGCTGCTAACACTGCAGTACCCATCAGCAGTAAGTGGCTGCAATAGAATACAGCATTACAGGGAGTTGAGAACTCTTCCCTTCCCCCACCCCCAGCTTCAACCTTGTGAGGCTCCTTGAGGGAGTAATGGCTCCTACCTCCGACAATCAGTAGCATTATAATCTACATAGCCAGAATCTGTGGTTGCTTCTTCCCCCACCCCATCTTGCTGCAATTCATGGGGATCTTAATCCAGCCAGCTTCTGTGCTTCCTGATAACTGTGTGGCATGCACTGGTGTGTCTGGAAATTCTCAACGTGTAAATGAGATTTGAAAGAATCCATTAAAGCCCATTTTTTTCTATACCTTATACTGCATTCATTATTTGGGCTTTGAAGGAATTCTCCTCCAGCCCAGCTCCTATCCAGTTCCTCTGTCTGACTGCTCAATAATTGACCCTAATCTGTCCCGTCTCCCCTCTTATCTTTTGTCCCCTGTTTCCTTTTAGGCTTTACAAAAGGTGCCAATCCTGGCCTGACTATATATCTACTTCGCTTACATTCCTGCTCTCATTTTTAACCCTGGTCACATACCCTCAGTCAGGCTGCCACTTAACCTCTCAATTCCACACTCCCATCCCCGGGCCGACACTATCCTCCCCCGAGACCTCCCTCTGCCAATTAGTTGTATTCAAAACTGTTTTTTGACACATCTAAGCAACAAGTGGTTTGCATAGCAATTGGAAGCTGTTAAACCAGAAGGTCCATAAAGTTAAATCTACCTCCCCGTGCAGGCTTGAATCTACCTTGCTTCTGTGTGAGACAGATGGTGCAGTGTTGCGTGACAGAGGAGAAATAGGCTCTCTCTAATCTCCTGCCTCATTCTCCTCTGCCTGTCTCATTATCAATAAACATTTGCTAACTCACAAGCAAAATCAATCTTTCAGGACTCTTTTCCCACAATTTTTCTCTTCTTCTCAAAGTATTGATTCATGGAGGCAGGAAAGAAGGTTACCATTCCACTAGCAGAAGTAAATTCTCATATCACTGCCAAGCTGCAACTCTTAACATTAAAAAGGAAATTAAGTGAACGCTTTAAGGAGGAAGATATCAAGAAAAAGCAAAGTACTGGGGTTATTGTAGCGAGCTCCAATGTGGATCTGGCACCAGGGCAGCTGGAATGGGTAACAAAGGCACTGCCTCTGCACTGATATTTTTACCATTCTATATTTCAATCTAGAGAGGGGGATCATTTTTTGAGTCCTCACTTGCATATTGCTCACAATTTTCCAACGTGCTTTAGCAGACAGTGCGGACACAAGAACCTACTTTAATCAAACATGGCGACGAGACTGATTCTGTCCTACTCAACGTACACGCACTGTATGCACGCACACACAGACGCACAGCAAACACACAATTTTTAGAAACCAATTCCAGTGATAAGAAACAGAAACTCCGGAATTGAGCTATGATGAGACTGGGTTGTAGGTAAGTCAGGGAGTAATTCTTTCCTCTCGCTGGAGAATCAGTAGTATTCAGAATTCGAGGGCATAATCTTAAAATTCCCATGAAGTCGGTCAAAAGGGAAAAAGGATTTCGCACACACATTGGGAGGATTGAGCCCCACAGGCCCAGAAGAGCATGCTGCAAACTTGACTGAGATCATTAAAAAAGAGATAGACACTTACTTGGAAAATAAGGGCATTACACACTTGAAGAAAAAGCAAGAAAATGGAGTTAAAAAGAAAGAACAAAATTTGTGAAGCTGCCTCAAGGAACCAAATGGATCACTGCTGTTCCTATGTTCTGGTTCTTAAGCACAACCAACTTAGTAATTATCACTTTCTTCCTCACCCATCTGCTCCTGGCTCACACACGTTCCTTGAGCACTTGCTGTGTCAATCACCCAGCTGACTGCCTCTGACATAAAACATGGATTGGAATATTGGAACTGGGGCCCAGCAATGGTTCTTAACACTTTAACACTTTGTCTCCTGTGCAATGTCACTGTTTACGTGTTTTATGACATTTTTGAAATTCGTACATGTCCATTTACCACTTTTTCTATTTGCTGTCCTTCGGGCAATTTCCTTTCTATGCTGCTGTAACACCATGACCTACAATTTGACCAACAAACCCTCTATATGATACCTTGGCATACATAGTTTGAAATGTTTTTTTATTTGTTTGTGGGTGGGTGCCACTGGCTAGGCCAGCATTCTTTGCCTTGTTCAGAGGGCATTTTTAAGTGTCAACCACATTGCTGTGGTCTGGAGTCACATGTAGGCCAGACCAGGTAAGGACAGCAGATTTCCCTTCCCTAAAGGGACATTAGTGAACCAGATGGGTCTTTACAACAATCAACAATGAATTCATGGTCATCATTAGTCTTTTAATTTCAGATATTTATTGAATCCAAATTCCACCATCTGCCGTGGTGGGATTTGAACACAGGTCCCCAGAGCATCACCTGGGTCTCTGGATTACTAGTCCAGGGTGATGCACATGTTTTCTAGGTATTTGTTGAGGAACAGTATACTCTGAAGATGATGGAATTATTCCCAGTAGGTAAACGACTACACAGAAGTTCAAGGACCACATATGAGAAGATTTAATTTAACTTAACAGGCTAAGCATGCATCTGCTGGAGTTTAGAAGAGTAAGAGGTGACTTGATTGAAACATATAAGATCCTGAGGGGTCCTAATAGGGTGGATATGGAAAGGATATTTCCTCTTCTGGGAGAATCTAGAACTAGGGGTCACCAATTTAAGACAGAGATGAGGAGAAATTTCTTCTCTCGGAGGGTTGTGAGCCTTTGGAACTCTCTCCCTCAAAACGCGGTGGAAGCAGAGTCTTTGAATATTTTGAAGGCAGAGGTAGATGGACTCTAGATAAGCCAGGGGTTGAAATGTTATCGGGGGTAGGTGAGAATGTGGAGATGAGCTTACAATCAGGTCAGCCATGATCTTATTGACTAGTAGAGCAGGCTCGAGGGGCTGAATGGCCTATTCCTGCTCCTAATTCATATGTTTGTATGTATTTAAATGGAAGAATAGCAAAAGGTTGATCCCTACAGCTTGGGCGTGGTAAGGCCTCAATGGTGAGATCTCGCAGCTTCTATAATCAGCATCTTCCTGGTGACTGACTGATAAATCGCTCTTATCGAGAAATCACACTTACCAGACATTAATTCAGGTTGGGACTCATTAATGCATCCATGATTAATCCAATACCAAACCCCTCACTACTTACTAACAAGATAGCTAGGAAATCTCCCGTGTTTCTGATTACAAGTAAACCCCACTCACTACACAGTAATTATTACTGCCTATACTAGTAACTAACACAGTTTGTACCTTACCTTACAACTGTGACTATGCTTCAAAAGTACTTAATTGGCTGTAAAAACGCTTTGGGACATCCTGAGGTCATGAAAGTTGCTTTGAAGATGAAAGTTCTTTTTTCCCCCCCTTTCAACTATATTAGTAATCACCACTAACTCTATCAGATTTTAAACTGCTCAGAGGAATGAATAATGTAAATGCAAGCACACTATTCAATTTGCATTGAAAGCACCAAACTGGAAGATGCGAGTGCATCATTATCAAACCTGAGGCTAGGCTTGAGATTAGTAGGATTTTCCCCTCCCACGCAGTCATGAAGCTGTGGAATGAAATCCCAGTTGAAGAGTTTGATGCTGTGCTGAATAATTGTCTGGGTGGCAGTATGGTTGTGAATGCTAAGGATTAGTATGGAGAGAAATAACTGAATAGCATGGGAGAGGAACCAGTCGGGAAGGTAGGATGGAGGAAATAGAGATTCTGCAATTTTGCTTTATTTACCTTTATGTGTCAGGAAGAAGCCTTAACAAACCTTTCTTCAAGCCATTAAATGAGCTAGATAGAGTTCATTAGAACGATCATTATACAAAAGATGTGGAAGAGCATAAAAATTAGGAGCAGGAGTAGGCCTGCTCCTCAAGCACCTCTCCGCCATTCAACAAGATCATAGCTGATCTGATTGTGGCCTCAACTCCACATTCCTATCTGCCCCCAAAACTCTTCACTCCTTTGTCGATCAAAAACCTATTGCACTCAACCTTGAATATATTCAATGACCCTGCCTCTGCTGTTGTCTAGGGAAGAGAATTCCACAGACTAACGACTTTCTGTGAGAAAAATTTCTCCTTGTCTCAGTCTTAAATGGGAGATGCCTAATTTTTAAACTGTGTTCCCTAGTTCTAGACTGCTCCACAAGGGGAAACATCTTCTCAGCATCCACCCTATCAAGTCCCCTCAAGATCAGCTCTGAAGAAGTCATACAGACTCTGTTTCTTTCTCCATAGATGCTGCCAGGCCTGCTGAGATTTTCCAGCATTTTCTGTTTTTATTTCAGATTTACAGCATCCACAGCATTTTGCTTTTATCCCCTCAGAATCTTACATGTTTCAATAAGATCACACCTCATTCTTCTAAACTCCAATGGGTATGGGCCCAATCTGTTCAACCTTTCCTCATAAGATATCCCCTTCATTCCAGGAATCAATCGAGTGAAGCTTCTCTGAATTGTTTCTAATGCGATTGTATTCTTTCTAAAGTAAGAAGACCAAAACTGTACACAGTACTCCAGGTGCGGTCTAATAAAGACCCAGTACAGCTATAGCAAGAAACTGTAGGAAAGGAGCAGCCTAGATGGTCTAGTGGTCTTTTTTCCTTCGAAATTAGGAATCACATAAGATTTAAACAAATGAGAGAGTGTAACCACTGCCCCTTGACATTCAATGGTATTACCATCACTGAACTCCCCACAATCAATATCCTGGGATTATCATCGACCAGAAACTGAACTGGACTAGCCATATAAATACTGTCGGTACAAGAGCAGGTCAGAGGCTAGGAATCCTGCAGCACGTAACTCACCTCCTGACTCCCCAAAGCCTGTCCACCATCTACAAGGCACAAGACCGGAGTGTGATGGAATGCTCTCCACTTGCCTGGATGAGTGCAGCTCCAACAACACTCAAGAAGTTTAACACCATCCAGGACAAAGCAGCCCGCTTGATTGGCACCCCATCCACAAACATTCACTCCCTCCACCACCAACGCACAGTGGCAGCAATGTGTACCATCTACAAGATGCACTGCAGGAACTCACCAAGGCTCCTTCGACAGCACCTTGCAAACCCATGATCGCTCCTATGTAGAAGGACAAGGGCAGCAGACACATGGGAACACCACCACCTGGAAGTTCCCCCCCAAGCCACTCACCAACCTGACTTGGAAATATATCGCTGTTCCTTCACTGTCGCTGGATCAAAATCCTGGAACTCCCTCCCTAACAGCATTGTGGGTGTACCTACACCACATGGGCTGCAGCGGTTCAAGAAGGCAGCTCACCACCAGCTTCTCAAAGGCAATTAGAGATGGGCAATAAATGCTGGCCAGCGGCTCCCAAATCCCAGTATAAATAAAAAATAAGTCCATCTCAGGCCATAGCGCAAAATGGAGATTGATAGCATGTTTCCCACTGCTGATGCGCTACTGCCCCAGATGCATTTCATCACCTCTTCATGAGCTCCTAAAAAGCTTTGCTACTTCCTTCACACTCCCCCGCTGTTTCCACAAGCTGCAAATACAAAGTGAAGCCAATGTCTGCCAAAAAGAAAACGAAGCTGCAAGAACCAGAGGGAGGCTGATGAAGGTGGCAGAAAATGCATGAATTCTTAATGTTTAAAATACAAACAGTTAGCGGTAGCTTTTGGTTATTAGATGCTGCAAAATGCGATAATGACACTGCAGAGCAGATTGGAATTGAGAATTAAGTCATGGAAAATGCAGCTAATTAAATCTCAAGAAAATTAATTTAATTACATGTTGGTAATGAAACACCTTGGTGCATATTAAACAGATGGTTCATGTCATAATGCTGGACAAAACTAGTACCTGCCTATGGACACAAAGTGTGAGACTGGGATGAGAATAAACCTCTTAGAGGTAAAATGGTGGGGATGCCTTTTTTGCCAAATTTAAAAGCAAACAGGGTTTAGGAGAGAGCTGGGGATCATGGCAGATGTGTTAAGTCTGAAGATGACCAAATGTGAAAGAAATAAGAAAGGCTTTTATATACGTGGCAGATGATGTGCACACAGCAAGCTCCTACAAACAGCAGTGTGATAACGACCGGATATCTGTTTTGTGATGTTGATTGAGGAATAAATATTGGCCAGGACACCAGGAAAAGCTGCCCTGCTCTTTGAAATAGTACCATGGGATCTTTTACAACCATCCAAGTGGACATCTCATCCAAAAGACAGCACCACTACAGTGCAATACTCCCTCAGAGCTGCACTGGAGTGTCAGCCTTGATTTTGAGCTCGAGCACTAGACCAGGACTTGAACCCAGAACCTTGTGACTCAGAGTGGTGCCAACTGAGCCATGGCTGACACATGAGTAAATTTTTGATAAATATCCACTTTTTCAGTTAAAAAGAATGATTATCCAATTGCTCCGATTCTGTCATTCTATTTGATCATATGATTTATATGACTCTATGTGGCTATTTAGATTTATAAAACCAACCCTCTTCAGTAAGCCAAACCTCATCAATATTGACTTAAATTCATCTGGCATCTGAGAAAAAAATATTCACATCAAGAAATAGTCTCATTCACCTTTGTCTCCAGTAGAAAGCAACGTTAAATGGAACAAAGATCACCAAGACAGCAGGGGGGCCACATTTTGCAGTAAACCAGTATATGCTGAGGTCTGACTTACCCCTTCAGCCTCCGTAGCAAGTGCGGTAACTCCACAAATGTAGCGGAAAGCAGGCATCATAATAGCTACACTCCATCCTGCCAGGACAGCCTCACGTTGGAAGCCTTGACTACAAGAAAATAAAACAAACCCCTTCATACATCTGAATCCAGCACCCACCCACGTCACCCACCCACCCCCACACCCCACCAATGCCAACTTCTGTGCCCATACACCTCACACTCCACATGCACACCTCCAGGCACATTGTTCAGGCACATCCCACATGGCAAGCTTGGATTGGTTGAACATGCACTTGCATATCTAGCTGGTCTTTAGCTGATTAGAATTATAGCATTGTATAGAATCATTTAATCGTGTAGAATCATATCTACGCTCGATTTTAACTCACTCAAAGCCCATTCAGTTAAAGTTGAAATTAGGCAGAATCACAGGACCATATAGAATCATATAATCATATAGGATAATTGAATCAAATTATAATATTGAATCACAGAATCATAGAGGGCAGAAGGAGTCCATTCAGTCCATCAACCTGCGCTAGCTCTTTGAAAGACCTATCCGATTAGTCCCATTCCCCTGTTCCTTCACCATGATCCCTCACATGCCAGGAACTGAGATGAAAACCGGGCCACATGGATGAAAACTGGATTTTTGCCACCAAGTCCACCTTCTATGAAAAAGAGGGCAAGCCAGCGATCTGATCAGAAAATGGACAACTTGCACTCCTGCTTGGATCACGCATGACCTGTCTCCTCTTTCCGATGCTGAACACTTATACTTTCCCTGTAAATCACTGCAGTGTTAAATATTTTAACAGACTGCACAGCACAGCACAGCCTTCACACCAGACACCCAGCTGTTTTTATTCATTCTCCAAAGGATGTGTCATTTAAACTGAAGATAATTGCTGGTACTCAGGAGCATCATCACCGAAATAAAAATCAGAAAGATTGTAAATGTTCAACGGCAGTAATATCCATAGGGAAACACACAAGGAGTGTGTGTGACACAGAACAATCCAAGTAAACATTCTATTGAACACAGGTTAATGTATAGACTGAGGTGTATTACACAGAGAAACACATCCAAGTTGGATCATCCAAAAGAAATAGTAAGAGCAACATAATAACATAGAAAAAGGACCAGGAAGGACCATCGGGTCCCTCAAGACCTGCCCTACAGAGTTAACACTATAACCTTGCACAGTGTTTACTCATTCCAAAATCAAGAGGATCTTTTTCTCTTTGGAGGTTTAGCCTTTTGGGTAAAACTTTAAACTGAGGCCCCATCTGCCCTCTCAAGTGAGCATAAAAGATCCCATGGCACTGTTTTGAAAAAGGCCATGACAAGTGCCCACAGTGTCCTGACCAATATAAATCCCTGAATCAATATCACTAAAACCGGTTATCACATTGATATTTTTGGGAGTTTGTGGGGGTACAAATTAGCTGCCACATTTCTTCATTAGAATAGTGACTAGATTGGCAGTAAGGTGCTTTGAGACATCCAGTGGTCTTGAAAGGTGCTGTATCAATGCAAGTCTTTCTTTTCCTTTTTCTTTAAATAAAAGTTTTGAAAACTCTCCACAATCAAGTTGGGTCTCACAAACCTGCAATGTGATGGTATAACCCTTGCTCTTTTATAAAAATAAAAAATGAGGCCCTGATTTGCTGCATTCCAATCCATTGGAGCACTGGATGATTCCAATGAGCACTGGAAGATTTTGGTGAGAAGATTTGCAATCTCCTCAGCCAATTAGATCAGCACACTTAAAAAGGAAATTGTCAGAGTCTAGAGCTGCCTGAACCTTTAGACTACATCATCCCTGTGACATTAGTTTCCAGTTTGCTCTTTCTCTTGGCCTCCTGACTCAACTCTGGGATCTCTTCCCTCCCCTTCATGGTTAAAAAAATCACAAAATTATGATCAAGCCCACTTCCCTGTCCTCAAACATCACCTCCACGCTGCCACTGGTAAATAGTCCGATGCCTTTCTGCATCCAATCCTTATTCCAAACACACTTTGCTGCTGTCCTTTACATTTTCCATTATATTCTTCTCACGTTCCTCCTTCGCTTTCCTCTCCTTGCCTTCCTCTGCAATATTAGACATGAACATCCATCAGTTTGGCTCATTTTGAAATATTCTTTTATTGTGGGATCAGTTCCTACTCCACCATATCACTGACAGATTGCTCCATTGTCAAATGGGCCTTTGGACAAACTATTAAATCAAGATCTGATCTGCTTGTTTCAGTGGCTCAGGATTAAAGATCTTTATTCAAAGGTCTACAGAGAGCTATATGGTTCAAAAACAGAAAGTACAGGAAAGATTCAGCACATCTGGCAGCATCCCTGGAGAGGAAAACAGAGTTGACCTCTCAGGTCAATGGCCTCCAGTGACAGATCATCAAGGTGAACCCTGTTTCTCACTCCGCAGATGCTGCCAGATTAGCTGAGCATTCCTAACATCTTCTGTTTCAGGTTTCCAGCATCCAGAGTATTTTGCTTCTGTATTCGAGCTGCATGGTCCTTGTCGACACACCTTAAATAAGGTCAATGGATCACTGATCTCACTGCTGCTCGTAGAATCTTCCGGCATGCAGCTTTGTTTATATAAGTCATTCACTTCAAAGCGATTGATTGCAGGGGAAATGCTGGAGGATACATAAATGCAAGCCTGCACTGTCTTGATTAGAGCTATTGTTGCCAGATTTAAGCTATAGTCATTTGTCAAATTGCTTTCCTGTACAATATGGAAAACTAACACATCATATTTACCAAAAAAATTACAAAGAACATTAAGAATACATGGTTAACGCTTTAAATAATAAATGGGAAATATCACCATTAATATCTACGGATGGTAAACTCTAGGCTCTGGTTGTTATAATAGTTGTACACGCAAAATATAATGACATTGGAATTTTCCACAATCCTCAGATTCCCATATTTATAGGGATTCCTCCATCTTACAGGAGTACACAATCCGGATGTCACAGCAGGAATGGTCCCTTCAGAATGCTAAAAGTGGAGGAGAAGGGATATCCAATCCCTCGACATCTCCATCCTTTATGGCTTTCCATTTCTTCCTTGAATGGAGATCTAACCAGTTCCCATCCATCGCCACAGCCCTCCTCCACTTGGCTGAACCTGTTCCCATATTAAACAACTTCTCCTTTAATTCTACTCACTTCCTCCAAATAAAATGTTGTTACGATTGGAATCTGTGTGGATCCTAGCTATGCCTGCCTTTCTGTGGGGAATGTGAAACATTTATTGCTCTAGTCCTACTCAGGTCCATTGCCTCGTGATTTTTTTCCAATAATTTGATGACTATAGCAGTTTCGTTTTCAGCCCTTTCCCCAAAATTGTAAATTTCATCAACTCTGCTTCCAATTTCTACCCTTCCCTCACCTTCACGCGGTCCATTTCAAACTCTTTCCTTCCTTTCTTCAACTTCTCTGTCTCTATTTCTGGAGATAGGCTAGCAATAAGCCCAGTGACTCCCACAGCTTCTGTGACTGCACTTCCTTCCTCCCTGCTTCCTGTAAGGACTCTATTCCATCTTCCCAGTTTTGCTGACTCAGTGGTGTTGTTCCGACAATGCCACCTTCCATACCAATGCTTTCAATGTGCCTTCCTTTTTCCTAAAACAAGGATTCCCCTCCACTGATCATCCCCTCTCCTTTCAGCATTCCTTTTGGCTGGTCCATTCATCAGTCATACCCAACAACCCGCCCCTTCCCACACCATCTTTCCACACAAGCTTGGGAAAAACATCACTTGCCTTTTTACCTCCTCTCTTCCCACCGTCCAGAGTCCCAAACGCTCCTCCCAGGTAAAACAGTGATTTACTGGTATGTCTTTCAATTGAGTATTCACTGTATTCACTGCTCAGAATGCAGTCTCCTCTCCACTGAGGAAACCAAAGGCAGCTTAGATGTTTGCTGTGTGGAACATCTCCGTTCAGTCTGCAAGTGTGACCCTGAGCTTCCAGTTGCCTTTAATTTTAATTCTCCACCCCACTCTCACTATGGCCTCTCCATCCTTGGTCTCTTACTCTGTTCCAATGAATCCCAATGTAAATTCGAGGAATAACACTTCATCTTTTGACTAGGCACTTTACAGCTTCCCAGGCTCAACACTGAGTTCAACAAATTCAGATCATAACCTCGGCCGTCAATTATTTAGATGGAAGCTGCTGTAATGATTCTGCCATCCCATTTACATCTCCTCTAGAACTTTCTGATTATTTATTTGGCCCATTATCATCCTCTTTCACCTCGCAACATCATCCCTTTTATCATTTAATCTCTCCTGCCTTCCACCCTATCACAGACCTTCTATTTTGCTCTTCCCCCTCCTCCCTTTCTCTGCCTCTGAACTTACCTAAAACCTTATCACCTCTTAGCTTTTTGCAGTTCTGGCAATAGGTCATCAACCTGAAACGTTAACTCTATTTGTTTCTGTCTCCAAAGGTGTTGCCGAACCTGTTGAGTACTTCCAGTATTTCTGATTCCCAGCATCTGCAGTATTTTGCTTTGGTGTTACTGCCGAAATGCATTTTGATTAAACTACTCCCATTTCCTGGCCCTTGTATGCCTATCATGCTCTTAGCCATCTTATATGCTGGAATGAAATGTTCTCCATCCTGATTGATGATAACAATATTTCATTACTGCTTTACTAAGCAGAATTTTTTTGCCTAGTTTGTATAAATAATCAGCTTTTGACTGTAACAACACAAATGGTTGATCGCACACTCGCTGTAGTTTTCTCAAGGGAAATGTCTCTTTTTTTGTTTTCCTCTAGGTTTTTCTGCCACATTTTCTTCACTTTCAGATTCCTTTCTGAAGTAGCTTCCCCACCCCCACATCACCCCAGCATCTTGAACAGCAGTTTGGACCCTCATCTCTCCTCAACCACCGTCAATAACTCTCTGTTACTAGATCATACTAAAGTTCGCAGTCAGAAAAAGGCCATTTATTGCCCTTCCCTAGCGCCCTTGACTGAGAGGCTTGCTAAACTACTACAGAGGACAGTTAAGGGTCAACCATGTTGCTGTGGGTCTGGACTCACTATAGGACAGACCGGGTACAGGCGGCTGGCGCCTTCCCTAAAGGGAAGCAGTTGGGTTTTTACAAGTTTTTCTGTTCCCAGCTTTTTATTATTCCTGCATTGCCAGAGGTGCTGAATCAGTCTTGAGCCAGTGTTGTGGATGTTGTAACAGACCCGGGTCAGTGATACAGGCACTTTAGCAGGCCTCTGCTTGGGGCTGGTGTTGCCATCGCTTGCGTTAACCTTGTTCCTCAACCAATGCTGCAGAGACTGTAACAGACCTGTACTTGGTGGCAGTTTATACCTGATTATACTAGCACTGTAGCAGCTGCAGGTGCCGTACCCGTCCAGCATCTGGGTCTTGGCTGCATCAGTTCTGGGGGTGGGCGGGCACTGCATCAGGATCGTACCCAGCTCCCTGCTGCCCTGGAACTGGGCCAGGCCTTGTTTTGGCATCAGTTTTCAGGACTTATACCAGACCTGTACCCATGCCAATTCAGGCACTTATCCTGTTTTCTTTTTCTTAATAGCTGCAAGGGAAAGATGACATACTCAGGGATGCACAGCTGTGTATAATGGATGCAGAAGGTGAGACATGGGAGTTGGCATGGTAGTGCGGCAGAAAAATCAATAGTCCCGATGGTGACAATGGAATACACTGTCTTCCCTGATTTGGACCATTGCATGCAATCACTATATGCGGCATAAACTAAGGACTAACTCGTCTATGCAATCCCATGGTCCCACACATTTGTCTTTTTCTTACCCCCTAACAGGAATTATGATTTTAAGGATGTTTTTTTCTCTGCTTTGTGAAGCAGAGAGGTGCATTCCACCCCCCCATCCACCCCCTATTGGTAAATATACCGACCCTGACCCGGGCACCAGTCCCAGTGCATCACTGGGACCTGCAGCAAAACTGAGGTGGGAGCAGGTTTCTGAACAGGATGGAACTCTCCCCGGGAATGGGCTGAACTCTGTGCCCCTGAGTTACATCAGGTGAAAATGACCCTGCACCGTGCGAGGGTCTCAGTGAGATACCGGGGGCCGTTTCTCTAGCAGAGAACTTCACAAGCTCGGCTCGGTCGCCCCTGATGCCTTTGCAAAAATGCACATTACCCCCATGAGGAGAATTGAATGACATGTAGGACCCCCTTCAGCTATCACCGATCAGAAAACAGCCCATTCGACTCTTCTTAAACTCGACTGTTGCCGTAAAGAATAAGAACAAAAAAAAATGTTTTAAGAAAATTAACTCAAAGCATTTCTGACGTTATCTCGAACAGAACAAAATCTCAGCCACCCAAACAATTTGTTCCACCCTCCCCCCTTTCCCCTCTCCCCCACCCTCTCCCACCCTCCCACCCTCTCATTTTCCTAAATCACACACCCTCGCCCCTATAACGTTATTTCAGGAGCAAGTTACCTTTTTCCTTGTCTAACTCCTCCAAGTTTTACAAAGGACTGAACTTAGACAGTTGCCCACCGAGACCTCCCGGAGGAATCAATTTCCAGCCCGGTGTAAATATCAGTGAAGGTGGGACATTGGGGAGGAGAGGGTGGGGGGGGGAAGAAGATGGAAAACGATAGAAAACGCTAAATAGCCGGAGGCACCTCTTGTTGAACTCACCAGATAAACATGGTGACAGCATCTCCCACCTCAGAGCCCGGGCTCCACCATCTCAAAATGGTCGTTAGCTGCTGGCGGAAGATTAATCTCCTGCGGTCACCAAATGCTGTTATCCACCCCCCCTCCCCCCCTCCACACGTAAATCATCAAACCAGCCCTGAGCCCCCCCGCTGTGGGCTGCACAATGTGCGGGGCTCCGCTCACTGGGACTGGGCTGGGGAGAGAGAGAGAGGAGCAGAGACAGCGCTGTGGGTGCGATCTCCTCCTCCCTGCCCACAAATGGTCCAGGAAGATAAATGGGAAATCGGTGACGCCGAAACCGAGATGGGTTTGACAGAATTCCAATGATAATGAGAGGCTTGCTCAGCTTTAACCCTTTCGAGGCTGCCAGCGTAGAAATATTTTTTTACCCCTGGTGCTTGCTATATATTTCCCCCGTGTTATTTATGTTTCCATTGCTTTGCTTTGACAGCAGCGAGGAGATTTCAGCCCTCAAAGTTCACCTCTTAAAAGACTATACCACCCAGGCCAGGGGTGACAGAGGAGGAAACTCTGTCACTGGAAGGGTTCAGAATTGATAAGGATTAAGCGTTGAATAGACTGTCGGTACTTAAAGTTGACAAGACACCAGGACCGGCTGAGATCCATCCAAGGATATTGAAGGAAGTGGAAGTGGAAATTGCAGGGTCACTGGCCATAATCTTTCAGTCTTCCCTAGACTCAGGGTTGGTGCCAGAGGACTGGAGAATTGAAAACATTACGCCCTTGTCCCAGCAATTGCAGACCAGTCAGTTTAACTTCAGTGGTGGGGAAAATTCTAGACACAATTATTCGGGATAGAATTAGTAGTCACCTGGAAAAATATGGGTTGATAAGGAAGAGCCAGCATGGATTTCTAAAGGGGAAATCATGTTTAACTAACTTGCTGGAGCTTTTTTGAAAAGGTAACAGAAAAGGTCGATGAGGGTAATGCTGTTGATGTGGTCTACATGGACTTTGAAAAGGCATTTGACACAGTGTCACTAACAGAGTTGTGAGAAAAGTTATTGCTCATGGAATAAAAGGGACAGTAGCAACGTGGATACTAAATTGGCTGAAAAATAGGAAGCAGAGAGCAATGGTCAATGGATATTTTTCAGGCTGGAGGAAGGTTTGTAGTGGAGTTCCCCAGGAGTCAGTATTGGGACCCTTGCTTTTCTTGATATATATTAATGATCTAGCTCTTGGTGTGCATGGGACAATTTCAAGGTTTGCAGATGATACGAAACTTGAGAATGTTGTGAACTGTGAGGAGGATGGTGTGGAACTTCAAAAGGACATGGACAAGTGGGCAGATAGGTGGCAGATGAAGTTCAATGCGGAGAAATGTGAGGTGATGCATTTTGATAGGAAGAACATGGACAGACAATATAAAATAAGGGGTGAAATTTTGAAGGGGGTGCAGGATCAGAAAGACTTGGGTGTATATGTGCATAGATCATTAAAGGTGGTAGGACAGGTGGAGAGAGCAGTTAATAAAACATACAGTATCCTGGGCTTTATTAATAGGGGCATAGAGTACAAGAGCAAGGAGGTTATGCTGAATTTAAATAAGACACTCATTAGACCTCAGCTGGAATATTCTATTCAATTCTGGGCACCATATTATAAGATGGATGTGACACATTGGAGAGCGTGCAGCAATGAGAAATTTCAGCTATGAGGAAAGATTGGGGAGGTTGGGACTGTTCTCCTTGGAGAGAAGAAGGCTGAGAAGAGATTTGTTAAAGATGTTCAAAATCATGAGGAGATTGGACAGAGTAGATAGGGAGAAGTTGTTCCCACTCGTAAAAGGATCAAGAACGAGAGGGCACAGATTTAAAGTGATTTGCAAAAGAAGCAAGTGTGACGTGAGAAAAACTTTTTCACACAACAAGTGGTTCAGGTCTGGAATGCGCTGCCTGGAAGTGTGGTGGAGGCAGGTTCAATTGAGGCATTCAAGAGGACATTAGATAATTATTTGAATAGAAACAATGTGTAAGGGTACAGGGAAAAGGCAGGGCAATGGCACTAGGTCATAATGCGCATTTGGAGAACCGTTGCAGACATGATGGGCCGAATGGCCTCCCTTTGTGACGTTAAAATTCTGTGATACTTTTAGGGATCATTTCTGTAGTTTTTTACTTGAGAAATGTGTTCCAGAAAGGTCTTAAAGTGCCAGTGCATGGGCTTTGTGTTGGTGGGAGTATATTCTGGTATCCTAAATCAGAATAGCTTCAAAGTCCCATTCCAAAACTTGAAGACATAATCCAGGCTAACAATTCAGTGCCTTGCTGATAGAGCACTGCATTGTTGGAGGTGCCATCTTTCAGATAAGATGTTAAGCTGATACCCTCCCTGCCGGGCAGGCAATGTAAAAGATGCCATGGCAAAGCTCAAAGAGTAGGGAGGTACGCTGGCCAACTTTTGTCCCTTATCTGACACCATAAAAAAAATTAACTAAGGTACTTACGATCTTACCTTCAGTTGCTGCATTTGGCAACCCAGCACCACAAATTGAATTTCAATAGTAACTTGTGAGACATTCTGAGAAGATGGAAAGGCTCTGTAGAAATGTGGGTTTGATTTTTGTTCTCTCCCCACCTTAATGGGGACAGAGGTAGGCGACTGACATTGACCACAATTGACCAGGCCCAGGCAGGAGAAAAACCATTCAGGGTTTGAACTTTGTGCCATTGGAGACTTCTAACAAAAGCATAAACCAATTCTTTATGCTTTCATTACATAAAGTGCAGAGAAAATATTCGCTTGATTTCTATCCAGTGACTCATGCTGGAAATTCCATATGTGTGGACAACAGGGGATGACAGATCAGGTTTGTTCTTTCAAAGGCAATGAATGATGACAAATCAAACCCCAGCAGGAGTCAGCACTTTCAGAGCTGAGTGCTGAAGCCTGGTTTCAAAACTGCAGTAAATTTGCTCCTAGATCTATTTAATGAATATCCACTTGTGCACAGAGTCATGACAAAGCATTTCAGTGGACGCTCAATTCCCTAAGCTACCAATTGCATCCCTCTCCCTGGCGACTGTCTGAGACTAAACCAAGCTGTTTATGACCTTGGTGTTGTATTTGACCCCGAGATGAACTTCTGATCACATATCCGTACCATCACTAAGACCGCCTACTTCTACCCCTGTAACATTGCCCGACTTTGCTCTTCTGCTGCTGAAACCCTCATCCGTGTTTTCATTACCTCCCGACTTAACTATTTCAACACACTCCTGGCTGGCTTCCCACATTGTACCATGCATAAACTTGAGGCTATCCAAAACTCTGCTGCTCTTCTTACCTGCACCATGTCCCATTTATCCATCACCCCTGAGCGTGCTAACCGACACTGGCTCCCAGTCAAGCAACACCTTGTTTTCAAATTTCTCATCCTTGCTTTCAAACTCTTCCATGACCTCACCCCTCGCTATCTCTGTAATCTCCTCCAGCCCCAGAACCTTCTGAGATACCTGTGTTCAACTAATTCTAGCCTTTTGAGCATCCATGATTTTAATCGCTTCCCTATCGGTGGTTAAGCCTTTAGCTGCCTTGGCACTAACCTCTGGAATTCCCTCCCTAAACCTCTCTGATTCCATACCTCTTTTTTTTTCCTTTAAGACGCTCCTTAAAACCTACCTCTTTGACCAAGCATTTGGCCATCCGCTCTATGTATGCCAGGGTCTAATTTTGTTTTATAACACTCCTGGGAAGCGACTTGGGACATTTTAGTATGCTAAAGGCACTTTATAAATAAAAATTGTTGTTCACTCAGAATCAATGATTCTCAGAAATTATTATATATGCAGAATTAAATTGATATAGAAGGTGTGACCTGAGCAGGGGAATACAAACAGGCTGAATCACATTGCGTACTTGTTATAGGCCCATTATACATCTGATATTCGGGTTCATTGATTTCAGTGTACAGTGTACAGTGGGAATGCCCTATAATGGATGGAAAAGCTATTCCCTCTGCTTTACCTCCCTGCCCCGGTCCAACTACACCCCCATAAAGTTCAGTAAAGAGCCACAGGTCTATACTTGCAGTCATCCTGCCCCAGGCTAAAAATTAGGCAAGCCAAGTTCTAAGCCTTTGGCTATTGGCTGAACATGTCAGTTTACAACCAATAGAACTAGGTCATCAGATTTCTTCAAATAAAATTGACTTCCATAAATAGGAAGATAAAAACAAAAAGCTAAAAGCTACTGCGGATGCTGGAAATCCAAAACAAAACAAAAACAGAATTACCTGGAAAAACTCAGCAAGTCTGGCAGCATCGGCGGAGAAGAAATCAGTCAACGTTTCGAGCCCTCATGGCCCTTCAGCAGAACCTTCTGCCGAAGGGCCATGAGGGCTCGAAACGTTGACTGATTTCTTCTCCGCCGATGCTGCCAGACTTGCTGAGTTTTTCCAGGTAATTCTGTTTTTATTTTGTCCATAAATAGGAATATAGTTGTACCTTGCCCTTTGTTTCAATCTTGTTGGCTGGCTATTTGATTTTGGGTGGCTTCATGGTCTAGCTCTTCATGTCCTCACCTGACATCCACACTCCCAAACATGGGGCTGAATTTTCCCCCCGTTGGGGGGGGAGGTTGATGGGCGGGCACATACGGGCGCGCTTCCAATTGGCGCCCCCGATTGGAGGCGCGGCGCCATTTTACGTGGGCGGGCCAGTTAAGGCCCACCCAGCATGATGTCCGCAGAGAAGCGCTATGCGCTCCCTGTGCAGGCAGTGGGGGGGTGGATTCCTAAAATCGAGAGTGCGCTCTTTTGCGCATGCGCACAGAAGAGCGCACTCATCTCCCTGAGGCTAAGTGCAGTCTCAGGGAGATCGGCTCTAAATGTGAAAAAGCTCAAAATAGAAAAATAAAATTTTCCTAACATGTCCCCTCATGTGACAATGTCACTTGAGTTGGGACATGTTCATAATTTCCAAAAAAACTTTATTAAAATTTTTAAAACCCTACTTGAAACCTCATCCTGCCCATGGATGAGGTTTCATGCTTTTTCTAGTTCGCGCCGGGGCTCCTGGCCTGCCTGCTGACCTTAAGGTTGGACGGGCAGGACCACTAATTACTTTAATTGCTCTGTCAATGGCCTCAATTGGCCATTGACAGGTCGGCGGGCCTGCAGCTGATTTTGCTGTGCCCCCACCTTCCTGAAAATTTAAATGGGGCGCGATGACGTTGGGAGTTCCCCCTGACGTCACCGAGTGTCATTTTACGTGTCGGCGAGCAGGCCCCGCCCCCTCCTCGCCGACAGTAAATTCCAGCCCAAGTGCTTTACAACTCCAGTGACTGGACTGTAACGGCGAATGGGAACCCTGGCTGACTACCTTCCTCCTTCGATCATCCCAGAGCGCTGAGCTCATTTGTAGCACCACTCAGCCTTCTCAAGGGCAATTACGGATGGGCAATAAATGTGGGCAATGATGCCCACATCATGTGAATGAATGATTCATTTTGAAAGTCAAAAGGTCATAAGAAATAGGAGCAGAAGTAGACCTTCCGGACCATCAAGCCCATGCCACCATTCAATAAGATCATGGCTGATTCTGCAATTCTGTGAACCTATTGTGGTCCATTTTTCTGTCTCAACCCCAAAACCCTTAACTCCCCTGTCAAATATCTGTCCAACTCAGCCTTGAATATATTTAATGACCCAGCCTCCATGTTCTCTTTGGAAGAGAATTCCAAAGACTATTAACCCGCTGAGAGAAGAAAGTCCTCCTCATCTCCATCTTAAATGGGAGACCCTTTATTTTTAAACTGTGCCCCCTGGTTTTAGATTCCCCCATGAGTGGAAAAGTCCTTCCCAGCATCTCAAGCTCCCTCAGAATCCTATATGTTCCAGTGAAGTCAGCTAACTACAGATCAGGATTCAAACCAAATAGTGTCAGGCCTGATGACTTAGTACCACACTTGGTATTCACCTGGACTCATGACAGGAGCCCCCCACCTTTAGAAAAGCACCATTTCCACACAGGAAGAAATAATTGGGAAATGCGAACAGATAAACCTGCCAGCTGACACTCTTGTTTCATTTTTTATTTTTTCTGGAACATATTAACATGAGTTTGACAATGAGCCATAGTAATAGTCTTCTGTATGGTCACAAACTAATGGTGTGGGGTTGAAGGGGGTGAAGGGGTGGGGGAGAAGGGAGAGAGAATACAAACATGTAATCTGCCAAGGTGAAATAAATATGCTTTTCCCATTTCTACAAAACACATTAATAAGGAGGGTAATTTTCCATATCTTGTCTGCTTTGTGATATTCTGGATAATGGCAATTGAATTTCTAAAGAATGATCAATGGGTCTAATTGCAGCCACTTCCAGCCTCCAGTGTGGCACAGATTACTGCAGCGCAATTTCATTTTTGTGATAGTCATCAGACTCTCACTAATGGAAAATGTTCGGGAACAACAGCAACATGGAAAATGTCCCTAGTCATTTCACAAAGGAGAGAAAGGAGAGGAGAATGGAAATGGGAATGGATAACAAACAAGAGAATCACTGACATAAGACAAAGAAAAATAATCAGGTTGTGAAGGTCAGAGGAGAAGTAGCAAGGCAGAGAGATTCAGGGAGCGAGTTGTGCAGTGCAGGGCAGAGATGGAGACTGGAAGTGGCTGCAATCAGACCCATTGATCATACTTTAGAAATTTAGAAATTCATCATCCAGAATATTACAAAGCAGACAAAATATGGGAAACTTCCTTCCTTATTAATGTGTTTTGTAGAAATGGAAAAAGCATATTCATTTTACCTTGGCAGATGGCAGGTTTGTATTCTCTATCCCTTCTCCCCCTCTCCACCCCCTTCAACCCCACACCATTGACTGCACCAGCGGTAGTGGAGCAGATGGGGTGAGGATTCATAGGAGGCCAGTGTTGGCTTGGGCTGGGATTCAGTGATGAGGGAGATGACAGAAGTGGAGAAGGGTGAAACCTTAGAGAGATTTGTAAACAGGGACTCTGTATTCAGTACTCTGAGTGACAGGAAACAGGTGGAGGTCAATGAGGTAGCAGGCAAATGACATTTGTTGCAGGATATGATGCAACCAGTGAAATGGGTTGGAGTTGCGTAGGGTGCGGTCTGAGAGATTAGCTTGGATTTCAGGATTGGAAAAATCAAAGCCGGAGGTGGAAAAGTCGTGGATGAGGATGGAAAAGACCATGCAACCACCACTCCTCCCCCAACTAAAGGTTGAAACAGGCAAACCTGGGTATATATGTAAACCATTCAGATTGATATTTAACAGATAGCGAGAACCTTGAGCAGATGTCAGTAGCTCAGTTGGCTAATGCATCTACTGAGCCACATTTGTTTGATTTTACCTGATACAATTATCCTCAACATTTTGAAGCTAGCGGTGGGCATAGGGTGTGGAATTAACCATGGTTCCTCATCGTCAATGCTATTTAGAACCCTGGTTGAACATGCAAGTCCGTGCATGTCACATCATGCTGACTTATTAAACAGGGTATATTAAGTAGTGTTTATAGCACAGAAACAGGCCACTGGGCTAATAGGCCCATGCCAGTGTTTATGCTCCACATGAGCTACCTGCCACCCTTTCTTCATCTAGCTCCATCAACATAACCTCTCATCCCTTTCTCCCTCATGGGTTCATCTGACATCCCCTTAAAGGATCTATGGTCGTTGTGTTAACTACTCCTTGTGGGAGCGAGCTCCACATTCTACCCACTCTCTGAGTAAAGATGTACCTCCTGAAATCCTTAGCAGATTTACTGGTGACTTATGGCCTTCCCTTGGGATGTTTCATTCCATTAAAAGCGCTATACAAATATAACTTTTGTTGTTCTGGCCCCTAATTCTGGTCTCCCCGATAAGTGGTAACATCTTCTCTACATTTGCTCAATCAAACTCTTTCATAATTTTAAACACCTCTTTCAAGTCACCCTTCAGTCTTCTCTTTTATAGGGAGAAGAGCCTCAGCCTGTGCAATCTTTGCATTTAATGCCTCCCACAATTAAATTGCCTGCAACGTTCATGAAAAATGGCCACTTGGGTGATTGTCAGGTTGGTATAATACAGGGAGACAGGAGTCATTTTACAAATCCACGCTTCTCTTCCATATTAGGAATGTGGAGTGCACTCTCTCCCCCACAATGCTCCATCCATAAAGGATCAGGGAATTGTAGAAATAGCTCCTGACATTTGCTCCTGGGATGCAAAGCTCCTCAACGGGACACAAATGCACAATATCCCGACAGGAGAGGTTCTTCCACTCTACCCAAAGAATCCAGTGCATATTGAGCAAACAAGAGAGAGTGGATAATCTGACCTGATTATCCCTCTGTCGGGTATGGGGGACTAGCTTAATATCATCTGTTCAACACCATCGGCCAAAATTCAGATAACCCCCAGCAAGTGGGAGTGTGAGAAAGGAAGCGAGACCAAGGGGCTCCTACTGCGCAATGATTGCCAACAAGTATTTGGAGTTTATCCAGAAACTGAAAAAAGATTGAAGTTTTGTTCAGTGGGCGAGGACATCAATCCAAGTCACACACAATCCATTTTAATTTCCCCTGCGCAGCAAAGAGAAAGGTTTTATCAAGATCTTTTATTGTACTGTATCGTTAGTGTGGTGGATGCACTTCCATCCAGTTATCCTCTTAATCAGGAAAATTTGAGGGTTTTATGGCCGTCATCAATTACTCCTTCATTAACTGATTGCTGTTGGTCCTCCCAGCAAAGTTTAATTGCAGCCCTTAGCAGTTTCATTTCTGCATTGTGTCATTTAAATCTGACAAGGGCAGCTCTTAGCAGCAAGAAGGCCAGAGATAGATCTAGAGTTTGTAGACACAATGTTCTTTCTCCACATTTTGTAGAAGCAATTTACTGGGAGTTGGGGAGGAAATTAAGAAGCCAATTCTTCATGAAATTGCCAAGTTGGAGGAAAACCTCATTATATTTCTCAGTGTTGCTGCTCATCCCCCTCAAGGGTTTAGCAAACTTGGTACAGTACAAAATATCATTAGGAAGATTAGAACCCATATATACATCTAAAGCTGCTTAATTCAATGGGTGGATAAATCATTGAAAGAGGATTATGTAGACAGAGCAAGCTGCTTCCCAAACATAGATCAGCCCGTTCTTCTTCATCTATTCATTTCATTTCTACTTGTCTTATTCTCCTTTTGCTTTCTGTTCGGGCAACAGGGTTTACACTTTGTGAGAAGTCCCCATGCCAAAATGTTTCACTAACTTATCATTTCTTAATAGGGTGGGAGTGGGAAAAGATCTGAGCTTGCGCTAAGTCTGCCAACAGATTGACACGCAAGCTCTTTTAATCAATCACAGCCACGTTTCCTGCCTGGAGCTGATCCCCAGTGACTGAGGTGACCATCACAATGCAATCAACAAGGATGCGCCTGCCCTCATTGAAAGTAATGTGTGCCTGTGTTCTCCTGGTGTGACTGTACGAGAGACAGTACATTATGTACTTTGCCATATTAAACCTTGGCTATGTGACGAGTGCTGTGACTATTTACACTTACTAATTACACTTGACTATTCCTGCATGTTAGTACACAGAAACAAATGTCACTGTATGGCACACACCAGGAACAAGATGTAGTTTGTGGCTTGAACAGGCAATAGATAAGGGAGAAAAAATGGAAAATGCATTGAAAGATTACACAGCTGTGTTTTTGCACTCCGGCTGTGCCCCAGGGCTGACTGTGAGGCAAATAGGGCAGCCCAGCGTGACAGTGCTTGGTGACCGAGCCTTTCTACTGCTGATCTTGAAAGGAGGCCTCTGTGAGACACGGCAAAGGTGCCAACACATCTGCAACGACATATACATATGCCCTCTTCCTTCCGGGCCCCACAGTGATTCAGAGCAGTGTCCAATTTCAGACCAACTCAGCCGAACTGGTTGTCATTTATGCACCAAGAGCAGGGCTGGTGTCATTTCATTACAGTGGAAGGCTGGAGCTTGGCTGTCCCAGACATTCCTGCTCATATGTGAAAGACTGTTAAGAATTACAGGGAATTTACTGTGAATGATCTGGTTCCACTGGATGATCTCAGGCTCCAATGGCTTTTGAGCCTCTCACTTTGAGGGCCTTGAATCTCAAATCAAAGGCTTTAGATCCCTAGAAAGGGATTTATGGTTACAAATGGGTTTTGAATTATGCAGAGTGAAGGACTTCCAGGTAACTCTAAAGTTTTGTCTTTTTAATGAAATCTACACTCATTGCACTTGAGTCTTATAGATTCATAGAATCTTAGAATGGTTACAGCACAGAAGGAGGCCATTTGGCCTGTCATGCCTATGCCAGCTCTCTGTAAGAGCCATTCAGCTAGTCCCACTTTCTCACCCTTTCACTGTAGCCATGCAAATATTTTGTCTTCAGATAATTAGCCAATTTCCCTTTGAAAGCCATGATTGAATTTGCCTTCACCACACTCTCAGGCAGTGGAATTGGGTTGAATTATTGTTCAACCTGAAATCCAAGGAGTAGTTTGTACAAATTAGATCCCCTGGTGCAGAATGTAAAGAAACACTAATTGTTGCTGAGAAAAGAGACATGCCTAAGCTTTTCGTCTTGCACTCAGGACACTCACAAGAATACTAACATAAGGGGGAAAACAACAATTTATACTGTATGTGAAGAGAGCGCTGATGGGTTGGCAAGTGACGTTGCCATGGAGACTGCACCACTGATGGTGACTGACAGTTAACTGCCAAGCATTGTTTGAAATTTAAACCAGGCAGCTTGACCCTGATTGATCAAGGCATTGCCCTGAGGAATGAATCAGTGAATGGCTGTTACTTATCTTGTTTAGCTGAAACAGGTGCAAAGAAGATGTACATACATTGTGCCTGTTTCAGCTAATTGAAATAAGTGGCAGCCATTCACAGACTCATTGCTCAGGGCAATGCCTTGATCAATCAGGGTCAAGATGCTTGGTTTAAATTTCAAACAATTCTTCGCAGTTAACTGTCAGTCACCATCAGTGGTGCATTCTCCATGGCAACAACACTTGCCAACCAATCAGTACTCTCTTCACAGAATCACAGAATCACACCGTGCAGAAGAGGCCCTTCGGCCCATCGAGTCTGCGCCTACACGTGAGAAGCACCTGACCAACCTACCTAATCCCATTTACCAGCACTTGGCCCATAGCCTTGAATGTTATGATGTGCCAGGTGCTCATCCAGGTACTTTTTAAAGGATGTGGGGCAACCCACCTCCACCACCCTCTCAGGCAGCGCATTCTAGACCGTCACTACCCTCTGGGAAAAAATGTTTTTCCTCACATCCCCCCCTAAACCTCCTGCACCTCACCTTGAACTTGTATCCCCTCATGACTGACCCTTCAACTTAGGAGAACAGCTGCTCCCTATCCACCCTGTCCATACCCCTCATAATCTTGTACACCTAGATCAGGTCGCCCCTCAGTCTTCTCTGCTCCAATGAAAACAACCCAAGTCTATCCAACCTCTCTTCATAACTTAAATGTTTCATCCCAGGCAACATCCTGGTGAATCTCCTCTGCACCCCATCCAGTGCAATCACAACCTTCCTATAATGAGGCGACCAGAACTGCGCACAGTACTCCAACTGTGGCCTCACCAAGGTTCTATACAACTCCAACATGACCTCCCTACTTTTGTAATCTATGCCTTGATTGATAAAGGCAAGTAACCCATATGCCTTTTTCACCACCCCACTAACATGCCCTCCGCCTTCAGAGATCTATGGACACACATGCCAAGGTCCCTTTGTTCCTCAGAACTTCCTAGTGTCATGCCATTCATTAAATACTTCCTTGTCAAATTACTCCTTCCAAAGTGTATCACCTCACACTTTTCAGGGTTAAATTCCATCTGCCACTTATCTGCCCATTTGACCATCCTGTCTATATCTTCCTGTAGCCCAAGCCACTCAACCTCACTGTTAACCACCCGGCCCATCTTTGTGTCATCCGCAAACTTACTAATCCTACCCCCCACATAGTCATCTATGTCGTTTATATAAATGATGAATAATAGGGGACTGAGCACAGATCCCTGTGGTACACCACTGAACACTGGCTTCCTGTCAGTAAAGCATCCTTCTGTTATCTCCCACTGTCTCCTACAACTAAGCCAATTTTGAATCCACCTTATCAAATTACCCTATATCCCATGTATATTTGCCTTCTTTATAAATCTCTCATGTGGGACCTTGTCAAAGGCTTTGCTGAAATCCATATAAACTACATCAACTGCACTACCCTCATCTATACACCTGGTCACCTCCTCAAAAAATTCAATCAAATTTGTTAGGCATGACCTCCCTCTGACAAAGCCATGCTGACTATTCCTGATCAAACCTTGCCTCTCCAAGTGGAGATAGATTCTCCCCTTCAGAATTTTCTCCAATAGTTTCCCTACCACTGACGTGAGACTCATTGGTCTGTAGCTTATCTCTACAACCCTTCTTAAATAACGGAACCATATTAGCTGCTCTCCAGACCTCTGGCACCTCCCCCGTGGCCAGAGAGGAGTTAAAAATTTGGGTCAGAGCCCCTGCGATCTCCTCCCTTGCCTCCCTCAGCAGTCTGGGACACAAATCATCCAGACCTGGAGATTTGTTCATTTTTAAACCTGCCAACACCTCCAATACCTTATCACTCCCTATATCAATTTGCTCAAGAACCTCGCAGTCTCTCTCCCTGAGTTCCATACCTTCATCCTCATTCTCTTGGATGAAGACGGATGTGAAGTATTCATTCAACACTCTACCGATGTCCTCTGGCTCCACCCATAGATTGCCCCCTTGGTCCTTTATGGGCCCTACTCTTTCCCCGGTTATCCTCTTCCCATTGATATACTTATAGAATAGCTTGGGATTTTCCCTACTTTTACCAGCCAGAGCTTTCTCATTTCCCCCCTTTGCTCTCCTAGTTGTTTTCTTAAGCTCCACCCTGCACTTTCTGTACTCCACTAATGCCTCCATTGATTTGTTCCCCTTTTACCTGCTAAAAGCCTCTCTTTTCCTTCTCATCGTAACCCGAATGTCTCTGGTCATCCATGGTTCTCTGGGCTTGTTACTCCTTCCTATCACCCTAGAGGGAACATGTTGAGCCTGTACCCTCCCCATTTCCTTTCTGAACACCCCCCACTGTTCCTCTGTAGATTTCCCCACAAGTAACTGTTCCCAGTCTACCTTGGCCAGATCCTGCCTTATTTTACTAAAATCCGCTCTTCCCCAATCCAAAACATTTTTTTGCAACTTGTCTATTTCTTTGTCCATAACAAGCTTAAATTGTATCATGTTGTGGTCGCTATCACTAAAATGCTCCCCCACTACTACCTCAGGCACCTGTCCGACTTCATTCCCCAGAATTAGGTCCAGCACTGCGCCGTCCCTTGTTGGACCCTCTACATACTGGAACAGCGACATACAGTATAAGCTGTTGTTTTCCTCCCTATACTGGTATTCCTGTGAATGCCCTGATGAGTGCAAGACGAAAAGCTTAGACATGTCTCTTTTTTCAGCAATACACAAGTTCCGTCCTGCCTTATGACTATTTGAAACACTAATTAATAAAATCTACCCCAATAATTAATAACATCACAGTTGACCAAGGTGAAAACCTATATTTTGTACTACGATGTGAATCTAACCTGAGTAAATTCACTTCTTGGTAATCCACGTTGGTGATGACTGGCTGCAAAACACTGATTAATAGAATGCTTCAGTTTGGCACTCCCAGTACAATGCCAATTAAAATTACAACACCTCGGGATGTAGCTGAACACTGCAAATCTTGTGTCATCAAATATAAGGTTCAGGCCGTGTTCCAAAACAGCCCACCCCATGAATAATATTTCAGGAACAAAACATTATCTGTTTAATGGAAAGGGGTTTAGAGTGAAAATTATATCTCAAAAATAACATCTGCGTTTTATAAGCTTTAAATGGTTAAATACTGGCAAAGAGTAAACACAGATTTCAAATCTCGCAGGGTCCTGAATGAAATTTCAAATTTTTTAGAGTGTATTTATTGTGGTGAATTAATTTGCTCATCAAGTTGAAGACATTTAGCCCTGGATTATCAGGTTAGGCTTAATCTTGCTCCTTCTGCCTAGCCTAGTAATGTGCCTTATACCCCCAACCTCAGAAAACTCCCTTTAATGCACCTCTGGGATACTCTAGTGAGCTTGGTGGTATCTCTCAGTGATACTTTCATTTTATTTTTTCATTTTGTGTTGAATTTGAAGTGATGGTGTGCTGGGAGTTCACTCATTAGGAAATAGCTCAATCTGGAGCATACAAATTTATTTCATGTCAATCCTCAACAAGCTGAAGTAAGAGTTAATCTTCTCCTCTATCGATTTAGGCTGGATTTAAGGAAAAGACATTCCGATGACCTAGTATCCTCAGCAGATGATTTCAACAGAATGGACAGAAATCTCGCACATTTGGGTCAACAGGGAGCGTCGGTTAACATTTTGTTTACCAACTAAAGTCAGCCTTCTTCAGAAGAAAGATTTCAGTTCTGCAGCCACCTCCATGGTGCTGCGAGGAATAAAATCATACAAGGTATGATTCTTGTGAAAGAATCCAGCTATAATAAAGGGTTATAAGATTAATAGCGTGGTTTGCATATGAATTAGGGATTAAAAAATTAAAAGCAGGGTTCATCTGCTTGGAAGAGTAGAAGTTCATAAACATGCCTGAATGTACTTGTGTGTTCAAGGATGCCAGCATCCTGTGACATATTGTTCTCATCCCCTAACACAAGGCAGTATCTGAAAAACAGGAACTTGCTCCTGAAAATCATGGATATGTCACCTCAGTAAGGCATTGATAATATGTAAGTTACCACAATCGAACAATATATAACATTATTTTCTACAGATGCACCTAAACCACTTGTCAACTGAATCTGGGAGACTGAGTTCTAATATTAAAACACAAATGTGTGGCTAGGAAGTTTACCACTATTTGTAATTCTCATCATCTTGCCAACTCTCAGGATTTTGACCAGCGCATGTGCTCACAGCTTCTTGCTGGCTCAGTTTTCTCGTAGGTATTAAATAATAATGCCTTTCAACTAGATATTGACAGTTATATAGCCTTGTCTGGGAAATAAAAAGGGCCGGACATACTTGTCAAGAGGTAACATCCCCATACATAAAAAAAGATTAGTTTTGCAGCTTAGAAAATGTGTAAATATTGGTACCACACAATGTATCTTTAGATTCATTGGATTCACTGCAGCATTTCTCACGGTAAAGGTAGTACTATTGTGGTGTAGTCTTGATACTTCTCCCCTTAATTGGGACAGAGGTATCTCGCTAAGCTCTGTAGCTTTCTATCCAGTGATTTAAGGTGAATGCTACTTTAAATGTTGATGGATATCTTAAATATTTATCTGAAATATTATTTAGACTTAAAATTTAGATTCTCTATTAAAAACAAGGTTATACTTCCTTTTTATAGAACTATTATAGTAAGGGACACAATTGGTCCCCTTGAAGATCAGAGTGGTCGTCTATGTGTGGAGCCTCACGAGATGGGGGAGATCTTAAACAGTTTTTTTGCATCAGTATTTACTCAGGAAACTGGCATAGTGTATAAGGAAGGAAGGGAAACAAGCAGTAGTTTCATGGAACATATAGAGATTAAAGAGGAGGTGCTTGCTGCCTTACAGCGAATAAAGGTAGATAAATCCCCCGGGCCTGACATGATATTCCCTCGGACCTTGAGGGAGACTAGTGTAGAAATTGCAAGGGCCCTGGCAGAAATATTTAAAATGTCCTTAGCCACGGGTGAGGTGCCGGAGGATTGGAGGGTAGCTCATGTTGTTCCGTTGTTTAAAAAAGGCTCCAAAAGTAAACCAGGTAATTACAGGCCAGTGAGCCTGACGTCAGTAGTAGGTAAATTATTGGAAGGTGTTCTGAGAGATCGGATATATAATTATTTGGACAGCCAAGGGCTGATTAAGGATAATCAGCATGGCTTTGTGTGTGGTAGGTCGTGTTTAATGAACCTTGTAGAGTTTTTCGAGGAGGTTACCAAGAAAGTAGATGAAGGAAAGGCTGTGGATGTTGTCTACATGGACTTTAGTAAGGCCTTTGACAAGGTCCCACATGGGAGGTTAGTTCAGAAGGTTCAGACACTTGGTATCCATGGAGAGGTTGTAAACTGGATTCGCAATTGGCTGTGTGGGAGAAGACAGAGAGTGGTAGTGGATGATTGCTTCTCAGACTGGAGGTCTGTGACTGATGGTGTGCCTCAGGGGATCTGTACTGGGACCATTGTTGTTTGTTGTCTATATCCATGATTTGGATGATAATGTGGTGAATTGGATCAGCAGGTTTGCTGATGACACTAAGATTGGAGGCGTTGTGGACAGCAAGGAAGGCTTTCAAAGCTTGCAGAGAGATCTGGACCAACTGGAAAAATGGGCCAGAAAATGGCAGATGGAATTTAATGCGGAAAAGTGTGAGGTGTTACATTTTGGAAGGTCAAACCAAGGTAGGACATGCACAGTAAATGGTAGGGCACTGAGGAGTGCAGAGGAACAAAGGGATCTGGGAGTTCAGATACATAATTCCCTGAAAGTGGCGTCACAGGTAGACAAGATTGTAAAGAAAGCTTTTGGCATACTGGCCTTCATAAATCAAAGTATTGAGTATAGGAGTTGGGATGTTATGATGAGGTTGTATAAGACATTGGTGAGTCCAACTTTGGAGTATTGTGTGCAGTTCTGGTCGCCTAACTACAGGAAGGATATCAGTAAGATTGAGAGAGTGCAGAGAAGATTTACTAGGATGTTGCCGGGTCTTAAGGAGTTGAGTTACAGGGAAAGATTAAACAGGTTAGGACTTTATTCCTTGGAGCGTAGAAGAATGAGGGGAGATTTGATAGAAATTTACAAAATTGTGAGGCGTATAGACAGAGTAGATGCGAGTAGGCTCTTTCCACTTAGATTAGGAGAAATAAACACGAGAGGACATGGCTTTAGGGTGAAAGGGGAAAGGTTTAGGGGGAACATTAGGGGGAACTTCTTCACTCAGAGAGTGGTGAGAGTGTGGAACAAGCTACCATCTGACATGGTAAATGCAGGCTCACTCTTAAGTTTTAAGAGTAAATTAGATAGATACATGGATGGGAGAGGTCTGGATAGTTATGGACTAGGTGCAGGTCAATGGGACTAGCGGAATAATATTTCGGCACAGACTAGAAGGGCCGAATGGCCTGTTTTCTGTGCTGTAGTGTTCTATGGTTCTATTAACATTGCAATTGACTGACCCATCAAATGTGAATTGTATGTTCAAGTCCTTGAATAAACTTTTATATAATTTAGAAAATATATTGTCTTATATAATCTACTGTATCCAAACTTGAGAATCTACCTCCATATACTCTACAGTGGGTCGGTACATTATTGAGGAGAGATGCCCGGAGCCTTATAATATCCAGTTTGTTATAATCTGCCTAAAACTTGTTAAACAGGCTAACTGGAGAATGGTGGTGTAGTGGTAATGTCACCAGACTGGTAATCCAGATACCCAGGTACTTTGGAGACACGAATTCCAATCCCACTATGGCAGGTGGAACTTAAATTCAGTTAATCAATCAGGAATATAAAGTTAGTATCAGTAATAGTGACCATAACAGCCGTCATTGGCTGTTGTAAAAACCCATCTGGGTCACTATTCCCCTTTAGGGAAGGAACTCTGCCATCCTTACCCAGTCTGGCCTATATTTGACTCCAGACCCGCAGTAATGTGGTTGACTCTTATACTGCCCTCTCTGAAATGGCCCATTCAAGCCACTCAGTCCCAAGGGCAATTAGGGATGGACAACAAATGCTCGCCAGTGATGCCCAGAAATGAAGAAAAAAAAAATGCTGCTGATACCTTTCCTTTGGGGAGAGTTGGATCAATTCTTCAGATCCATTGAAGTGTCTGTGAGATCTGCCTTTCTCAACCTTAAGTGAGAGCGATCACGTGAGAAGTACACCTGATCCTGATCCGGCTAGGGTTATAATCCACTTCAGAGTATCGTGGAGGTGACAATTATGCAATATTTGGGACACATTTTGGAATGGCAGCTCTTTGATTGTCAACATGTACACTTCAGAAAGGCTGAAGTATTAAAATTTTTACTGGGGGCCCCTCATTAACAGCCTCATTCATTTTACCTCTGTGTACAATTGTAGCTCTTCAACAGTGGAAAGTGAGAACTGGGAAAAATCAAGTAAGGGGAGGAGAGATTTCATCATTTGCTATTTGCAGTGCAATCCACATTGCGGATTTAACTAACGCAACACAAAGAGTGAACAGAAAATGTAAGGGACTGACTATCCCCATCTCCCCCATATTGGCTGGGCCTAGACTCTCACCAACCACCGAGCTAGGGACTGCTGGCAAAGATCAGAGCGCCATGCCTTAAGATAAAATGCATAATCCTCATTTTCAGCTTTGTGAATATTCTTGTGACCTTAGAACAGGATTTAGCAAGAAAAAAAGAGAAGCATACATTAAAGCAAAAACTGCAATTTTTCCAACATTATCTATTATCATCTAAACTCAACATGTTAAGGAAATTTAACAGCACGGCTTAAACCTGTTAAGTTATCTCCTGTGTTGTGCCACCTCCATCGTTAACTTACACCCACACACTTCGACAGAACAGCTGGAGTCTTCAATTCTGTGAGCAAAAATATGAGCCACTGGAATAAGTAAAAAACACAAAAGAGCCAAGTGATCAAATTATCACAGTAATCCTTCAGAAAAACCATGCCGCCATCAAGTGTACTCGAGAAAAAATGTCTGCTTATCTGAAATCCTTCAGAGTCTAACTAACCTTTCAGATAAAATGCCTGACATCATCAGCCTAGTAATTCAGACATTCTCTGGGGTGATGGGTTCAAATCCTACCATGGCAGCTGGTGGAATTTGATTTCACTTTAAAAATCTGAAAATATAAAGCTAGTCTCCATGACAACGATCATCAATTGTTGTAACATTGAAACATAGAAAATAGGGGCAGGAGTAGGTCATTCGGCCCTTCGAGCCTGCTCCGCCGTTCAATATGATCATGGCTTATCCTCTGTCTCAATGCCATACCTGCTGCTCTCTCCCCATACCCCTTTATGCCTTTGGAGTCTAGGAATATATCTTTTTCCCTCTTAAATAAGTCCAGTGACTTGGCCTCCACAGCCTTCTTTGGTCGAGAATTCCAGAGGCTCACCGCCCTCTGAGTGAGGAAGTTTCTCTTCATCTCAGTCCTAAATGGTCTACCCCATATCCTGAGTCTGTGACTCCTTGTTCTAGACCCTCCTGCCAGAGGAAACATCATCCCTACATCCAGTCTGTCCAGCCCTGTCAGAATTTTATACGTTTCAATGAGGTGCCCTCTCATTCTTCGAAACTCCAGTGCATACAGGCCTCGTCGACCCAATCTCTCCTCATACACTAATCCTGCCATCCCAGAATTCAGTCTGTATAAACCCATCTGGCCCACTAATGAACTAGAAGCCCCACAAGGCACATCCTGAGAGCAGGTGGCCAGGGAGGTCAGTTCTCAGAAATCTGGCCCCAAGAACCTGGCTGCAGTGCTGGAAGAAGTTCAATGACCTCATAGGGGTGGTTAAGGTCAGTGAATGCATCTTCACATGACATTTCCTACCCGCTCGACGACCAGCCTCTCACACTGCTCAGTGCACCACACCCCCATCACTCATCCATTCTCAATATCTAGCAATCAGATCTAATTCCTAAAATTCCGTTAATCCACCTCATCTTCACATATAAACCAGTGCTGGCAGCTTGAGGTAGCCACTTCTCGCTGCTTCAACAAACGTCCAGCTGTTCAGCTATGGCAGGCACATCACCCAATACAACACCTCTCTTCTGAATGACAAAATGGCCCATAACTGCTGGGGCCAGGCATTCCTGCAGTGACCGAGCTCTCTGGAGGAGATTCTGCTCTGTATCATAGGACAGCCTGTAACTAAGGCTATTGCTCCAACTATCATGAAGAACATTGAAGATGATGCTAGGTTCCTACCTTATAATCCCCCTCTCAAATCCCATATCTGTGTTGAACCCATTGGGGTAGCACTACATAGGAGCACCAGGACAGGCAAGGGCACCCAAAAGTTAGACACTACGTGAATGCACAAAGGTGAATAGCTCAGTTTTGTGTGTGTTATTAGAAATGTTGTTGGATAAAGTTGTTAGGAAATGTTTTTATTGTTGGTCGCTTTTATTATTGATTAATAGTACAGTGCGGTGATATATGGCAGATTGATGGAAAGATGGAGAATATGGAGCCACTGTGATGTGGGGATGATATTTTAGGGGAACTGGAGTCTCAGTATCTGCCCGCAGGCAACTCACCCTGTGTAAGAGTCTCAGATGCCTCTTTCTCATGTTGTCTTCCTCCTCCTCCCCCAAAGTGACCTCCGAATGCCTGGTGCAACTCACAATAGCCAGGTATGGTAGACCAGCTGTACTAGTGACTCCAATTTCACACCCAGTATCTGTCCATTGATAACATTCCAGACAAAGTGTCTGACCATCGATAACCCTTCGGACAAAAGGCTGGATTTTACAGGGTGGAAGGGGGCCAAACTGCTCGTCCCCCAGAAGAAAAGTTGGCCAGCAGTCGATGCACCTGAAAGAAGCCCCCGCCACAGCCATAAGGCATTGCCGGCAAGCAAAACAGGCAGAGAGCGGGACTTCCGCCCCTCAGAAGTCCTGTCCTCAAGCACTGCCGGCCAAACTGATTGGCCTGGGGCTCCAGCAGTCTCAGTAGCACCAGGACCCGGTAGTGGCCACTCCTGGGACTGCATGCAGGCCCAGGAAGAACTTCGAGAGATCCCGGAGAGATCCAAAATAACAACTCACTGTGTAAAAAAGTTGTCCTTATCTCCCCTTGGATTCTTTTGTCGGTCCCTGTCCTCTGGCTACTATCCAACTGCCAGTGAAAACTCTATCAAAACCCATCAGAAATCTCCCCTTAACCTTCTTTCTTTAGTCTCTCCATAGAATTGAAAGCCCTTGTAACAATCTGATAAATCTTCTCTATACCCTCTACAACAGTGTGTCATCCCAGTGGCATCTTGGAAGTACATCTGAGTTGAAAGCGAGGGATTCTGCCAAAGGCTGGTTTTAGATTTGGCAATTTACTTATTGGTTTTTTTTTCCACTGATATTCATTTCCTGAAAGATGGCACTGTTGTTAAATTCTAAAGTAGAAGGCATAGAGGAGTCTTCCTATACCGAAATAACCTAAACCCTCAAACATTAATATTAATGTAGTTCTAGGAGAATGATGTATTAGGATCCCTCGCTCTTGATAGAGGACCAGTGAATAGAGTTGATGTTGCATTGATTTTGCAGCACAGAGGCCTAGCTAATCTATGCCATTGTTTACGCTCCACACAAACATCATTTTAAACCCTACTTCATCTAACGCTGTAAACATGTCCTCCTATTTCCTTCTCCGTTGTAGATCAGGGTATTTTTCGTGGCATTGTCTGTGAGACAGGCCGCCGTGTTTATTTGCTAATAAATATATAACTATTTTCATAAGTTCGGCACCTCAAGATGTGACATTTTCTGTGCCTCTTCTGAAAAGGCGGTGACATATATATTCAGGAAAAGTGGTACATTTTTGTAGCCAAAGTTTAAAGGTTGTTAAGAGCCCAGTTAACACTGTATGTTAACCCTCATTTGCAGCTGGCATTCAAAAGAGCAACACTGCCAGAAAAATCTTATTTATGTTAGAATGCCAGTGATCTTTGCAAGACAATTGCATTGCATAATCTCAGCAGGAAGGTAATTATTTTGTTTCAAGTGGCAGTGATGAAAGGGGATTTTGTAGTTTCTTTTAAATTGACAATATAGATACCACTTAACTTTAGACTATTTGTTTTCATCTCATGCACTGTGGTGATGGAATAAAGACATATTTACAGTAATCATATCTTAACACTTCCCACATTGAATTACTTCTGGAAAGTAATGACTGTTGTTAAGTTACCCTCCGCATAATTTTCGCCTCCAGTCAGGAAACATCCTCACTTGAACATGTATTATCATCAGCACCTCTTCATGATGTTAGCATTGGCACAGTGGTTGTCTCTGAGCCAGAAGGTTGTGGATGCAGCTGTTGTGGGGTCTTCCCTGCCCACCTGAACCATCAGCTAAAGTAGACATGTCAACTGAAGAACGACATCGCCGACAATGAGTATGCCTCCTGGCTATGTTTTCATATCAGCCCAGATTGCATGTCCAAGTTCTAGAGTAGGCCTTGGACACAGCTTCCAGGCTCAATCGGAATCAGATGGCGTGGGAGCGCCATTTTGGATCTCTGACTTAGATGACATCAGCAAGTTCTACCTTAGTTCTTTCATCAGTGGTGAGTCAGCCCATGGTTCACACGAATGGAATGACAAGCACAAGAACCAAGAAATAGGAGCAGAAGTGAACCATACGGCCCATTGACCCTGCTCTCCCATTCAATACAATCATGGCTGATCTTGGGCTTCAACTCCATTTTCCCTCCTGCTCCCCATATCCCTTGATTCCCTAAGAGACCAAAATCTCTCTTTCCCGGCCTTAAATGCAGTCTACGATGGAGCATCCATAACCCTCTGGGGTAGAGAATTCCAAAGATTCACACCATTTGAGTGAAGAAATTTCTCCTCATCTGAGTCCTAAATGATTGGCTCCTTTTCCTGAGACTGTGCCCCCGTGTTTTAGATTCCCCGACCAGCAGAAACAATCTTTCAGTGTCTACTCTGTCAGAATCTTGCATTTTTAATGAGATCAACTTTCATTTTTCTAAACTCCAGGGAACATAGGCCTATTTGCTCAGCCTCTCATCCCGGTGACCAATCTTGTGAACCGTCGCTGTACTGATGCTGAGAGGCTGCTTTCCCTGGCTGAAGAGTCTAAATCTAGGGATCATCACCTCAGGATAAGGCAATCAGTCATTTAGGACAGAGATGAGGAGAGATATCTTCACTCAGAAGGTTGTGAATCTTTGGAATTTTCTACTCCAAAGGGCTGACGATGCTCAGTCATTGACTATACTCAAGACTGAGACTCAGTGTTTGAACACTAAAGGAACCAAGGAATATAGGGATAGGGTGGGAAAGTGGAGCTGAGTTAGATGATCAGCCAACTTATTGAATAGTGGAGCCTGCTCGAGGGGTCATATGGCCCTCTCCTCTTCCTATTTCACATGTGCTTATGGACCGTAACTTCCTGGGAGCGGCAATCAGCATCAGTTTGCCACTCCATGCCCAATTACCTGCATGGATTTCTTCCGTGCCTGTCTCGCCTGACCTTCCTGCTCAGGCCGGGTGAGATCCAGGCCGTGCAGCTTGTCCTCGAGAGCTAGTATCACAATCCAGCTCCATCAAAGTGAAGGAGGACACATACCCTCTTCTATGGCACGAGTTGCCATAAACCAGTAAGTTAAAGGTCCCATTGAAATTGACAGGGCCCGGGAGAAGCTAAGTGTCTAAGGTAAGTGGTTAGGATTTGGTGGCCGGGGAGGCTCGGATGTGTGAGGGCTCAGAAGTCGGTGGGTGGTGGGGGGAGGTCAGACTTTGGGGAGGTATGGCGAGGTGTCACGCCTTGGAGGCGTCAGACCTCAAGGGGAGGGTAGGTGGGGTCAGACCTCAGTTGGGGGAGGGGGGTTTGGAGGTCGGGGACAGGGGGAGGCAGGTCAGGTAGGGGGCAGTCGGATGGGGTCAGACCATGGGATGGCGAGGGAAGTCGGAGGGGTGGGGGTTGGCTCAAGTCAGGAGGAGGTTGGGTCAGATCGGGCCTGCCGGCGTGGGGGTCAGGGATGGGGTGGTTAGGGTGTGAAGGGAGTCCCCTGGGGGGTGGGGGCTCAGGGGTGTGGGGGAACTCCTGTGGGGATGGGGGGATTAGTCTGCGTCTTTACAATAGTTACCCAGAAGTTAGAAGAGGTTTTAATTCTTCTAACTTTTTCTGAGTAGCTATTGGTGTAACCCTGTCGGAACCATCTAAAGTCCATGATTTAAATCACATTTTCGGATGGTTCTCAGCGCAGATCAATTGCCCAGAGGAAGTTTGCACTTCTGGGAAATTGCTATGCAAACCCTTACCTGTGAAGTCCCGAGAGGGGTTCCCCAGCGCATCTTTGGTGTACCCCTCCCTCTCCCCCCCACCGAAAAAATCCGTCGCTGGGGAGATCGGAAGTTGCGGCCTGATCACATAGGAGAGTCCTGTAGAAAATGGCCAGCTCCAAACAGCATTTCTATGCTATGATGCATTGTCGTAAGGGGATAACTAAGTGACACCACTAAACAGTATAGAGATCTCTCATTGTAGACCGTAAGGTTGTGATGTACTGTGAGTCAGAGAAATATAATTCCATTTATCTGTCTATATATTTTAAACTGTACTTGACTCCTTCACTTCGCCTCTTATACCATCTTATGTTTGATGCATAAAATAATTGCTGGCTCCATCCTAGCCAACATTGTACAAAAGAGAAACGCTCTCCATAGATCTTGCAACCTTACTGGTGAATAAGTGATAACTGTGATTTTACGTGTAGCTTAAGCAATGAATTAATGGGGTTGCAGGTACAACATCCCTTTTTTATGTTTCATGGATCTAATGGAAGAAATTAAAAATGCCCCTGATTAAAGTCTTGTCCCAAGATAACAACACCATTGCGCTTTTGATATTTTGGCAAGTTGTAGAATTGAACAGCTTTCATGCAGAGATGTCACACACTTGAAATATGTTTTTGTATTTCATGATTGGAGAACAGATGGCACTCAGAGGAAAAGAAAATCGCACAGCTTTTTATGGAATCTGCAATTTTTTAGCCGCAAGTTATAGAATCTTTGTTCCAGATTTCTCAACTCTCTTTGAAAGGTGCTGAATCCTTGCTAGGGAAGGGTCCACATGCATTGCCAAGTATCTCTGTGACACCAAACAGTGAGTGTCATCAGGCTGTCTTATTGTATAGGATTTCATAGAGTCATAGCGGTCTACAGCAGAGAAAAAGACCCTTCGGCCCATCGAGTCTGCGCTGGTCAAACAAGTACCTAATTATTCTAATCCCGTTTTCCAGCACTAGGCCCATAGCCTTCTATGCCATGGCATCGCAAGTGCACATCCAAATGCTTCTTAAATGTTATGAAGGTATCTGCCTCTAGCACCCCTTCAGGCAGTGAGTTCCAGATTCCCACCATCCTCTGGGTGAAAAAATTCTTCCTCAAATCCCCTCTAAGCCTCCTGCCCCTTACCTTAAATTTATGCCCCCTGGTTATTGATTCCTCCGCGAAGGGGAAAAGTTCCTTCCTGTCTACCCTATCTATGCCTCTCATAATTTGATACACCTCAATCATGTCCCCCCCTCAATCTCCTCTGCTCCAGGGAAAATAACCCCAGTCTATCCAATCCCTCCTCTTAACTAAAACTCTCCAGCCCAGGCCACATCCTGGTAAATCTCCTCTGCACTCTCTCTAGTGCAATCACATCCTTCCTATAATGTGGATTCCAGAACTGCACACAATACTCTAGCTGTGGCCTAACCAGCGTTTTATACAGTTCCAGCATAACCTCCCTGCTCTTATATTCTGTTCCTTGGCTAATAAACGCAAGTATCCCATATGCCTTCTGAACATGTCCAGCTACATTAAGGGACCGGAGGACATGCACACCAAGATCCCTCTGATCCTCGGTACTTCCCAGGGTCCTACCATTCATCGTGTATTCCCGTGCCTTGTTTGTCCTGCCCAAGTGCAGCACCTCACACTTATCCAGGTTAAATTCTATTTGCCACTGATCAGCCCATCTGACCATCTATATCCTCCTGTAATCTAATGCTATCCTCCTCACCATTTACCACCCCACCAATTTTCATGTCATCTGCGAACTTACTGATCAACCCTCCTACATACAAGTCTAAATTGTTTATATACACCACAAACAGCAAGGAACCCAACACCGATCCCTGTGGAACCCCACTGGACACAGGCATCCAGTCACAAAAACACCCCTCGACCATTACCCTCTGCTTTCTGCCACTCAGTCAATTCTGGATCCAATTTGCCAAATTGCCTTGGATCCCATGAGCTCTTACCTTCGTTATCAGTCTCCCATACGGGACCTTATCAAAAGCCTTGCTGAAGTCCAAGTAGACTATGTCAAATGCATTGCCCTCATCTACACACCTGGTCACCTCTTTGAAAAATTCAATCAAATTGGTCAGACACAGCCTTCCTTAACAAAATCATGCTGACTGTCCTTGATTAATCCCTGCCTCTCCAAGTGTAGATTAATTCTGTCCCTCAGAATTGCTTCCAATGGTTTCCCCACCACTGAGGTTAGACTGACTGGCCTGTCGTTCCCTGGTTTATCCCTTCCTCCCTTCTTGAATAACGGTACCACATTGGCTGTCCTCCAGTCCTCTGGCACCTCTCCTGTGGCCAGAGATGTATTGAAAATTATTGCCAGCGCCCCTGCTATCTCCTCCCCTTGCCTCACTCAACAGCCTGGGATACATTAAGAGGAGAGAGCAGTGGAGAGATTTTTTTCATGGGATGCAGGCAAATCTTGTCCTCACAAAGAGCCTCATGTATGATTGGGATTTGCTATAACAATGAGCTGGATTTTACATGCCCCTGCTGGGTGTTTTCAGTGGTGGAGGGGGGGGTGGGATGGGTGGCAGGTAAAATAGGGTGGGTGCCAACCCCACAACTTTCCTGTCCACCCCTGAGCTCACCCCCAAATGGGGGAGACAAAATCGGCAGACCGTCCGCCATATTTAAAAATATCAGGGGTCAATTGAACTTGTTAACAAGTCAATGGACCCCGATAATATACTGCCTGCACCATTAAACAGTTGGCGTGGGCAGTCAAGCAGGAATGGGTGTTTTTTTTTTAAACTTGATAAAAGGGTGGGAAGGAAGGGGGTACTATCTTTGGGGGTGCCATTTGCGCATTAAGGGGGCAGCCCCCACCAACATAGTACCCCCTCCTTTCTTCCTACCCATTTGCTTTCCAAAACCCATTACCCAACTCCCCCCACCCCTCCCCTGATCTGGCTGAACCCTTCCCGCCCAACGCACCGGACTTACCTTTCTCCAAGGTCCATTGGGCCTTCTCCTTGAGACTGTTGGAGCTGCTGGCCAATCCAATTAGCTGGCAGCTCCCGAGGTCAGGACTTCCTCCCCAATGAAGGGTGGAAGCCCCACTAGCTACTTAGCCCACCCACAGCACATTATGGCTGTGAGGCGGGCTGGCTTGCAACGAGTTGGCTTCCCGCCGACTTTGCTTCTAGAGGCACAAGCCACTCCCCCCACTGCCCCCCCCCCACCCCCGCCAAACCCATAATATGCCATCCAATAACTTGTATTTATATAGCGTCTTTAATGTAGCAAAACACCCCAAGGTTTGATTGTAGGACCACTGAGGTTTACTATGCGCAGAGGACCACCATTTGGCCCATTGTGTCATCATCACACAGCAAGAGTCCAACCTCAAGTCTCTCTGGATCAGGAACATGCTAAATGGTGAATTTTCACCACTAATGATGCAGGAGAAGATTGATAGGGACAGTCAGCAGAATTTCGGGAAGGGAATCTGCCATCCTTTCCTGGTCTGGCCTATGTGTAACTCCAAATCAACAGCAATGTGGTCACTCTTAGTTGCCCTCTCACATGGTCTAGAAAGCTGCTTGGTTCTATAAAAAAAACAACCCCTAGACATGAGCCACACAGACTGTAGAGCCAGGATTTTACAGCCCCGCTGAGGCGAGTCTTCCCCTTCCCCCCGGCAGATGCGCCAAGCCATTTAAATCTCCATTCAGTTCGGCAGCTCTGTAATATCCCACCAGGCAGGAGGGACTGTAAAACCCTGGCCTAGCAGTTTTAGAAAGCGGCTGCGCACCACCTTCTCAAGGACAATTCAGGGTGGGGCTGAAAAGCCAGTGATGTCCACATCTCATCGATGAATAAAACTCTCACACTGGGATCAGAAAATCATGGGCTAAATTTCCATACAAGGGCTAGAGCACAAAATCTAAGCTGACGTGACATGCCATTGCTGTACTGCAGGGAATGCTGTGTTAACAAAAGTGTTACTCTTCCAATGAGATTCTAAAAATAGCCATTCGTGGTAAAAATTCACCACTCGGTGCACCCCGATCCAGAAGGGCATTTAAAAGGGGTAATGGGAATGGTATTGCTTGAAAAGAAAAGATCAAATGGGGCAAAAGGACTTCATCTGAATCTAATGTTGCAGACATTTCTGCAGCTACATTAGACAGGATGCCAAGTACAATACACCAGGTGGTGAGTGACTCTCCATCCCTGTCAGCTGTACAGATCCTCCCGCTTATGTGGAGATGTCCTGTTAACCACACATTAACAGCACTCTAGTTATTGCCACTCTATTTACATCACCATTTGGTAAAGTGTGTAAAACCAACACTATTGTCTGCCCTTCAGAAGAATGTGCTGATTCTCTGCTGAGGAGTTAGGAATGCAATATATGTTGCAATAAAGAAGTTGTGTTTTTTCTTTCCTATATTTACTGTAATAAGACACTGCCTCCCCAGACTTCTCCCATTGCTGTGACTATTTACAGTAGTTGCACTCCAACAGACAAGCGAACAATTAACAGATTAGCATTTACAATAGAGAGCAAGGGCTGAGTATGGAACAGAATGGGAGTAGAATTACCATGATCAAACCTATGATTAGTTATATGATATCGTAGAGGGGAAGAGACATTCGATTAAAACACACAGTCGGTGAAGTGAGTTTCAGAATTGTGTATTGCCGTCAGGATATCTAGCAAGGTCTTAGAAAGCTGTTGTTCAGTTCCTGGAAGAGCTAAGATCCATCAATTGGCCAGCATCGCTCTCCTGATTTTACTTTTATATGTTATTGGTTTCCGTCTAAGTCAATTAGAGGAATAGTCCTGAGAGGACAAAAGCAAATTGACACTGAGCTGTTGCTGTGGGTCTACAAGATTACATTCCAAAGAAATAATCAAAAATCTTTATTATAATTCCTTATTACACCTCTCAGAAACACCTCCAAGCTCTTTACACAGCTATTGTTCTGTACTACTCACTCCCTGTTCTTCCTCCTACAGTCTGTAGCCCTTTAAAGCACATGCTTGTCATCACCAAACAACTTGAATTTATATAATATAATAAAGTGTCTCAATGTGCTTTATCAAACAAAGTATGACACTAAGCCACATAAGGAAATATTAGGGTCGATCATAAGATTATAACATCATAAGAAATGAAAGCAGGAGTAGGCTATTTGACCCCACCCCCAAGCCTTATAAATGCATGGTGTTTTTTAATTTCTTGTACCGAATACTGTACTAGTTTACTGGTGCCCATTTGCTCCAGTGCCAACACTATCTATAGATGGGAACATAAAAAATAAAAGCAGCATCGGGCCACCTGGCCCCTTGAGCCTGCTCTGCCATTGAGTAAGATCATGGCTGATTCGATTGCGGTCTTACCTCCATTTCCCTGCGTCTCCCCCGTCACCCTAGACTCCTTTCTCTATCAAAAATCTGTCTAACTTAGCCTTAAATATAGTCAATAACCAACTCTCCACTGCTCGTTAGGGAAGAGAATGACAAAGACTAACGACCCTCTGAGAGAAGAAATTCCTTCTCGTCTCCCTTTTAAATGGGAGATTACTTATTTATAAATTGTGCCCCCTAGTTTTAGATTCCCCCATGGGTGGAAACATCCTCTCAGCATCTAGTCCCTCAGCATCTTATATGTTTCAATAAGATCAACCTGGCATTGTCCTAAACTCCAATAGGCCCAACCTGCTCAACTTTTCCTCATTAGACAAGATGACTAAAAGCTTAGTTAAAAGAGGTGGGTTTTAAGGATTATCTTAAAGGAGGAAAGAGAGGTGGAGACACAGGGAGGTCTAAAAAGGGAACTCCAGTTCTTAGAACCCAGGCAGCAGAAGGCACAGCCACCGTTGGTGGAGTGATTAAATATGCGAATGCACAAGAGGCCAGAATTGGAGAAGTGCAGATATCTAAGAGGGTTTTGGGGCTGGAGGAGACTGCAGAGATAGGGAGGGGTTATGGTCATAGAGGGATTTGAAAACTAGGCTGAGAATTTGAAAATCAAGGTGTTGTTCAGCTGGGAGGAAAAGTAGGTCAGTGAGCACAGGAGTGATGGGTGAGAGTTAAGATATGGGCACCAGAGTTTTGGATGATCTCTAGGTTATGGAGTGTGGCAGATGAAACCACCATTTGTTGATTTACATCAACTTCTCTCCTACTCTTTTAACCCATGTTGGTGTCTTACATTATGCTCCTTGGCCTTTTATGTAGGTTTCTCAATTTAAAGAAAATACTACTTAGTTCAATTCAGCTCTGGAGGAAAGTTTTTGCAATCTTTTTTCTTGTCTTCTAAAACTCAATTACACAAACCCCACAGTACCTATTCAACATCGCATCCTAACAAGTCATCCTTGACCACTGACTTCCTTGCCATGACATTTCCATGGTCCCGCTCAGGTCCACCACCTCCTGCAGCCTGACATTAGATCACTGTTATCTAAACTTCTTAACACCCTCAGTCCTGCTCCTAACGAGAGATTTGTCCAGCTGTTTTTCTTTAAGATCTTAGTCAATACGGCTCCAACACAGCTTGGAACCATTACGCACATTCATGTGGGGAAGATGGACGGGGGATGGAATATATGAAAGTTCAAATCTACCTTGGAGCTCATTAATATTTTACTCCTGGTCTTTAGTTCCTCCACAATAGGACATTCTGATTTATAACCAATCCATGAACAGCTTTGGAAGATGCCTGATGGGAAAAGACTGAGTTACAAAAGGAGTTGCAATATGCTAGGAAGGAAGTGAATGTATGACAGAATCCAAAGGGCCATTATCCAGTCCAATTAATGGGTAATGGATGTGTTTATAACCTTGAACTTTCTGCAGTATTTAATGTACAATTTTGCTTACTGTCTGTCTATTTTATGGTGCCCTTAGGTTGCTGGATTAGCAGATCAGGCAGACTCCCACATTGTGTGAGAGGCGCACTCCACTTTCTACCTCATAGCCAGGAGGCTGTGTTGCCTGCCTGGTGCCAGGGTTTGGGATATCTGCTCTGGGCTGGAGAGGAATTTGCAGTGGGAGGGGGATGATCCAGTTGTCATGGTCCACATAGGTACCAACAACATAGATAGAACTGAGAAAGAGGTTTTCCCTGGGAATTATGAGCAGCTAGGGGATAAATTAGGAAGCAGAACCTTAAAGGTAACAATCTCTGGAATATTACCTGAGCCACTAGCAAATTTGCATAGGGAAAATAAGATCAGAGAGATGAATGTGTGGCTGAAAGATTGGTGTGGGAGAAATATGTTTTAATTCATGGGCACTGGCACCAATACTGGAGAAAGTGCGAGTTGTGCCATTGGGACCGTCTTCACCAGTGTTCTGGTGAGTCATTCCAGGGCGGCAGAGAAGGCTTTAAAGTAAATAATATGGGGAAGGGATCACGTGAAGGGAGATGTGATAAATTAAAGTGAAACGACAAGGTAATAGGGCAGGGTAGCAATTTAAGTAATGATAACTAGAGTGTGGCAGGGAGGGACAGAGCATGCAAAATTCAGAGGGCACCAGCAGATAGGGCGGAGATTGTGGGGGGAACATATTAACATGAATAAAAGACTGATTAGCTAACAGGAAGCGGAGAGTAGGGATAAACCAGTCTTTTTTCAGTTGAGCAAGCTGTAACTTCTGAAGTGCCACAAGGATCCATGCTGGGGCCTCAACTGATACCTGAGTTAAAAGCTCTTTATCTGAATGCGCACCGCACTTGCAACAAAATGGATGAATTGATAGCACTGTTAGAAATAAATATGTATTATATGGAGACAGGTTGCAATGTGACAAAGCCTAGGACCTGAATATTGAAGGCTATTTGACATTTTGGAAAGACAGGAAGCTAGGAAAGGTGGTGGGATAGTTCTGTTAATTAAAGATGGCATTAGTACAGTAGTGAGAGATGACCATAGCTCGAAAGAGCAAGATGAAGAACCAGTTAGGGTAGAGATAAGAAATAGGAGAGGTAAGAGGACGGCTGTGTGGGCAATTTATAGGCCCTCTAACAGTAATTACACAGTAAGATAAAGTATACAAGAAGAAATAAATAGGGCGTGTAGCCTGGAGAATGAGTGCATAGAGTGTCTTGAGGTCAATTCTTAGAACAGTACATTCTAGTGCCAACCAGGGAGCAGGCTATTCTAGATCTGGTAATGTGCAATGAGACAGGATTAATCAATGACCTCATAGTGAAGGCGCCTCTAGGCCAGAGTAATCATAACATAATAGAATTTGACATTCAGTTTTAAAGTGAGAAGTGTGGGTATAAAACTAGTGTTTTAAACCTAAATAAAGGCATAAGGGTATGAAGGCAGAATTGGCTAATGTAGACTGGGAAACTAGACTAAAAGGTAAGACAGTAGAGATGCAATGATAGACTTCAAAAGGAACTATTAATGACTGTCAACAAAGATTTATCCCAGTGAGAAAGAAAGACTCTTTGAGAAGGATGCATCACTTGTGGCTAAATAAGGAAGTTATGAATAGTATTAAATTGAAAGAAACATTACAATTCTGTGAAGATTAGTGGCAGGCCAGAAGATTGGACCGATTTTAAGAGCCAGCAAAGAATGACTAGAAAAAAATAAAGAGGGAGAAATTAGAGTATGAGAGAAAGCTAGCTAGAAATATAAAAACAGACAGTGAGACTTTCTACAAGTATTTAAAAAGGAAAAGAATAACTAAAGCAAGAGTTGGTCCTCTAGGGAATGACACGGGGGAATTAATAATGGAAAACAAGGAAATGGCAGAAGCATTAAACAGGTATTTTGCGTCTGTCTTCACTGTGGAAGACATAGAAAACTTCCCAAAGATACCTGAAAATCAAGGGGTTATAACAGGATACTTAGAAAATCATAATGGGATCAGGCAGAGTCAACATGCTTTTGTGAAAGGGAGATCGTGTTTAACAAACTTAAAGCAAAGTGGATAAAGGGGAACCTGTAGATGTGGTGGATGCCTGTAGATGAGGCATATGATAAGGTGCCACATAAAAGATAACTGCACGAAATAAGAGCTCATGGTGTGGGGGGAACATATTAACATGAATAAAAGACTGATTAGCTAACAGGAAGCAGAGAGTAGGGATAAACCAGTCTTTTTTCAGTTGAGCAAGCTGTAACTTCTGAAGTGCCACAAGGATCCGTGCTGGGGCCTCAACTGATACCTGGGACAGGAGTTTTATCTTATAAAGAAAGGTTGGACAGGCTGGGCCTGTATCCATTGGAGTTTAGAAGAATAAGAGGTAATCTTATTGAGACATATAAGATCCTGAGGTGATTTGACAGGGTGGATGCTGAAAGGATGTTTCCCCTTGTGGGGGAGACTAGAACTAGAGGACACAGTTTAAAAATAAGGGGCCTCCCATCTAAGATGGAGATGAAGAATTTTTTTTTTTTCTCTTAGAGGGTCGTGAATCTTTGGAAATCTCTTCCCCAGAGACCAGTGGAGGCACAGTCATTGCATATTTATAAGGCAGAGGTAGATAGATTCTTGACTAACAAGGGAGTCAAAGGCTATCGGGGGTAGGCGGGAATGCGGAATTGAAGCCACAGTCAGATCAGCTCATGATCTTATTGAATGGCAGAGCAGGTTTGAGTGGCTGAATGGCCTACTCATGCTTATAATTCATATGTTCGTATGTAACTATTTACAATCTACATCAATGGCTTGGATGAAGGAATGGAACATATGGTAGCTAAATTTGCTGATGATACCAAGTTAAGTTGTCAAGAGGAGGTAAAGAGTATACAAAGGGATTTGGATAGGGTAAGTGAGTGGTCAAAAATTTCACAGATGGAGAATAATGTGGGAAAATGCAAACTTGTCCACTTTGGCAGGAAGAATAGATAAGCAGTATATTATTTAAATAGAGAGAGATTGCAGAACCTAGTAGTTCCGAGGGATCTGGGTGTCCTGGTACATGAATGACAAAAGCTTAGTATGCAGGTGTAGCAAGTGATTAGGGAGGCAAATGGAATGTTGGTGTTTATCGCAAAGGGAAGGAAATATAAAAGTAGAAATGTTTTATTGCAGCTGTACAGGGCCTTGATGAGACCACATCTGGCAAACAGTGTACAGTTTTGGTCTCCTTACTTGAAAAAGGATATAATTGCATTAGAAGCAGTTCAGAGAAGGTTCACTTGACTCATTCCTGAAGGGCTTATCTTATGAAGAAAGGCTGGACAGGTTGGGCCTATCCCCAATGAAGTTTAGAAGAATGAGAGGAGATCTTATCAAAACATATAAGATCCTGTGGGAACTTGATAAGGTGGCCACCAGGAAGATGTTTCCTCTTTTGACGGAGACTAAAATTAGAGGACACAGATTAAAATTAAGAGGTCTCCTTTTAAAGACGAAGGCGAGGAGATTGTTTTCTCTCAGAGAGTCGTTAGTGTGTGGAATTCTCTTCCCCAGAAAACAGTGGAGTCACTGAATTTATTCAAGGCTCAGTTAGATAGGTTTCTGATAGACAAGGGAGTCAAGGGTGATGGCGAGCAGACAGGAAAGTGGAGTTGAGACCACAATCAGATCAGCCATCATCTTATCGAGCAGCGGAGCTGTCTCTCAGGGCCGAATGGCCTAAGCCTGCTTCTAAGTCCTATGTTCCTATGTACACGTGCATTACCAGTGTGAGGGGGTAAGGAGGCAATACCTCTTGCACCATCAATATCAAGTGGCATTGGGCTAATATCCTGTGAGGGTCCATTAGTATTGTTGAACAGGGTTTTCAATCAATCTTCAGCAAGATAAATTGCTAACAGCAGGTAATTTTGTTTGATGCTAAAACAACATTTTTCACTGTCTGCCAAACCACCTACACAAACCGAACTTAAGTAACACAATGTATGAGTCTGAATATAATTGAAAATCTTCCTTCAGACTTAAGCTGGAAAGAAATTTGCCACACAGAGGAAACTGGCTGGTGTCATGCATTATCAGTGTAGCTCCAAGGCCTTGCCTCTTAGCCTAACCTCAACCTAATTCCTATTTTGGTCCTTCCTGAGAAACAATATTCATTATATCCTCTTATTTTCCATCTCCAATTACCTGACCTCACTCCCCCAACAGTGCTGACTCTCACTGGGCACGGATTCCAGGGACACCTATCACCTCTGGTGCCTAATTTAAATGACCATTGTTAATGGTATGTTAATTATATTATTCAAATACACGGGTGAAGGGCATTGTTTAATTAAGTGCTTAGAGCACTTATAAAGAGAGACTGCTGGAGTTGGTAGGTAGGAAGCAGACATATGTAATGCTGCATTCTGTGAATAAAGCTAATATCAAGAAAAGGGTAAGTGACTAGTTTCATACTCCACCAACAGGCTTGGGACAAACATAATAAACATCTTCACCTACAAGCCTAGGCCAGTGAAAGACCACAGGCTTTTGACACTGGGAAGCATCATGATGGAACCAAATCACACCTGACATCCAAGGCTTATTCTTTCAGCAGAGTTTTCTGGATGGTGATCAGAAACAGGAAATCTGGCTGATTTATTAACCCCCTCCCCACTACCCCACCCCCAAACCCTGCACCCAGCAGCCCAGAGGCACAGAAACCACTGACTGGGATATTTTGTGTATTTCTTGTCCAACACCAGGCATGTAGTTTACCCCATAATAACTTATGAGACTATACCTTTTAATGCGGCTTTCTGCCATTAGTAACATATTCTGTAAGTAATCAAATGGTTTGGCAATGTAATTGAGTATATTGTAATCTTATTAGTTATTGGGAGCAGAGAACAGGAGTAAGGGGTGGGGAAGAGACAGAGTAAAAGCACAGGAGGGGGGAAGCCAGTAGATCGAGGGTGGAAAAGGAGAAAGGAGAGGGCAGATGCAGTGGGAGGGAATTGTAAAGAATGGCGAAAGAGAAAGAAAAGGGGGCATTTCCATTGTTGAATCCCGCACCATCAACATCCATTGAGCAAAAACTGAACTGGATCAGCCATATAAACATTGTGGCTAAAAAAGTAGGTCAGATGCTGGGACTTCTGTGGCACCTCCTGACTCCCTAAAGCCTGTCCACCATCTATAAAGCACAAGATGTAATACTACTGTATTCCATCAGTAGCCTGATGGAATACTCTCCACTTGCCTGGAGGAGTGCAGTTTTTCAACAACGCTCAAGAAGCTTGACACCATCCAGAACAAAACAGACTGATGAGCACTCCACGCATCACCTTCAACATTCACCCCCTCCACCACTGATGCAGAGAAGCAGCAGTGTGTACCATCTACAAGATGCACTGCAGCAACTCACCAAGGCTCCTTTGACAGCGCCGCCCAAACCTACAAAGGGCAAGGGAGTCAGATGCATGGGATAACAATCACCTAAAAGGTCCCCTACAATCACACACCAGCCTAACTTGGAACTATGTCGCCATTCCTTCACTGTCATTGGGTCGAAAACATGGAATTCCCTTCCTAACAGCACCATGGGAGTATCTTCACCACATGGACTGCAACAGTTCAAGAAGGTGGCTCACCATCACCTTCTCAAGGGAAATTAGGAATGGAGAGTGAATTCCGGTCATGCAAACAATGCTCACATCCCAGGGACAAAAAGAAAGGAGAGCAGGGCAGGTGGAAGGAAAGAAGCGGAAAGGAGAGGACAGAAGAAGAAATTGGAAGAAATAGTTAAAGATAAAGAAAGAAGGTAGAAAGAGGAAAAGGAGAGGAAATGATTGAAGAAAAGAGTGAGGTTGGAATGGAAGGGGAGTGGACAACAGGGAAGGTCAAAAATTGCTGTAACTCAACTAATAAATAAAGATTAGAGTAGGTAACAGTAATGCTAAGTCAGTGACATTAAGCTACAGGTACATCTGTACATAATGTGCAATTACTTACGTTACCTACATAAATGAATATGAGTTGACAATAATTATGAAAGAGTACTTTCTGCATCAAGTTTTCATTATATAAGTGTGGACCAGACTCTCAACACAGAGAGCAGTAACTAACTCTAATTTACTGATATCAATATCCTGGGAACTGGATATTATATAACTGTTATCCCCAGGATGGGAATAAGTAAGTATATTAACTAAATACTGAAAAGGTTTAGGATGGCTCTCCTTCCTATATGATGAAGTAGCCACCAGCAACGACTTTATTAACTGAAGAAGATGTCAGGATGGTATGAACAATCAAGATAAATAAAAAATACTTTCAATCACAATCTTATTAGCAATGTTGGACTGCATGCTACAAAGAAATGGCAGAGGAACTGAATAGGTACTTTGCGTCAGTCTTCACAGTGGAAGACACGAGTGACATCCCCAAAGTTCAAGAGAGTTGGGGGGCAGAGGTGAGTATGGTGGCCATTACCAAGGAGAAGGTGCTAGGAAAACTGAAAGGTCTGACGGTGGATAAATCACCTGGACCAGATGGATTACACCCCACAGTTCTGAAAGAGATAGCTGAAGAGATAGTGGAGGTGTTAGTGGCGATCTTTCAGGAATCACTGGAGTCAGGGAGGGTCCCAGAGGACTGAAAAGTCGCTAATGTAACCCCCCTGTTTAAGAAGGAAGTGAGGCAAAAGACGGGAAATTACAGGCCGATTAGCCTGACCTCGGTCGTTGGTAAGATTTTAGTGTCCATTATTAAGGATGAGATTTCAGAATACTTGGAAGTACATGGTAAAATCGGGCAAAGTCAGCATGGTTTCATCAAGGGGAGATCATGCCTGACAAATCTGTTAGAATTCTTTGAGGAGGTAATGAGTAGGTTAGACAAAGGAGAGCCAATGGATGTTATCTACTTGGACTTCCAGAAGGCCTTTGACAAGGTGCCGCACAGGAGGCTGCTCAGTAAGATAAGAGCCCATGGTGTTAGAGGCAAGGTACTAGCATGGATAGAAGATTGGCTGTCTGGCAGGAGGCAGAGAGTGGGGATAAGGGGGTCCTTCTCAGGATGGCGGCCGGTGAATAGTGGAGTTCCGCAGGGGTCAGTGTTGGGACCACAACTTTTCACTTTATACATTAATGATCTAGATGAAGGAACTGAGGGCATCCTGGCTAAGTTTGCAGATGATACAAAGATAGGTGGAGGGACAGGTAGTATTGAGGAGGCGGGGAGGCTGCAGAAGGATTTGGACAGGTTAGGAGAATGGGCAAAGAAGTGGCAGATGGAATACAACGTGGGGAAGTGTGAGATCATGCACTTTGGTAGGAAGAATAGAGGCATGGACTATTTTCTAAATGGGGAGAGAATTCAGAAATCTGGAATGCAAAGGGACTTGGGAGTCCTAGTCCAGGATTCTCTTAAGGTTAACTTGCAGGTTGAGTCGGTAGTTAGGAAGGCAAATGCAATGTTGGCATTTATTTCGAGAGGACTAGAATATAAAAGCAGGGATATGCTGCTGAGGCTTTATAAGGCTCTGGTCAGACCACATTTAGAATATTGTGAGCAATTTTGGGCCCCGTATCTCAGGAAGGATGTTCTGGCCCTGGAGAGGGTCCAGAGGAGGTTCACGAGAACGATCCCAGGAATGAAAGGCTTAACATATGAGGAACGTTTGAGGACTCTGGGTCTATACTCAATGGAGTTTAGAAGGATGAGGGGGGGATCTGATTGAAACTTACAGAATACTGAAAGGCCTGGATAGAGTGGACGTGGGGAAGATGTTTCCATTAGTAGGAGAAACTAGGACCCGAGGGCACAGCCTCAGAGTAAAGGGAAGACCTTTTAGAACAGAGATGAGGATAAACTTCTTTAGCCAGAGAGTGGTGAATCTATGGAATTCATTGCCACAGAAGGCTGTGGAGGCCAGGTCATTGAGTGTATTTAAGACCGAAATAGATAGGTTCTTGACTGGTAAGGGGATCAAAGGTTACGGGGAGAAGGCGGGAGAATGGGGTTGAGAAACTTATCAGCCATGATTGAATGGCGGAGCAGACTCGATGGGCCGAATGGCCTAATTTCTGCTCCTATGTCTTATGCTGCAGCAGGTCAGACGGTGACAAGTTTCTTTCCTGAAGCCTGCCTTCCAATCGAGCTGCAACTCTTGTCATGTATCATTAAAATTACAGCACGGAAAGAGACCCCTTGGCCAATCTCATCTTTGTCTGTCTGAAAAACAGAAAATGCTGGAAATACTCAGCAGGTCTAGCAGTGTCTGCGGAGAGAGAAATATCGCCTTTGCCTGTATTCCCTTCCATTCCATTTCTCTTCTTTTCCCCTATCTCACAAAATAATTAAAGGTGAGGAAGACCACTCAGCCATCTTCATCCATCTGAAGAGACCCTAATGTCCTGCCCTGATTGTAGCATCCAATTGTTCCACAAATGATTTGCCTCCATTGCTCCATCTGAAAGTTTATCCAACACGTTGGTCACTCTTCATGTGAAGAACTATTTCCTGTTGTCAGTCATAAAATTATGATTTTCACTTATTTGAACCCATGTCCCCCGAGGTCTACTTCCTCTGTTTAATTTAAGGTAGTACTCTAGGTTAACCTTTTCTATAACATTATCAATTTTAGATGCCTTGGAAGCTCCCTTCTTCAAAGCCCAAATTTCCATGCATTGTATTCAATGCTTGGCGTCTATTACAAAAATTTACAGTAGAAAAACAGGCCATTCAGGCCAGCAGGTTCATGCCAGTGTTTGTGCTCCTAACAAACCTCCTCTCACACCTTCATCTAATCCCATCCACCTATTCTTCTATTCTTTTCTCCCCCGTGTGCTTATTTAGCTTCCCCTAAAATGCACCTATGTTATTTGCCTCAACTATTCCACATCATAGAGAGTTCTATATTTTTTTACCACTCTCTGAATGAAGAAGATTCTTCTCAATTCACTAGTGGATTTATTATTGACTATCTTATATTTATGGCCCCTATTTCTGGTCTTGTCTGCAAGTGGAATTGCCCTCTCTACATTCTTATGGACAGGGGAGGAAAGATAAACTAAACTCCCCAATTCCCTTCCATTATTTCTGCAATGTGTGGTTTTTTGGAAAGGTGTTTCTACGCCCCTGTTAACGTGTGGTCAATTTAAAGAACCAGCAGCAAACTTTTGTGGGTTTAAAAATAAAGAAGATTGTTTATTCAGACACTCACCCCGTGTCTAAATGCTATGTTGATCACTTAGTACTCACACACATACACACACACAGACACACACACAAACACACGCACTTGAGAAAAAATACAGTTAAAGAGAATAGAGCACTTTTACAGGTTGTAAACAAAAGTGTCTCGCTCACTATTAGAAAGCAATCTTTGCAAGTACAGTGCAAAAGGAAGTTCAGAGATGAGTTCAGATAGCTGGAGCCGGATATCAGGATTATTGCAGGATGCCCCCAGAGAGATGAATGTTCAGAAGGTCATGAAGTTAGGCACTTGTGACTTCCATATCAGGAGGTCTAATTTCTTTACAAGTGGGCTTGGATTTAGGAATGAGGCTGTCAGGCTTTTAAAGACTTCGCAGCCTCCAGGTTTTTAAAAGGCAAAGATGGCACAGCCTTTTTCTGCAGCTGCTGTCCCCTTTGGTGTCTTCTGCTTTTTCCTGGGTCTTGGGAGAATAAGGAATTTCAGTGTCAGAGGCCAGATACAATCACATGATCAACAGCCATTGTCCACTCTGAATGGCTTAAAGCTCAAAGGCCATTGAGTTGCAATAAGAGATAGATGGTGGTCTTTCACGTTTATTTTGTGGATAACTGGTGGCTTCCGCTGTCTTTTGTGAAGCATTGATCTTGGAGACGAGAAGTTCAAAGGTCTATCGACTTTAAGTTTTGGGTAAATTACTGACAATAGCATGTGTAAATCGCACAGATAACATTCATCTTGATATGTCCATTCCAGGGGGAGACCCTGAGTCAGTATAGTTCAGTTCAGAACCTTCTGGAAGCCTGGCAGGCATTTTAGCCATCTTGTGAGTGTCCATTTTAAAAAATAAAAAATAGCCTTCACAGGAACACAGTCCATGTTTGAAGTTAGGAATAGGAAATGCCTTCACTGGACATGACAGCGTCTACCCTAACAAATCCTGTCATAATCTTAAAGAATTCTTCCTACCAGGTCACTCCTCGGCCTTCTGTTTTTGTAGATAAAAGAGCCCCAGCCTGTTCAATCTTTGCATTTAATGCCTCCCCAATCCTTCTCTTATTAACTCTTGCCAACCGGAACGGATCACAATGGGGGAATTTTAACTCCTCTCCCCACCCCATGTCACAGCAGGCGAGGCCCAGGGCAGGGCTGGGGTTTCAATCAGTAAAACCGGGAAACATTGACCAACAAACCCACCTCCTTCTGATTTAACCATGACAGGTTTGGGAGCATCCATGTAACCCACTTTGAGGGGGTCAGCTCAGTAAGTACAATGGTAGATGAAGGGAGGCAGGAGCTGCCTGTTCCAGCTGTTTCTTCGTGTAGCTTGTGGGCCAGGAGGAGCAGGAAATGGTGTAAAAAAATGCTAAAGAGGACACGCCATCAAATTCAGTAGGATGTCCACAACCCTGGAGTTTCCTCATGTCCCCCATCCTGCCATAGAAACAGGCCCAAGTCCATTCCAATAAATATCAGCATTAAATTAACATTCAAGTTACAGCTTGGCACAAGTAGCCCCTTCTTCTTGTGTATGGCTTTCAGAGCAGAAGCTTTAATCACAGTTTTAATGTCAAGTTACCTAATCCGTCCAATGCCCCACTGGAGAGCAAGTGTAACTCCAGGATGTCACCCGCAAACTTGAGTCTGGGCGAAGATGTTATTCTGCGCTCCTGGGTTTGATCAGAGTTTCGCAGCCAGGTGAGGCTTTGAGGTGCCACTTGTACATCAGGCGGCCACATTGGCCATGTCCAGTCCATATTCTGTAGAGGGTTGTCCACATTTTCCGGGGCAGATTGAAGCCTGGTTGTTGAGATGTTGGGTCAGAGACAATGACTGGGATTTTTCTGCACCCTGTCCACAGTGGAAATCGTCACGGGCGGGACAGAAAATTTGATGGACGGGTCAAAGGCCTGTTGGATGAGCACTTGGCACATCATAACATTCAAGGCTATGGACCAAGTGCTGGTAAATGGGATTAGGTAGGTAGGTCAGGTGTTTCTCACGTGTCGATGCAGACTCAATGGGTCGAAGGGCCTCTTCTGCACGGTGTGGTTCTGTGATTCTGTGACTTCAGATGGGAATTTCCTTTCCCACAGCAGGTGGGACTGGAAAATCCCAGTCAACCTGTTTATTTGAGGAGGGTGCTTTCTGCATAAGCTTTCCTCCAGGTCTCATCAATGTTATGGAGTTGGAGCTGTTCGATTCATGTCTTGAGGGGGTTTCGTAGAGTCATGTGGTGAGTTGGGGGGTCTTGAAGGTCTCTATGGTTGGGGAGGTCCAAGTTGCTGCTGATATGAATTATCTCTCTGGTTACTGCTGCATCCTATCGAATGGAGGCAGGGGCAATATTAGATTGGACTGGTAACCGCTGAACTGAAGTTTATCTCAGAGTTCCAGAGATCATCCACATTACTGAGTGAAATTGTGTGTCAATGAGTTTGGTGCGATGACTTTAGGCCATACAAGTGTACAGTGTTCAGCTGTCAAAATAAGAGCTACAGTAGAATATGAAGGATGGTGATTTTTGCACCCCAGCTTGTGGTGGCGAGCTCGTTCACTCATGTTTTGGTTCTTTTGGAAGACAAGCACCATGATCAATATGCCCTTTGACTTAAATACTCCAGTTTTGGGAATAATCCAACACCCTATTGACTTTGTTGATTGCTGCAGGGCGTGGGCTGGACATGTTGAAGACTCCTTGGCCCTTTTCACCTTCATCTTTAGCTATTTCAAAATCCTGTTATATTCTTCTCGTTCAGGTATTTGTCCAATTACCTCTTAAATGATGTTATTGTGTCTTCCTCAATGGGCTAAAGAATTCTGTGTACATAGCTCCCTATGTGAAATATTCATCATTCAATTTACAACATCACAATGCCTTCTCTGTCCGTTGATCGTAGCTGTATTGGACAAAATAAGCTTGGGCTGTCTCACTCCACTAACTGGTGGGAATTGGCCCATAGTTATAAACTGCACCTAAATTGGCCATTCTACAGCACACCCCAGTGTGGGAAACAGAACTATGTTGCTTGCTACAATGGTGAGCATTTTTTTGAGATTGGGCATGAGGCATACATCTACATTATGCTGGGTGTGACCTACAGTGAAAACTGTTCCTTTCCCCAACACTTCACCTTAATAAGGTACCCCTTCCACAAACATTCACTCCCTCCACCACGGACACACAGTGGCAGCAGTGTGCACCATTTACAGAACACACTGCAGGAACTCACCAAGGCTTCTTTGACAGCACCTTCCAAGCCCACAACCACAATCATCTAGAAGGACAAGGGCAGCAGATACAGGGGAACACCACCAACTGGAAGTTCCCCTCCAAGTCACTCACCATCCTGACTTGGAAATATATCACCGTTCCTTCACTGTCGCTGGGTCAAAATCCTGGAACTCCCAGCCTAACAGTGCTGTGGGTGTACTTACACCACATGGACTGCAGCACGGTTCAAGAAGGCAGCTCACCACCACCTTCTCAAGGGCAACTAGGGATGAGCAATAAATGCTGGCCCGGCCAGTGATGCCCACATCCCATGAATGAACAAAACAAACACAAATTGTTGCTCCCTATCATGGTTGTCACTGGAGGGAAAGAGGCTTAAAATGGGATGTCTCTGCTGTAGCAGAAAGGGGCTTTTTGAAAGATGATGTTGTGCACTTTCTCATACTAATATTAGAGGATTACTTTGAATAGGGTCTGAATTTGACCTTTGGCAGGCACGCGCGATCAGCGGGCCTGGGAGCGACCAGGAAACGGACTGCCAACCGTGATCGGCCCCCAACTGTGACTTCAAGCTGGCTGGCCAAGTAACGGGCAGCCTGCTCGAAAGGTGCGCCAAGAACCTTAGCGCTGCTGCTGGGGTGGGGGCGGGAGGAGGGCAGCGATGGCATCACCATTGGCGTGGGTGTGCGCTGTGAGAGAGCACCCTGAAGGCAGACAGCTGCCTCAGGGAGCTGCAGATCTTCAAATGATGAAATAAAGGTTTAAAAACCTGCAAAAAAAAAATGTCCATGCATCACAATCAAGCACCTGAAAATATACCTCATAAAAATGCTATCCACAGATATTAATTTTTATTTTATTTCATGACGGAGATTTCACCCCACCCTTGGATGAGGTTTGATGAAAATTGTGAAGGCCGCCCGGCCGATTCGCCCGTCCGCCAACCATAAGGTTGGATGGGCCGCGAAAAATCGGAGACAATCGTGTTGTTAATGGGCTTAATTACCGTCTTAATTGTTGGCAGCCACACTTCCAACTTTTGCCGATGCCCAGCGAGCAAAATATCGCCTGAGTGCGCGATGACATGGGGACGCTCGCCTGATGTCATCTCGCGCGATTTTACGCTCGATCGGGTCGGCCGCCCGCCTGTCTGTGGAATGCAAGATTCTGTCCAAGACGTATTCCCTCAATTGGTACTCTTCCTCCTTTAACAGACGGCAGTACATGAGGGAACTGTATCAAAGTGGTGCTTGATGTGGGGGTAGCGCGGGAAGATGAAGTTGAGGTAGGTTAGCCATGATCTTATGGAATGGCAGAGCTGATTCAAGGGGATGAGTGGCCTACTGAAGCTTCTACTTCTTGTTCTTAATGTTCTTATGTAAGTGGATATGTTAGAAAGAAAGTCTTGAATTTATATAACACTGTTCACAACACCAGGATATCCCAAAGTGCTTTACAGCCAATGAAATACTTTTGAAGCATAGCCCCTGGTTTAATACGGGACAAATGGCAACCAACTTGCACACAGAAAATCTAATGAACACCAACGAAATAAAAGACCAGGTAATCTGTTTTAGTGAGGTTGGTTGAGAGATAAATAATGGCCAGGACACCTGGGAGAACTCCCCTACTCTCCTTCAAATAGTGGCTGTAAAATCCTTTCTGTCCTCCTGAGGGAGCAGATGAGGCTCTGGTTTAACAACTCATCCAAAAACTCGGCACATCTGACAACGCAGTGTTCCCTCAGAGAGTGTGTCAGCCTAAATATTGTGTTCAAGTCTCTGAGGTGGGGCTTGAACCCACAATCCTCTGACTCAAACAGTAGGGAGCAGATGTCTAACAATACGCATTGCAGCAAAAAGATGAAAGGGTTTTAAAAATTACCCAAAATGAGATGAAGTGGTGACTCAAAATGGAATCAACTGCACGTGAACTGTCTCTGAAGCCATACAGCATAATTGATTTTTTTCCTTCTGTCTCTTGATTTTTTCTTTCTCCCTCTGTTGTCAGTTGCTCGGCAATCAAATCTAGTGAACAATTCATCTTTCCAGTAAACTTTTTATTTGTATTACTTTCATTTCCATTTCGACAATTCCACTGCACATCAGATTGAAAGATGAGAGGGGGCTGGAGCTCGGGCTCATCTGCTGCTGAATTGGTTTTTCACAGGCGTCGCGCTGAATAAATAACTTACTTGCTTGTCAATGGTGCCTTCAGCCGCCTAGGCCCTAAACTCTAGAAATCCTTCCCCTAAACCTCTCCGCCACTCCAATTTGCTTTCCTCCTTTAAGGCCTTCTGTAAAACCTACCCTCCTCCGACCAAGCACTTGGTCACCTGTCCAAATGTCTTGATGATCAATTTTTGCCTGCACTTCCCCGAAGCGCTCAGGATGTTTTATTCCATTAACAGCGCTGTGTAAATCCGAGTTGTTGTTGCTGTTACCGTGGTACTGTGCCGTGTAAGATTTAGCAGGAAGATTTCAGATTCCCGTATCTCTGCTGGCTAATTGTGAGTTTGCCTCAGTTGGTAGAATTCTGACCTCGGGGTCAGGAGGCTAAGAGGCCAACTCCTAAACCAGGGCCTGGGGCCTTTAATTGAGGCGGACAGCACCCTGTCTTTTAGCTGCAGCGTTAAGCTAAAGCTCCACCTACCTGTTCTTGAAAATTTTAATGATGAAATGATATCATTTGAAGACGGGAGGGAGATCACCTCGTGCCCTGGCCTGCCTTTCCTCATCAACCAAAAAAAAAAGGTTTAGTAGCCATTCACCTATTGGTTCCAGGTGGCCTTTTATAACACTCCTGCGAAGCACCTTGAGACTTTTTTTTAATGTTAAAGGCACTATATAAGTACAAGTTGTTGTTGTGAAATCATAAGTGTGAAAGATGGCTGCTGGGTTTGCCTCCACAGCAACAGTCATCACAAAATCATTTTTTAAAATCCTTTCATGGGATGTGAGCATCGCTGGCATGGCCAGCATTTGTTGTTCATCTCTAACTGTCCATGAGGAGGTGGTGATGAGCCACCTTCTTGAACCAGTGCTGAGGATGTGAAGTACTTTGAGATTTTTTTTTCATTCTTGGGGTATGGGCATCAATATCATTTATTGTCCATTCCTCGTTGGCCTTGGAAAGGGGGTGATGGCTCTTCCTCTTAAGCCACTTCCGCTCAATGTCATGGTAGCTGCTAAATGAATGTCTTTCTCTTTTTCCAGCCAGAGTGGCAACTGGGTCAGGTTGCAATTGGCCTTCAGTGTAAAGGTGCAGAGAAAGAAATAAAATCACCCTGTGGTGACCTGATGCTGGTCACTAACCAGTGACTCTTCTGGTTAGAGCAGCTGTTCATTAAGGGGTCAGATTTGAATTCAGGCTTAAGAGCAAACTTATTCACGATTAAATATATTCAAAAAGAAATCCCAAGTTTGACTAGTTTTCTATCACAGAAGCCCCGAAATTCCGTAGGCTGCAATTCCAGCCATGAGACCAGTGACCCCGGTCGCCAACACAACTGGAATATGCAGTGTCATAGGGAGGCTACCTCACCTGCATTCCAGCTGTGGATGCCCATGTGACCAGGACCAAGCCTCACGTGAGTGACTACTCCCAGAGGCCAGAGAACATGGCCTTGGTGCTCAGTTTGAGCCGTGTGCTGAGATATATATATTTTAAATTGCTCCTCCTCCAGGGTCTAGACCTCAGATACAGCCTGAATTCTCAGATGGGCCTCGCTACCTTTGGGTGACCAGATTTCCTGGTTTTGACGGGAGAGTCCTGGTTTTTCTCCAAGTGCCCCGTTGTCCCGAAGGTTTTCTCCAACTAGCTCAAATGCCCCGGTTTTCAGCTCCCCTGAGCTCCTTTCCCTTTAATTCACCCCTCACCTTCCACTTGCTATTGGAAAATCCAAAAGAAAACCATCTTGCGCTGCTGCACGGCACCCTGGGATTTGGAATGTCACCCACTCGCTGATGGTTAAGCGTTGCGTTGGGACGCGCTCCCATACTCAGAAATGCTTCTCACCGGCATTCCAGTTCTGGGAAGGAATCAGCTTCTGGGTGATGACAGAAGATTAACAACGGCGTCCGTTAAACGCAAGCCGCACTTGATGAGATGGAAGGATGGCGCCCGTCAGTGAACCACAACCAGCGCTGGGAAAGGGGGCAAGCAAGTTTGGTGGAGCCATAGCACGTTCAACCAAACTTCTCTTTGAAAGATTGCGAGCTCTCCTGCTTGTAGCCCTGGGTCCAAACAAAACCTCCCACACTCGAGGTACATTTACAAGTTCAAAATCCAACTTCTGGCCGAAAATGTCTATTGTTAGAATGCATTGTGCAACTGAAAATAAACGAGGCTTTTAAATGGAGATCGGTCTGACCATTGTGCATTGCACAGTAACGTTAGAGCGGAATAGGGGATTTTGGAATCTTGAGACAAATGAAGCCTTGGTTCAGTTTTTTTATCAGAAAATAAGGCATAAAAATGTCATTGTGACAAAAGTCTGTGTTCATAACTGCTGCCTTCATTTAATGGGTGTCTTAATAGTGTTGCCAATTCTGGCTGGACATATTCTGGGAGATGTCACCACAGGACCTGCTACCATCAAGTGCCCCACCCTTATGGTCTTATCAAAGGTTATGGGGAGAAGGCGGGAGAATGGGGTTGAGAAACTTATCAGCCATGATTGAATGGCAGAGCAGACTCGATGGGCCGAATGGCTTAATTTCTGCTCCTATGTCTTATGGTCTTACCCCCAGGCTCCTGCCATTGGTCACCCAACAGGTGCATCATCACTTGGCGCTGCCTCCCCAAGGCTTTCCAATGGCCTGAATTTTTCAGATGGCAGGGTCTTGCTTCCCACCATTCAAAGAGTCAGCAGGGAACGCACCCCTCCGACTCAGAGTGCCCCACAGCCCCTTCACACTCGAATGAGGGTTAAGTGGCTGCAGGCAGGGCTTCTGCCCCTCACTCGGGAGGAAGTCCCGCCTTAGGGAGCTGCCAGCCAATCAGATTGGCCGGCAGCTCCCCAGTCCCTGCAGTGACAGCACTGAAGTGGACAGAGAGGAAGTTCAGGAGGACGTCAAAGCCTAAGACTGGGGAGTTGAGGCCCGGGTAAGTTCAAGGGGCCCGAGGGCAACGGGGGCGTAAGAAAGGCTTTGGGGGGGCAGGAAGGGGGCAATTGGGGTCTCGGGGGAGAGGCCGGCGGGGGGGAGGGTGATCTGGAGGCCACCTTAAGGAGGAGGGGGGTCCTGACCTCAGAGGGGGGCTTGTGATGGAGGCGTCCCACTCCCCACACCTTCCCACCCAAGTTGTAACCTTGTAGATTTTCGGCCTTCCCCCAAGCCAGCTCAATCCTCGCACCATCCTAAAAATTGAGGCTGGGCGGGAAATGACCCTTAAGTGACCAAGGGCCTCAACCGGGGCAAGGGTGGGCTTCCCGTCCGAGGCCTTGCCCACCCCAGCATAAAATCACTGTGTGGTCAGGATGGGTGGAAACCTGGAGGAAATCCAGCCCCTTCAACTTCACACTCCACCCCGCCGACCCCCCCCAACCCACCCCACCCCGCCTAAAAACCCGCCGATGGGGAGGGCGTGTAAAATTCTGGCCAATGTTTCCTGTGGTTTTGACTTTTGATAATCTGGTCACCCTGCTGCCACCATTGAAAAAGTTGGCCCCCACCGGCCTCTCCCCTGAGACCCAATTGCCCCCTTCCTGCTCCCCCCCGCCCCGGCCTGTTTTATACTTGGCGTAGTGACAGACAAGGAAAGGCCACGGATGCAGGAACGTTTAGTGTAGGGAGCCCGTGGCTTTTCCCGCTGAGTTGTTGCACTTCTAAGCGAGTTTCTACCCCTTGCAAAGCCCAAGGGAGCTCTAGTATTAATCCCAGATCCTAGAGAACTGGGTTCAGCCTAATTTTCAAACCTGGCAGTACAACCTTAATGGGTTTGCTTTGGCTCTTGATACTCGAGGCTCACTCTTGAATAATGGCCACCTGCCTGGGGTGTGGCAGAGCCACTGGCATTGTTCCAAACATTACCATTTAACTGGCATTGAGAAATGTGAATACCAATGCAGAGACAACACAGCAGTGCTGTACACGGACAGCATGGGAGGCCAGAGCTTAATGGAAAGGTTTTTTTTATTCATTCATTGGATGTGGGTGTCACAGGCTAGGCCAGCATTGTACTGCCCATCCTTAATTGCCCTTGTTCAGAGTATCAACCACATTGCTGTGGGTCTGGAGTCACGTGTAGACCAGACCAGGTAAGGACAGCAGATTTCACTTCTCAAAAGGGCATGAGTGAACCAGATGGGTTTTTAACAACAATTAACAATGGTTTCATGGCTATCATTCCAGCTTTTTTTTTTATATTGAATTTAAATTCCACCATCTGCTATGGCAGGATTTGAACCCAGGTTCCCAGAGCACTGCCCTTCTAGCGACAATACCGCTACACCATTGCCTCCCAGGAGGGGGGCGGGAGAATGGAGAGACGGTAGCATAGTAGTAATGTCACTGGGCTAGTAATCCAAAGATCCACATTAACGGTCTAGAAACATGAGTTCAAATCCTGGCAGCTGGAGGAATTTAAATTCAATTAATTGATAAGTCTGGTGTAAAACTAACAATGATCGTGAAACTATCGGGTTGCCATGAAAACCCACCTCTTCAGGGAAGGAAATCTGCCATCCCTACCTGGTCAGGCCTACATGTGGCTTCAGACCCACAGCAATGTGGATGACTCTTAACTGCCCTCTGGAATGGCCTAGCAAGCCATTCAATTGTAGGTGGCTCCTGACTGCCTGTTGAAGGGCAATTAGAGATGGACATTAAATGCTGGCCTTGGCAGCAGCGCTCACATCCCAAGAATAAAAATGTACCTGAACAGCCCAGTGTTTCTGGAGACTTTGGTCTGGTCTGGCTTGTGGTTTAACCAGCTCCTGAGCCGACACGTACAGCATCCGAGTGAAATCAAACTTTCTTTTTCCCTGCGTCGTTTTTGCCCTGGGTGGTTAGGTAAGGTGTGTAATGGAAGTCCTGCCTGGTTTGCTGATGCACACCTCCTTGTTGCCGCTGGAGAGCAATAACTCTCCCACCCTGAGCACACCTGCTTCAAATCCCAGCCATGACTCCCATTAAGATTTCCATTAGGAGGAAAGGTTATAAATTTGAAATTGCGACGGCGGATGAAATAGGAAAGACAATAATGCATTCTGCTTTCAGTGATATCAACGTTTTAAATCAATTCCCCTTTCCTCTTCAGGCTGATCTTTCCCCTGTTCTCCACATCAAAAATCAAACAGAAGGCCAGCGTTTACCTGGTTGAAGGATATACTTGCTGTGTCATACAGCGAAAATACTTCCTCTCTCGTCCTTGGCAGCCAATGGTGCGGAACAGATAACCTGACACAGAGTCTTAATTAGACAACAGAGGGTTTCCCACTAGCTGCGAGCAGACCATCTGCTGTTATGTCAGTACCCGCCCACAGAGTTATGATTCATTTGCTTAGTTGCTGCCAGTACAACTACACACTGCTGCATAGGACCATATGCTTCCAAACGATTTATTTATTTTTTCTTAAATCCTGCATTATTTGTTGAAACCCTTTCAGGAGGCTAGGAAAGCTCGTCTTTAGGGATGTATTTCAAATTGCTGCTTTCAATTTGCTCATTAAGCCGCATGGTAGAAATGGAATATTTCTCCAGATTGTTCGACATAATTACTCAGCAATATGCCCCACGCTCCCAAATATTGCATAAATATTGAAAGAAAATGAAATGAAAGATATGCATGGCACCTCAGACATATCTCCCGGTGATTCACTGGCAATAAATTAATCAATGTTACTTCAGCAAAACACCACAAGTAATCTGCACACAGCAAGGCCCCACTGATAATGAGATGGATGATCCAACAATCTGTTTTTGCTAATATTGGTTGAAAGGCCAGGGTTAACCACAACCCAGGGAAAACACCCTGTACTGATAGTTTACATTTATTTGAACAGCCAGAACTTGGATTCCATCCTCCACCCTCTGTAAACATGAGGTGGTGCAAAACTCTACTGCACGTATCCTAACAAGTCCTGTTTGCCCATCGCCCCTGTGCTCGATGGCCAACATGAGCTCCCGGCCTGGCAATGCCTTAATTTAAGGACTCTCATCCGTGTTTTCAAATCCCTCCGTGGTTTCACCCCCTCCCCATCTCTGTGATCTCCTCCAGCCCTACAATCCTCCGAGGTCTCTGCACTTCCCCCAGTTCCCCCAGTTCTAGCATCTTTCGCATCCCCGATTTGAATTGCTCCAACATTAGGCCCAGGCCCTAAGCTCTGGGATTCCCTCCCTAAACCCCTCCACCTCTACCCTGATTTAAGATGCTGTTTAAAACCTACCTCTTTGAGGAATCTTCTGCTTCTCTTTCCTAATATCTGCTTATGCGATTCAGGGCAAATTTTGTTCAACAAGGTTCCTGCAAAGTGCTATGGGGGGTTTAGAAAGCTAACTGATTGGGATTATTCTCATTCAAAGGACTGCACCTATAGTCATGCAGGACGCTATAAGGGCTGTACTGAAATGTCAGTCTGTGTTCTGCACTTGACCCTGGGAGTGGGGTTTGAACCCACGTCTTTCCTGACCCGGAGGTAAGGATGTTGCTGGCTCCAGAAGGCGATGTTATTCCAAACGCTGTGGTCTCTGTAGGATCCAAAGATAAAGAATTAGACCCTGAATTTCTACTGATGTTGCCCCAGTCTCCAGCCAAGGTTACAGTTGGAGACCACCACCCCCCACTGCACCCCCCACCGCCCCCCACCCCCACCACCCCCCCACATCACCCTCCAACCCCCCAACCCCCACCTCCCCACCCACACCGCATCCCCCCACCCCCACTACACCCCCACCGCACCCTCCCCCCACCCCCACCACACCCTCCCCCCCACCTCCACCACACCCTCCCCCCTCAACCGCACCCTCCCCCCCACCACACCCTCCCCCCACTCCCACCGCACCCTCCCCCCCACCCCCATCGCACCCTCCCCCCCCACCCCCACCGCACCCTCCCCCACCACACTCCCACCCCCCCCACCGCCCATAGAACATTCTGGAGCTTGTTCACTGCACACACCTCACAACAAAACCAGTGACATGGCCGGTCTTGCTGTTTGCAGGCCCCACCCACTCCCCAGTTCTAACTCAATAAACAGACACCAATCCAGTAACTGTAACTGTAAGATAACATGTGAAGCTTTCAGGCTGGTGCACGCTATACGCCCCCACACTGTCAAATAGGAGTCATAGAATTTTACAGCACAGGAGGCCATTCAGCCCATCATGCCTGTCAGTTCTTTGAAAGAGCTGTCTAATTAGTCCCACTTTTCTGCGCTCTTCCCAAAACCCTAGCAATTTTTCCTTTTCAAGTATCCTGCAGATGCTCTGCGGATGGGGAGTCACCAGCAAGGCCAGCGTTTACTGCTCAGCCCCAATTGCCTTTGAGGAGGTGGTGGTGGGGCCCCTTCACCTGAATCGCCTTATCCCTTGTGAAGATGCTCTCACAGTGCTGTTTAGATAGGGAGTTACAGGATTCAGTGAGGGGGGGTGATGGTGTAGTGGTATTGTTGCTGGGCTAGTAATCCAGAGACCCAGGGTAATGCTCTGGGGACCAGGGTTCAAATCCTGCTGCAGCAGATGGTGGAATATGTAATTCAATTAAAACCTGGAAATAAAAGTCTAATGATGACCATGGAACTACTGTCAATTGTTGTAAGGACCCATCTGGTTCACTAATCCCCCTTTAGGAAATCTGCCATCCTTACCCAGTCTGCCCTACACTCCAGTGGCTGTGGACTAGACAATGTGACCAAGCCACTCAGTTGTAACAAACTGCTACAAAGTCCGGTACATCGGTGATTACTTCGGTGCTGCTTCATGCTCTCATCTGGACCTGGAAAAATTTATTAATTTTGCTTCCAATCTCCACCCCTCCATCATTTCCACATGGTCCATCTCTGACACTTCTCTTCCCTTTCTTGACCTCTCTGTCTCAATTTCTGGTGATAGACTGTCCACCAATATCCATTACAAGCCTACCGACTCCCACAGCTACCTCGACTACAGCTCCTCACACCCCGCTTCCTGTAAGGACTCCATCCTATTCTCTCAGTTCCTTCGCCTCCGTCGCATCTGTTTTGATGATGCCACTTTCAAAAACAGTTCCTCTGACATGTCCTCCTTCTTCCTTAACCGAGGTTTTCCACCCACGGTAGTTGACAGGGCCCTCAACCGTATCCGGCCCATCTCCCGCGCATCCACCCTCACACCTTCCTCTCCCTCCCAGAAACATGATAGGGTCCCCCTTGTCCTCACTTATCACCCCACCAGCCTCCGCATTCAAAGGATCATCCTCCGCCATTTCCACCAACTCCAGCATGATGCCATCACCAAACACATCTTCCCTTCACCCACCCTGGCGGCATTCTGGAGGGATCGTTCCCTCCGGGACACCCTGGTCCACTCCTCCATCACCCCCTACACCTCAACCCCCTCCCACGGCACCTTCCCATGCAACTGCAGAAGGTGCAACACCTGCCCCTTTACTTCCCCTCTCCTCACTGTCCAAGGGCCCAAACACTCCTTTCAAGTGAAGCAGCATTTCACTTGCACTTCCCTCAGTTTGGCCTACTGCATTCGCTGCTCCCAATGCAGTTTCCTCTACATTGGAGAGACCAAACGCAGACTGGGTGACTGCTTTGCAGAACACTTTCGGTCTGTCCGCAAGCATTACCCAGACCTCCCTGTCGCTTGCCATTTCAACACTCCACCCTGCTCTCATGCCCACATGTCCGTCCTTGACCTGCTGCAATGTTCCAGTGAAGCTCAACGCAGACAGGAGGAACAGCACCTCATCTTCCGACTAGGCACTTTACAGTTTTCTGGACTTAATATTGAGTTCAACAATTTTAGATCATGAACTCTCTCCTCCATCCCCACCCCCTTTCCGATCCCCCCCTTTTTCCAATAATTTATATAGATTTTTCTTTTCTCACCTATTTCCATTATTTTTAAATGTATTTCCATCCATTGTTTTATCTCTACCTTTTAGCCTATTTCAATCCCTTCCCCCCACCCCACCCCCACTAGGGCTATCTGTACCTTGCTCGTCCTGCTTTCTACCCTTAATGTCACCTGTTAGCACATTTCTTAGCTAATGTCACCACCGTCAACACCTCTTTGCCCTTTTGTCTATGACGTCTTTGGCAATCTCTTCTTTGCCTCTACCCAACATTGGCCCTCTATCCAGCTCTACTTGTCCCACCACCCCTTAAACCAGCTTATAGTTCACCTATTTTTCCTTAGTTCTGTTGAAGAGTCATACGGACTCGAAATGTTAACTGTGTTCCTCCCTGCAGATGCTGTCAGACCTGCTGAGTTTTTCCAGGTATTTTTATTTTTGTTTTTGATCTGTAACCTCATGCCCTGGCATGTCCCCCACTCCACCATTACCATCAAGTCAGGGGCTCAACCCTGGTACAATGAAGAGTGCAGGAGGGCATTCCAGGAGCAGTACCAGGCATAGGCTAAAAATGAGGTGTCAACCTGGTGAAGCTATAGAACAGGGCTACATGCGTGCCAAACAGCCTGACATAGTCATCCTCACAGAACCTTACAGATAATGTCCCAGACACCACCATGGGTATGTCCTGTTCTACTGGCAGGACAGAACCAGCAGAGGTGGCAGCACAGTGGCATACAGTTGGGAAGGAGTTGCCCTGGGAGTCCTCAACATCGACTCCAGGCCCTATGAAGTCTCATGGCATCAGGTCAAACATGGGCAAGGAAACCTCCTACTGATTAGCATGTACCGCCCTCCCTCAGCTGATGGATCAGTGCTCCTCCATGTTGAACATCACTTGGAGGAAGCACTGAGGGTGGCAAGGGTGCTCTGGTGGGGGACTTCAATGTCCATCACCAAGAGTGGTTCTGTAGCACCACTACTGGCTGAGTCCTAAAGGACATAGCTGCTAGACTGGGTTTGTGGCAAGTGGTGAGGGAACCAACAAGAGGGAAAAAGATACTTGACCTCATCCTCACCAACCTACCTGCTGCAGATGCATCTGTCCATGGCAGTATTGGTAGGAATGGCCACTGCACAGTCATTGTGGAGACGAAGTCCCACCTTCACATTGAGGATACCCTCTATTGTGTTGTGTGGCACTACCACCGTGCCAAATGGGATAGATTTCGAGCAGATCTAGCAACTCAAGACTGGGCATCCATGAGGCGCTGTGGGCCATTAGCAGCAGCAGAATTGTACTCGAACACAATCTGTAACCTCACGGCCTGGCATATCCCCCACTCTACCATTACCATCAAACCAGGGGATTAACCATGGTTCAATGAAGAGTGCAGGAGGGCATGCCAGGAGCAACACGAGGCATACCTAAAAATGAGGTGTCAGCCTGGTGAAGCTATAACATAGGACTACCTGTGTGCCAAACAACATAAGCAGCAAGTGATAGACAGGGCCAAGCGATCCCACAACCAAAGGATCAGATCTAAGCTTTGCAGTCCCGCCACATCCAGTCATGAATGGTGGTGGACAATTAAACAGCTCAATGGAGGTGGCTCCAACCTCAATGATGGGGGAGCTCAGCACATCAGTGCAAAAGATAAGACTGAAGCTTTTGCAACAATCTTCAGCCAGAAGCACCGAGTGGATGATCCACCTCAGCCTCTTCCGGAGGACCCCAGCATCACAGATGCCAGTCTTCAGCCAATTTGATTCTCAATAGTACCGAAGACTTGTGCTCCAGAAATTGCCGCACCCCTAGCCAAGCTGTTCCAGTACAGCTACAACACTGGCATCTACCCAGCTATGTGAAAAATTACCCAGGTATGTCCTGTACACAAAAAGCAGGACAAATCCAACCTGGCCAATTACCGCCCCATCAATCTACTCTCGATCATCAGTAAAGTAATGGAAGGGGTCATCAACAGTGCTATGAAGTGGCACTTGCTTAGCAATAACCTGCTCACTATTGCCTAGTTTGGGTTCTGCCAGGTCTCTGGCCCTGAGTGACCAGGGCCACTCAGCTCCTGGCCTCATTACATCCCTGGTTCAAACATGGACAAAAGAGCTGAACTCCTGAGGCGAGGTGAGAGTGACTGTCCTTAACATCAAGGCACCATTTGACCGAGTGTGGCATCAAGGAGCCCTAGCAAACTGGAGTCAATGAGAATCAGGAGGAAAGCTCAACGCCGGTTGGAGTCATACCTAGCACAAAGGAAGACGGTTGTCGTTGTTGGGGGTCAGTCATCTCAGCTCCAGGACATCACTGCAGGAGTTCCTCAGGGTAGTGTCCTCAGCCCAACCATCTTCAGCTGCTTCATCAATGATCTTCCTTCCATCATAAGGTCAGAAGTGGGGATGTTCGCCGATAATTGCACAATCTCAGAATCACAGAATCTCACAGTGCAGAAGAGGCCCTTCGGCCCATCGAGTCTGCACCAACACGTGAGAAACACCTGACCTACCTACCTAATCCCATTTACCAGCACTTGGCCCATAGCCTTGAATGTTGTGACGTGCCAAGTGCTCATCCAGGTACTTTTTAAAGGATGTGAGACAACCCGCCTCCACCACCCTCCCAGGCAGTGCATCTTGTAGAATGTTCACCATTCGCAACTCCTCAGATACTGAAGCAGCCCATGTCCAAATGCAGCAAGACCTGGACAATATCCAGGCTTGGGCTGACAAGTGGCAAGTAACATTTGCACCACACAAGTGTCAGGCAATGACCATCTCCAACAAGAGAGAATCCAATCATTTCCCCTTGACATTCAATGGCATTACCATCGCTGAATCCCCCCAATATCAACATCCTGGGGGTTACCATTGACCAGAAACTGAACTGGACTAGCCATCTAAATACTGTGGCTACAAGAGCAGGTCAGAGTCTAGGAATTGTGTGATGAGTAACTCGCAAGGACTCACCAAAGCCTGTCCACCATCTACAAGACACAACTCAGGAGTGTGATGGAATACTCTCCACTTGCCTGGATGAGTGCAGCTCCCACAATACTCAAGAAGCTTGACACCATCCAGGACAAAGCAGCCCACTTGATTGGCACCCCATCCACAAACATTCACTCCCTCCACCACCGACGCACAGTAGCAGCAGTGTGTACCATCTACAAGATGAACTTGCACTTCACAAAGGCTCCTTCAACAGCACCTTCCAAACCCACGACCACTACCATCTAGAAGGACAAGGGCAGCAGATAGATGGGAAAACCACCACCTGGAAGTTCCCCTCCAAGTCACTCACCATCCTGACTTGGAAATATATCGCCGTTTTTTTTTATCCACTTCTTTGTATTTTTATTCACTTTATTTTAATTCATTGTTTCATTCCCTTTTTTTACCCCCCCCCTTTTTATCCCATTTTCGATTCTTTTTTTTCCCACCACCACCCCCTCCCCCCCCCACTCCACTCCTATAAGGGCCATCTGACACTTTTTCATGTTGTTCTTTCCAGAGTGCTTACCCCTGTCCTGCTATTATCACATTCTGCTTTCTTACCTTTAAGCCACCATCAGCACCTTTTTTTGGCCGTACCACTACCATTAACACCCACTTTGTCCTTTTGTTCAGGACATCTTTGTCAATCTCTCCTTTGGCCCCACCTATCGCTGGCCTTCTATCCAGCTTCACCTGCTCTACGCACCTTAAACAGTATAAATTTCATCACATTTCTACTTCTCTGTAGTTCTGAAGAAGCATCATACAGACTCAAAACGTCAACCCTGTTTTTCTCTCTACAGACGCTGTCAGACCTGCTGAGTTTTTCCAGCATTTTCTGTTTTTCTTTCAGATTTCCAGCATCTGCAGTATTTTGCTATTATGATTTATATCCAAGCCAGTTTTATGTGCAACTTGTAGAAAACTTGGAGGTGTTGGTGTTCCCTTGCAGCTGTAACCCCTGTCCTTCTAGGTCGCGTAGACCATGGGTTTGGGAGGTGTTGCCAAAAAAACCTTGATGAGTTGCTCATGGTGCCATGAGATTATTAACAGAAACTTAGACTGGCAGAAAGGCTGGCAGTTCAACATCATGGTCACATTAGCACATCTAACAATGTATCATTGCCCCAGAACTACATTGGAGTATGACCACCGATTAGACACAAACATTTGACCCTGAGCTAAACTGGTGAGTGTTAAAAGATTAGGTGGTGACCAGCACATGATGAAGTGAGCCCTATCGTAGAGTGCAGCGCAGATACGAAGACCATTGCACAGTTGCCCCCTTCAGCATTCAAAATGATTAAATCCCAGTGGAGATGGAAGGAGGTGTTGAAGGTTTTCAGTCAGTTCAAGGGCAGGAGGTCAGCAGTCACTGGCCTGGCAATTAGGAGGAACTGACCAATGCAACAGAAAAAGGATTCTGTGGCTCAAAACACAGCTACAAGGTAAAATAGCCAGCCATAAATCAAACAAATGACAATTGATTTCCCACATATCCCTCTCAAAAAGAGGGAAAACAGGGCCATCACTCGGTAAGGAAAGACCGGCCACTGACTGATAGCCAGCATTTGATAAACTCAGTAAATCTGCTTTGTATTTTTTGACTGAATTAAAGTATTTAGGGTCTGCAACAGATGCAGAAAGAACAGGTCAAAAATGTTATATTCGATGAACAGAAAGAATTTAATCTGAGAATTTTTATTCAATTAAATGAGGAAAGGACTCCCCCTAATGGCACAGGTGGCAAAAACAGCATGGGTCAGGATCATCGTAAGATCAGAAAGACTCCAGGCTCCATCTATGGTCCACACAAAGACAGGTGCTGAAAACAGCTAAGGTTCCAACTCCTGGTAAACCTGTTCAATTGGATGTCATGAAGGAGCAGGATTGGACTCAGCTATGGTGTGTCCCACTGCTGAATAACCTTCTAACATGGTCCAGCTTCACACATGCAGAATTGTCCCTGATGAGAGACTGGGTTACAGGGAGATTGGAGTGCTGCAAGGAAGAGTGGGAGAAAATTAAGAGAGTGAGTATTCACCAAGCAAGATCAATCCCAACATGTCAATCACTAAAACAAATATCTCAAATCCTTTCTGTAATGCAATAGAAACCTGGATAACCAATCACAATGTGGCTACAGGTTCAGAGCAGTCACAGTAAAGCATCTTCCCCACATTTGTATACAAGTCAAAATGGAATATGTAACTCACCAGAAAGTCCGGGTGAAGCTGCCGTACACATCCTGCACAGCTCCCACCCCACTACCACGCACCCCCCTCCCCCCTCCCACCCACCCCCTCCTCTCCACCCACCCACACCCCACAGAACCCCCCACCCCCTTCCCCTCTTCCCCCCCACCCCCACCCACCCTCTCCCCCCCACCCCCCTCCCCCCTCTCTCCCCAACACCCTCCCCACTTCCCCCCACCCCCACTTCCCCCCCTCCCACCCCACTACCACGCACCCCCCTCCCCCTCCCACCCCCTCCCCCCACCCCCTTCCCCCCCTCCTCCCCAACCCCCGTGCCCATCCCTTATTGATCTTTGGTTACCCGATGATCAATTTAATCATTAGTTCCGACAGTCTAGAAAATTCCACAACCTTTAGCATCTTCTCCTGACAATTATCTCCGGCCTTCTATCCGTGCACAATGCCTCATAGCTGTGGCACTCATCATATAGCTCAGGGGGGCCTGAGGTACTGTGCAATGGGCTGACGCTTCCAGTATTTCACCAGTCAATGAGCTTCCAACTTCTGATTGTTGAACTCAAAACATCCCCCAGAATGATTCATTTTGTCCTCCTACCCATCCTTTTCTGCTGGCACTGACTCTCATCGGGTTGGAGTCCCATGTGCACAGGCAATCCGTCAGTTGCTATGTTCACTGTTCACTGGATAGTGAGTGGAGGACAGACTATAAGACCATGGTGTAAATCACAGCTGAGCGCCATCCTTTCTTCACCTTATAACAGCTAATTGGTTAACCCTCAGTTCAAAAAAGACTCTGAAACCATCAAAAAAATCCAACATTAAATAATTCGGAATTACTGATGCAGAATGAAGACTTACCATAATTAAAAAGCAGAACCGAGCAAAATTAAATACGAACAGGTCATAAAACGTCTGAAATTGATTTTGTAGATGGAATTCTTACTCTGATTTAAAGTGTATCAAATAATTATTCTTTCGTTTACATATAATTAATGAATCATATATAAAGTTTTACCACAGTCCAGTTGAATACAGATTTAAGAGTTCAAGAGAGCACCAGGATTTTAAAATATTAACCACTAAAATAGATGTAGTTGTGAATATGTGAAAACTGCTCTAGTTCAGTGTTATGTGTGTTTCCTAACTGAATAATGGAGCAAGTAGGGTTGTTCTTAATAAAACCAGGGGCAGGGTCTCGATGCTGCCACCTCCTGTAGGGCGGTAGATATTACAACTTGTGCAACACCAGGTATTGGTGTCGGTGCTGTGCTGCACTCTCAGGGAATCTGAGTTGCAGTGACGATCTGCACTTTTAAATGCATGTTGTGGTCTGGAGCTATGGATAATGATGGTAGAGGCTCCAACGTTCTTTCCATCACATGGCCGACCGGGAATCCCTCCCGCTCCCCTCGCCTGCCATTGGCGTGTGTTGGTGGATACTCAATGTGTTCAGCTGCGTTATGAGCGCACATTCCTTGGCCGTCAAGTCCTGGAGCGGGGGAGGGGGGGACTCAAACCCAGAGCTTCTGGCTCAGAGGCAAAGGCACTTCCCACTGCACCACAAAACCTCCTACACGTGGATTTTACACACTTGCACATTTATGGGGCTGTCTTTATCCTGGCCCATTGGTGACAGGCTGGGAGGTGGGAGAGCTGGTGAAGTGGCAGAGGAAAGCATCAGGAGGGGAGCCTGGTGTCTTCCGACTGCTGTGCCATATTGGCAGCGGCAGGAAACTTGGTGGCCCGGCCGCCCACTAAACAACCAATAGAGCCACTTAAGTAACCATTAAGGACCACTTCCCGCCTGCATGGCCATGTTGCCTCCGTCAGAAGGGTCTGCCAGGTGGTTCCTCCTTGGGGATGGGCACTTTATGGCCCATGGAGGGGCAGTCCAGCAACAATGGCTTTCCTCAGGGCAATGGCACTACCAGTGCTCCACAACACCACAACCCAATTGGCTTCCCCCAACCACAATGACCTGTTTTTGAGAGGACCCCGCCATTGAGGTGCCATCTCACCAGTGCTTCAGCAATGGCCACCACTAGCCTTCTGATTGGGCTGGCAGCTCTAGGGGGAGGGCCCCTATCCATAATTGGATGGCAACCTCTTAATTGGCCATCACCGGCAAAATGCCACCCCAGGGACCCACTGCCAGCTGAAGTGGATGTGGCTCCTGCTTTTGGCCGCAGCAGTGGGACTTGACCAAAATTCAGCCCATGGACTGGGAGAAAAGCTGGCAGCATCTGACTGGCATCTTGCTATTTCAATGAGCCTGGCTAAGATTGTGCCCAAATCATTCATAACTAAGAGCAGATTCAGAGTTATTGACAGGGATGCTGCAATTGGTTTTGATATTCCCATGTTGGGTCCAGAGTTGAAAGTGTCTGTCGCTGAGGTGCTAATTTTCTTTCATTGTGTGACAATCTAGATAGTCAGTGTAGGTCAGCTATTTGACTGTGGAGAACCTCACAGCTGAACCTGAGCCATTTGGATGAGCTCCAGCCTAAATCTTTTCACTGAAATTTGAATCCATATTTGGAAACACCAAATTTCAAACTCAAAAATATTAGCCACAAGGTTTGGACGTTTGGGCTCTGGTGGGTTAACTCGAAGGGTTCATTTTTGTTGTTCAAATGCTATCTTATGCTGGTGTTACCTAGTTCAGAGGGTGGTGGGTTCCTGAAATTCACTGCCTAAGTTGGTGATTGAGGCTGAAATGCTCAACTCAATTAAAAGATACCTGGATCTGCATCTGAAACGCTGTAAGGCTACAGACCAGGTGCTGAAAAGTGGGATTAAAATAAGCAGCTAGTTTCCTTTTTCTCTTTTTGGCCAGCGCAGACACAATGGGCTGAATGGCCTCTTTCTGCACCGTAACTGTGCTTTGGTTCATTATAAATCATCCCTATATTAACAAACAATGGAAAAAATGCTTAATGCACCAGCCACGTGATGCACAGTATTACTGAGGTTAATCAGGAGTTGGCATCAACCTTGAGTGTTAAAAAGCGTTTAGTTTCTACGAGGAAAACTGAGGGAGATGAGAAGCTCCGCAGTTTGGAGGCCCAGGTGGGTAGGAGACAGTGCAATGAATCCTGATTTCATCACAAGGGAGGGAGGATATCTGGGCTGAGTCTTCACATTTGCACTGCCCATAAAGAGCCTCATCTGCATTCAGTTCTGCCAACTTTGAGTGTGTAGCTTCTGAGTCACAAAATCTAGGCTGACACTCCCAGTGCAACACTGAAAGAAGTGCTACATTGCCGTGCTATGGATAAGACTTTAAACTGAGGCCCTTTCAGGCTGGCATTAAAAAAGATGAAAAGCGGCACAATTTCAAATAAGACCATGGGAGTTCTCCCCAGTGCCCTTGGCGCCAATATTTATACCTCATCAACATTATAAGAACAGATTATCCAGCCATTATCACATTGCTGTTTGTGGCGGGGCCTTGCTGTGCACAACTTGGCTGCTCTCATGTTTCCTACATTACAACAACAGTGGCTACACTTGAAAAGCACTTCATTGGCTGTAAAGGGCTGTGAGGCATCCTGAGGCCACGAGAGTCGCTGTATCAATGCAGATCTTTCTTTTATTTTTCCATTAATGGGTGTACTGTGTGAGCAGCATGAGTATGATTTCCTGACATGTGTTGCCAATGGGCAAGGTCCCTGCTAGCAACGCAAGCCCAGAAAATTGGCTCAATTACATTTACTAAGAAAAACATGAGTATTTTTAAAAATCCTGGCAGTTACTTATCCAAACCTGTTCTTTGTCTGTGTGAGAGGGTTCATGTTTTCAATCTCTCCTCCTGATATTAATAATAAACCCCTCTCCCTGCCAAATCCTCCTTCTCTTAAAGTGTTGCTCCATCACTGATAAACTTAAGGGCCTCTATATTCCATAAACGAATGCAGAACATCACTTACCCATACAAGGAGCACAGAGACATTGTTCTAGATAACAGAGAGAGACCATCTTGAATTCATTTTTCACTGTTACGTGAAACATAAAGCAAACTGTAGAACATAAATAATTCGGACTATTTGAGAATGTGCACGGTGCAAATTAAAGAGCATGAATTTAAATCTAATTAGTGTCTAAGTGACAGGAATATTGAAACAATAAAATTTGTATGACATCAAGTGAGGGCTGATAGCAACTTTCCTTGTGTTTTTTTTTAGGGTGGTGACCCTCATCGTGTCCCTCAGCCCAAAGGGCCATTTGGCGCTTGGCACAGCTTCATCCATGACTTGGGCAAACCCATAGACTTGTGTGTCTCCATTCATGGCCTTCCCCAGCTCTGGGATGTTGGCTGAACTGGGAGTCAATGCTGTTCCCTTTCCGTTTACTACCGCCCAGCAAAAGAAGGAAGGGATTGTCATTAGGAGGCTGTTAAAATAGAGCATTTGGTTTTCTAAGGAGTATTGTTTACTCTTTTGGGAGCTGTCTGGTTGCCATGTAGACCACAGTATAGTGCAATTGAAATCAGGAGCTGAGTGTATGGGGAACTGGAGCATCAGTCCTGCATTGCCTGGAGACTAGTTGGCTGAAAGTGACTGGGATTTACTTCTATCATGTACCTATCCTCCACTCACTGCATCTTGAAACAATCGCCCTGCTTTTATCGGGAGGTGTTGCTGCAGTTTCACCCATGAGTTCTGTTTGCTACAGACTCTAGATTCCGTAAGTAGACTCATTTCGCTTTGCTACTTGTCATGTAAATAAACATTGTTTGCCGGAAAATACATTGCGTGAAATTTTATGGCCCCTCTTGCCGGCGGGATTTTCCAGCCTCTGCTGAAGTCAATGGAGTTTGGAACAGCTCGCCACATTATCCAGCCCCACCCCTAGCATGACAGGGCTGTAAAGTTCCACCCATTGTTTCTATTATAAGTCCCAGCCGAGCTCCAACTCATTGATTGTTACAGTGGTGTCCACAGACACTCTGAAATAAATGAGCATGTTGAGGCTTCATCACATGGGAATGACCAATCAAAGGTCATGGTCTTAAAGGGGACTTGAGAGTTTGGTTTCCAGGACAAGAAATTTGTGCAGACTCCAAAATAGAGTATCTTTGTCACATCAGATATGTGACAACTAGCCAACGTGTGTGTAACTGTGGTCAAAAATACCTTAATCCATGTGTATTGAAAGGGGTAAGCCTCTTTGGTGAAATATTTCCAAAGAGGGTTACACTGCAGATCAGTTCAGCCACTGAATGCTAATTATTTTGAGTGCAATTCAGGATGTACAACACAAATAGAAATTGACAATTTTTAAAAACTTTTTATATATCTTTATAAACTGCTCATAGATCCATTTATGGGGTTCTCAGTTCTGGTTAGATGCATTCCTGGAGGTTTCATCTTGTGATTTCCCTTCCCTCCCAATAAAACAGCATTGCTACTTTCAATATTTTTATAACTAATGTATGAAAGGGTTTGAAGAAAATGAAAAGAAAACAACAATGTTATTGTAGCAGGACCTCCAGCAGCAGGTGGCGATGGTGGGGGACAGCACTGAGCAGGGGAGCTGAGGAGTGTGTTTGACTGGCTGACAGGCAGAGCCAGATGCCATGTGGTGAGGGAAAAAGCGGCCAGGACTTGTGAGCGGCAGTGTGGCAGGAGCCTAGGGTGCAGCTTGCCGCCCCTGAGGGTGGCTAAGGAGCCAGGAAGGGAATTAGAAAGTTTGACTGGCGGCACCCCTGAGTCTGAGAAGCCTCGTGGAGAGGGGGGAGGGGGGGGGTGGGGTGGAGCAGGACTGCAGCCAAGAGCTGGGCAACAGGACAAGCCTGAACCCGTCTGGTGAGTGCTGCACTGAGGAGCCGAGGCGTCGACTAGGACGGAGATCTGGAGCATCAACGGTGAATATACTCTGGAAATAGTTGTTCCTTGGAGTTACACTTTACCTTGACACTTTATACCATTTTGATGCCAGTGGAATAAAAGGACCTTTTTTTAACCTTTGTGCAGTCCATGTGCTTAAACTGCACGTTAAATTATTTTAATACCCCTGTGGTTTTTCTCCTGAGTGTTGCTCACAGTAGTGTACAGGGCATTAATCTTAAATTCGTGGAGATTCCCATGCACTGCTGGAGGATTGGAAACTCTATCTGTTTATGATGCAACTTAAAGGTGACAATGGATCACTCATTGCTTTATGAAGCAATAGATTACATCACTGACGTGACCTCAAAATAGGTTGCTGCTACTGAAAGAAGATTAACGGGCAGGTGTTTAGAATAAGTAATAGATTCGAGAGGCTAGATACAGAGAAATTATTTCCTGGTGGGGGAATCCAGAACACTGAAGCACAATCTTAAAATTAGAGTTTGACCGTTCAGGAGTGAAATCAGGAACTACTTTTTGCTACCAAGGGTAGTGGAGACCTAAAACTGTCTTGTTGCATAAGGGTGTTCGGCATAGCAAGGGTTAATGTGGGACTGGAGAATAGTGCTGCCCACATTCTGATGTAGAGAGTCACATGATGGTAAAATGTGTGTAGGGAGAATCTGGGAGAAGTCAGCATGAAGATAGCACCTAGACAGGGCTATGTATATGGTTGTGTGTTAACAATAAACAGTTCATGTTCAACCACACAAGCCTCTAGGCCTCTTAGTGAGACATCAAACCACCTTACAACATAGGAGCAGTTAAGGAACAAACCCTGAGAAGCTGGCAAAGGACCCCAGAATCTGATAAACTAAAGGAACAGCATCTTGACCTGACTGGAATGCACCTGAACTGAAGACACAGCTGTTCGTGGCCTTAAAAGAAGCTCCATTGCAGATGTGGAGGCTGGAAGGACAGAAGAACTGTGCAGCTAAATGACACCACCAGAGCACATGCAGGTCCATTGTGAATCCCCATCGATTGCAGAGACAAAGGACCGAGCCAGATCACAACAGTGAACAAAGAAAACAAAATTCAATGCAAAGGCTGAACAAGTCTTTATCAGTAGGGTCGACATCATTACCGTGTGGCAGCGAGCTCCATTAAAAAAAAGGAGCTTTAAAGCCTCAGCCAGAGCTGGGATTCATTTTTCAATAGGCCTAAAATACACCGAAAATGTTCTAAAGGGCCCAAACCTTTGGTATAAAGATTTGGTGCAAATAATCCATTCCTTTGAAATTGGACCTAGAATCACAGCATGAGCCCGCCAAAAACCGACAAGTACAGGAAGAGGAAAAGAAAACAGTTACTGCAGCACCATCTTTAAAACAGACACATCATCTAAAGCTGTGCTCCTCTGTGCTGAAAGACAGTCATCGATAATAAATCAACCCTACCAGATCAATTTGGGCTGGTATAAAGTGGGTGCTGAATTGGGGGTTTTGGCGAAAAAGATTTTCGAGATATATGATGGCTTTAGGATTAGATAAGAAGACAGAGGCTAAACAAGTGAATACACTACTGTACTCAGTAAGTCCAATAGCCGATGATATAATTGCGAGGCAAGAAATAATTGAATGTTCAGATAATTTTGAAGATGCCCTGAAGTCCTTCAATACCTATTTTAATTTAAGAAATAGTAACATTTTAAAGTGAGAAAAGTTCAACAAGCAAGTCCAGCAGCCTGGAGAACCCGTTGACTCTTTCATAAATGAGTTATACAGATTGGCTGAAGGCCAATGACCTTAAATCAGATCTCATAAGAAACTAAATAGTAGTTGGAGTGGCTGATGATTCCCTTTCAGATGTACTACAGGAAAAAGAAGATCTGACCCTAAAAAAAGCCATCCAAATAGTCAGGCAGTCTGGAATCTGCCAACAACACCAGTCCATTTTACATGGTGAGGTTGGCATTGAGAGCCACCCCAACTGTCCAGCTCATAAAGCAACAAAAGGGCAGGGAGACTCCAGGCCAAAGGAGGCAATACCCAAACAGACCACAAGATAGTGGGAGACCATATCAGCACAGTGGAGCCAAAAGACCACACAGGCAAGAGCAATGTCCAGCAATCTCTGCACAGTGCTTCCATTGCAATTGGCTGGGACACTTTGGAAAACTGTATAAGTTTAGGACTTGAGACATGTGGAGGACCCCAAAACAATCCACGAGATTGAGGTATCACACCAAGAAGCTTCTTGTGTGAGATCAAGGATCCTGGAATCCCCCTTTGGAATGCTGACATCTCTGTAAACAGCCAACTCATCAATTTCAAATAAGACACTGGAGCCAGTGTTACAGTCTTCTCAGATAAGGAACAATGACTGGTTAAGCAACACCCAATACCACCCACAACACAGCTGTGCAGAGCAGGCAGCAGTAAGCTCCTAGTTAAAGGTACGTTGAAAGCCACACTGTCACTGCAGAGGGAGCAGCTGACCCACAGGAGGACAGCCAAAGCAAACCGGGGCCCTCAAGGCCTCGGCTCTCCAGAGGACAAATGCCAAAGTCATCAGAGGCAACAGGGCCAACTATTGCACAGGCTGTCTCCACCCCTGCTGCGGATGTCAGGGCAGCACCTAGAAGAAGTGGTAGGCTGAGAAAAGTTAAGAAATTCTGATCACAAGTGGTTTCACAGGTGAACATATTTTGTCACTTTTTAATCTGAAAATATATTCACTTTCACTGAATAATGTATAATGTTGCCTTTCAGGTTCATTTACATGCTTTGTGAGTGCTCTCCCTGCATCCCACCCCCTCCCCCCACCCCCGAACTAGCAGTTCAGATGCACGTAGCCAGACCACAAGTGATTCTGGAGGGAGAGGTGTATGTGGCAGGGCCTTATGGAGACTCATGCAAGCACTCTCCCATGCACGGGGAAACTCATGCACTCTCCCATGCACGGGGAGACTCATGCACTCTCCCATGCACGGGGAGACTCATGCACTCCCCCATGCACGGGGAGACTCATGCACTCTCCCATGCACGGGGAGACTCATGCACTCTCCCATGCACGGGGAGACTCATGCACTCCCCCATGCACGGGGAGACTCATGCACTCTCCCATGCATGGGGAGCCTTCCTCCATCAGACTCATCTTACTGTCCTAAGCATTTTCAATGCTGCCTGCTGGGGTTCACTTTCAGTTGTCCATCTGAGCTGACCTGCATCTCCTCTCCTGCCCTCTCATACTGGCCATTCCCTCCTACCATGCCCACCCTCAGTTCACTCCCCAGGAGGCAGTCATTGACTCCACAGACCCTTCCCTTGCATGTTCGCCTGGACATCCCCCCACTTACTCCCTCCTCCCCCCTTCCCCCAGACACCTTCCCCCCTCCAAACTCCCTGCCTTATACCTTCCTCCCACCTTACACATAGCTCCTCACTTGTCATATTCTCCCCTGTTACATCCTCCTCCCCCCATGCTCCCTCCTCCCCCTCCCAACCTCACACCCCCCCAACACCTTCACTTCCCCCACCCCAGCCTCACTCACCCCTGGCACCTTTGCCCCCTTCCCTCCCAAACTCACCCTCCCTTGACACCTTTGTTCCCCCCTCCACTCCCAACTTCACTCCCACTCCTCCCACCACCTCCCCGGTACGCCTTCCTCCCAGTCAAACCTAGACCTTCCTCTAAAACCATCACCCCAGTACACCTTCCTCTCCAACTCACTGCTAGACCTTCCCCCCACCCCCACCCCCCTCCCTGAGTTGATCATCCATAGCAGCCCATGGTCAAGACCGGGATGTTCCGAATCAGACCCCAGATATCACTGGAGACCTCCCAAGCTAAGCTGCTTCCTGGTGGAGCCAAGTGCATGAGGATCCACCCAGTGGGCGATGCACGTGTTCCTCCAGGGTCTGGTAGCTGTCCGGCTCCAGCATCATCTTTCCCTCCGATGTTCGCGACCTGAGCAAGACCCTGAAGGTAAATCCTGCACATCAGGTTTGCCCGGACATGTTCTAGGCCGGCGGGAACTCTGGCCTGGAGGAGACGATTCCAGTTGGGCCCTTATTTTGCATCCCATTACCAGGATGCAAACCGGGTTCACGCCGACCTCCAGCGGGATTTGTGTTCCACCATGGCGGACACCACGGATAATCCCGCTGCGCTTTCACGCCATCGTGAAACCAGTTTCACCTCCCTCACACCGAATTGTCTTCCCCCATCTGCCATGGCGCCCGACGCCAATGGGACCAGAGGATGCTGCCCTGGGAGAGGCCTCCCCCAGCCCCCCAATCCTCTGAGATCTCTGTGCTCCTCCAAATCTGGCCCCTTACCCTTCCCCAATTTTAATTGCTGCATCATTGGGAGCCGTGACCTTAGCTACCACGGCCCTAAACTCTGGGATTGCCTACCTAAATCTCTGCACCTCTCTTTCAACCCTTAAAATGTTTCTTAAAACCTACCTCCTTGACCAAGTTTGTGGCCAAATGCCCTAATATCACCATATGTGTAAGCCACAATATTTTGTTTTATAACGTTCCCGTGAAGCCCCTTTGGGACTTCTTCCTACATTAAAGGCAGTATATAAATACAAGTTGTTGTTGTAGCGGAGGCGCACAGCTGGTAAATATACACAAAGTGGAAAACACTGATGTTTTTACGAGCACAGAAAGCTCACACACCGAGGAAACATCGCAGTGTTGACCATGGCATGAAATACATTGAAAAGCTGCACGGTTAGACTTTATTGCTGAAAGATGACACTGGGAATTTATGAAGTAACAGAATTGCAACTATCAACCTCTCCTCAGGGAATAATTCCTGACTTGTGGAGCTGAACATGAGTTACAATCAATATCAAGAGCAGAGAAATTGATCAACATCTCAGGCATGCAATGACATGCGCCTTTCTCAACCTAAGGACATCCCAAAGTGATTCACAGCCTTCAACTGCTTTTTAACTATAGCCGCTGACGTTTCATTTCAACCAATTTGCACAACGCACGATCCCACAAACAGCAACAAGACAAGTGATGAGTTGATTTTTTATTTTGTGGAGGTTTGACTGAGGGATAATTGTCATCCAACATAGCTGGGGAACTCCCCTGCTCTTCCTCGAATAGTGTCACTCTGTCCACCTAAAGAGGCAAGGAAGGCTTCAGATTAACATTTCACCTGAAAGAGGAACTGCAGCACTCCCACAGTACTGCACTGGACAAGTGTCAGCCTGGACAATGTGCTCAAGTGAACCCACGACCTTCTGACATGATGGCAAGAGTGCTGCCGCTGGGCCTTGTTGACACTTGATGGTACCAAGAAGGGTTTAATAAGTCTCATTCTTACGAACCTGAGGGAAGACAGTGGGATGAACGTTGAATTCAACACAGAAGGATTGCACTACAAAAGAACTCCGTTGGCTGTAAACGCTTTGGGAGGTTGCGAACGGCGCTTTATAAATGCAAGTACTTTCTTCCTGGCCGAAGGGCAGGAGTGTGGTGGTGTATTTGGAAAGACAAGATAGGAAAGTTCAGAGGAGCAAAATAGAAGCAATGGAGTAAGACCTTTGATCCCATGCTTCCAGTGAGCAGCCACAGTCCAATGCAGCATGTTCAGAGATAAGCCTACAATGCTGTAGCACCAATTCTCAAACCTGCGCTTGTTTTCAGCACAGCGCCTTGCTGGGAGCACAGGAACCCCTAATAACATTTGGAACACACGATGACTTCTGCTTGTTGCCCTGGCTTTGTGTGCAGACTAGGATGAAGTCATGTCTGCTCCTGCATTCTGAACTCTAAAACAATAATTCAAAAATTAAATAACACACTCTTACCTGCTGCCCCTGTCGCTGAGGCACAATATGAAATTTACACCCTGGTCATAATTCGAGCAGTTTCTGTGCGACATAACGCTTAATGTTTCATTTTAATAACGAAGAATGAATTCAAGAAGGTCTCTATTTTCCATGACAATGCCTCTGTGCTCCTTGCATGGCTAAGTGGTGTTCTGTGTTCATTTATGGAATGAAATGGCTCTTAACTTTATCGGTAACACAACAGTACTTGAAAGGACGGAGTTTTGGCAGGGAGAGGGGCTATTATTAATATCAGGAGACAGTTTGGAACATGAATACTGACACATAGACAAACAACTCGTACGATTTAAAAAACATCTCTTTCTTTTTTGGTAAGTGCAATTATATATATTTTAAAGAAAGAATTGAGGCAGAATTTTCCTGTGGGGTTTTGACCCTCGCCATCAGGCTCACATGGGGGGTTGGAAGCCTGCACTGTGTGGGAAACAGCCACTCATTTTCCCCAGAGCAGATAGTTAATTGTCAGAAGGTGGGCTTGCTGTCCAGTTAAGGACGGCAGATGGGTTCTTGAAGCTGGAGGGCTAGTAGGAGGTCCTCCAGTTTAGAAGCAGCAGTGGGATGCCATAGCAGGTAAGTGAAGGAGTTGGTGCTTCAGAAGGGAAGTGTCCCCTCTCTAATTTTTTTTCAAATTCAAACTGAGAAAAGGCCTTTGTACTCGGTGGAGCTGCCGTTGAACAGAGCTGCCGGGGTCTGATTGGCCGACAGCTCTTGGCGAGCGGGACTCCTGCCCTGGGGTCCTCGATCCTGGGGGGAGGCCCGCCACTGGCCTGTCAAGTTCCAGGATGGAACAAGATGCAGCAGGCCTTCCCGAAAAGAGGTGACGTGGGCTCCAGTCGGCTCTCCAGCTGGTGCCAAGACCCCCATTGCCTCCACAAGGTTCTGCCCAATGTTTCAGGTCTAGGACCTTCCATCAAAACTGGAAAAATTCAAAGATGTAACAGTTTTTAAGCAGGTACAGAGGCGGGGGGGGTGAAAGACCCAAAGGGTAGGAGTGCTAGGTTGGAAGGCTGAAATGATTAAATGACAAAAGGGATGATGGTCCAAGGCCAAAGGAGGCAATAACTGGACACATAAAGAAATGAGTGTTGGATCCAGAGGAGGTGTAAATGGCAATAACAGATCATTAAAGCACCAGCTGCGGAAATGAGAGCAGTGGTTATGATGAGAAATTGGGGGCAGAGAATTAAAATTGTAAGAGACCAACCTGTTCGATTTTAATTTTCTGCCCCAGTCCCACTCTGGTGTCCTCTGCAATGTTCTAATGAAGCTTAACAGAAGCTTGAGGAATGGCACCTCATCTTTCAATTAAGCACTTTCTGCCTTTGCAAATCTGTAAATGATCATAGCATGATGACTAAATGAAACCTAAGGGAATAAGGTAATAAAACCTCGAACAGGGCTATGGAAAAAAATCCACATGACTAGTAAAAGTAAGCTTCAAACGTACACTTCACATTGACCACAACTTATTGCACAAAAAGAGCTGAACAAAGTGTACTGATGAAGAGGTCAGGATATAATACTTGCCAAAATAATTAAGACCCTATGTAGTTAAGGCAAAATATTACTTTCCCCCAATTTTCTCCCCTCCTCTCTGTACTATAAAGCGATAACAGATGCAATATGCTAATATATGATATAGATGATGATGTACTACTGACATCAGTCAGTCACATGTTAGACTCTCGCTTGAGAGATTACAGAGCTCTGAGATTCAGAGGGATCTGGGTGTCCTAGTGCATGAATCCCAAAAGGCTAGTATGCAGGTGCAACACGTAATTAGGAAAGCTAATAGAATGTTAGCATTTATTGTGAGGGGAATTGATTACAAAAGTAGGGAGGCTATGCTTCAGTTGTACAGGGCACTGGTGAGACCACATCTGGAATATTATGTAGTATCAGTCTCCTTATTTAAGGAAAGATGTAAATCTGTTAAAAGCAGTTGAGAGGTTTACTCAGCTAATATCAGGAATGGGTGGGTTGTCTTATGAGGAAAGGTTGGACAGGCTAGGCTTGTATCCACTGGAGTTTAGAAGAGTAAGAGGCGACTTGATCGAAACATTTAAGATCCTGAGGGGTCTTGACAGGGTGGATGTGAAGAGGATGTTTCCTCTTGTGGGAGAATCTAGAACTAGAGGTCACTGTTTAAAAATAAGGTGTCCCTCATTTAGGACAGAGATGAGGAGAATTTTTTTCTCTCAGAGGGTTGTGAGTCTTTGGAATGCTCTTCCTCGAAAGGTGGTGGAAGCAAAGCCTGAATATTTTTAAGGCAGAGCTAGTTAATTAATTCTTGATTAACAATAGGGTGAAAGGTTATTGGGGGTAGGCAGGAATGTGGGGTTGAGGTTACAATCAGGTCAGCCATGGTCTTATTGAATGGCAGAGCAGGCTCAAGGGGCCAAGTGGCCTACTCCTGCTCCTAATTTGTCAGTTTGTATGAGAGGTTGGAATCATGCCTTGGAGCAATGTGCCTACTCTATAATCTGTTTAGATGTAGTACTAATAAACAAGTGTTAAGCAGATACCAGAGTATGTCTACAATCTGTCTACTAACCAAGTCCCATGCCTAGAGATAGAAGGACCATCCCAGAACACTCTCCTTAGGGTGCTGTTTTATACGGGGGCTAGGGGACAGTTAGATCAGTTGGCTAAAAGCATGGTGCAAAATAATGCCAATTGCATGGGTTTAATCCCCATACAGGCTGAGGTAGCTCTTGGAGCCTACCTCCTCGCCTTGTCCCATTGTGACATGATGGCATTAATCATAATTAGTAACCCTGGCTGGACTGCAGTTAAGGGTGAAAGCAGAGAAGCACCCGGTGCCAGCCACCCACTGCAGCTGCCAAGGACCTTGGATCCTTGCCAAAAGCAGCCAGAGAGTGGGGGCAGTAGCACGCACCTCTCTTCCGCTATAATCGATTTCCTTAGTGTAAGTTTAGCTGTAAAAAATGTGACCTTTGAAAGCACTTACGGCTTGGACATACTCAAACAACGAGGAGTCTACCACTACTGCACGGGAACAGGATTTAATGGTTTTTTTCCAGTACGTCACTTGAATGGGTAATCTTCACATGTGAGCTTTGACAATGAGAGTCAACATGTGAGGTGCTATCTCAGCTGCTCTAGATCTTGTCCTCCCTTGACAATCACACACGTGGACAGCCATCAGAGGCAGGAATCCTGACGGAGTTTTCTCCACCTTGCCCAGAGTTTGCCAATACCCATTTCTATGACCACTGCCCCCCTCCTCCCACCTCGGCCAACTGCTGCTTCACACTCAACTAATACAGAACTAAGCAAAATCCAAGATGGGGTCTTCTTGATGCGTGTGGCTCTGGGCAGCGCATTTACCCACTGGCAAAAAAGGGATCATTTCAAACCCATGGCAATTGTGGAAAGAAAAACATGCAATAATGGATCGACTGCCTGTTAAAACGCACCTTGAAGTGCGCCAGCATTGACATTAGTGACTGGGGGGAGTTTGCTACCAGTCCTTAAGGAGGGCGACAAATTGTCCATCAAGCTGCGTCACACTTTGAGTCACAACGTCTTAACGATGAGGCAGAGCAACGGCTGAGGAGGAAAGAAAAAGAAGAAAGCCCTGCACTCCGGATCCCACTACCTTGTGCGACACCTTGTCCCACGTGTCCAAAGACCTGTGGGTCAAGAATCAGCCTGCTTGGCCACATGAAGACCCATGGCAGAAACACACGGCCCTGAGTAGACTTCACCCTCCAATCGCGGGACAGCCAATGACGATTCTCCTCTCCTGATCTTGGACAAGACATACAATCGACTTCTAATCCAATGCTGCCCGTTTTACGCTATGGCCCAGTCTTTAAATTAATGCTTATTTCACCTCTCTTCTATTTTTACTTAGTTCTGTTGAAGGGTCATTCGGACTCGAAACGTTAACTGTGTTCCTCTCCGCAGATGCTGCCAGACCTGCTGAGTTTTCCCAGGTATTTTTGTTTTTGTTTTGGATTTCCAGCATCCGCAGTTTTTTGCTTTTATTTTTGCTTTTAAATTAAGTTCAGCTATTAGAGAAGCTCAGGCAAAAATGAATAGAAAGATCTGTGTCCACAACAGTACAGCACGTGCACACACAGCAACAACAAATACATTCATCACAGTTTATGTTTTCTTTCTCATCTTACAGCTAAGAAGGAAAGCACCCTGCAATTTTATTTCATTACTATTGCAACAACCTCCTACTTTTCTAACCAGTGAACATAGCAATTCCATTTTCAGTGTTATTAACTGGGCCTAGGCAGTCTGCATGTGAGCAGCTGCTGCTGTACTTTACAAAATGAGTCACCCATAACCATCATTGTGCCGGCCAATTACTTATAAACACAGAAGCTATTGAGCCAGCTTAGCCCTGGCTCTGCCTTCAATAGACTACGCAGTTTCTCTTCCATAACTTAGATTTCTGTCGTGGCCCTGTAAGAATACACACCTTGGAGCACTTTGGAGAGGGGTGGGTGCCGAGCAGGGAGAGGGATGGAGAGGGGGAGGGAAAGAGGAGTGAAAGCATGATCAAAGGGAAAGATCTTCAGGAGGCTTTTTAAAAAAAAAAGAGTAGGCAGAAGTGTTGAGGAAAAAAATTGCAAAGGATGGAGGGCATCATGGGTGACAGAGCAGGGGAGGCAGAGGCTGAGGAATAAGTTGGTGTGGGCGCCAGTAATGGATAGGGCTTGTGTAGATTGATAGTTGGAACATAAGGCTGATGTAAGGAGGTGGTGATCACTCAGGGCACCTGAGTTGCTGTGGCAACATGTACTTTCACATGCATGTTGTAGTCTGGAGCTATGGATAGTGATGGTAGAGGCTCCAATGTTCTTTCCATCACATGGCCAACCAGGAACATCTTCCACCTGCCTTTCTTGTGCAGTAGAAGGATTTGCAGATTGATATTCAACCTGTTTGGCCACATTATGAACACACCTTCCTTGGTCATCAATTCCTGGAGTGGGACTTGAACCTAGAGCTTCTGGCTCAGAGGCAGAGACACTATACCCACTGCACCATCAGCTCTCCATAATGTAAGGAGGTTGAAGGCAAGGACAATGATTTAAAAATTAATTAACAGGGATCAGAGGGAGTAGGGCAGGGCTGAAGAGTGTAGTCCACTGTGAGGGTGCAGCCTTTATTTTAAAGCATTAAATGCTATCATTCCTTCCCCATCTCTTTTTCCATGCAATTAGCAAGCAGAAAAGAACAGAAGTCTCAAACTACTGATGGACAAAGCCAGAGCGCTCCCCGAAGAGCTCCTTTATGCTCCGTGAAGCCAGGAGAGGGATTGTGTCCTGAACAAATGCACGGCCGCATGCGGCAATGTTTCATCACACGAACTCCAGTGAACCTCGAGCCCTTGGCGAAAACAAGGCCTCTGAAATAGCCAAAAATAAGACTCCTGACAATCGGACAAACCGAAGGCACAAAAATATCCCTGAATGTTTTGAAATATTTAACGTATTCCTGCCCAGTTTTCGAAAGGGCTTTGTATACTTCTGGATTCTTGGCTGTTGTCTTTGGCTCTGCGTCGCTGCAGACATTACATAAAGTTTCTTTTGGCATTGGAACTCTCGACATATTGGGGCCTACTAACTGGGGCTGCTGAGGAACAGTTGCAGATGTGGCAAGATACTATTTTAGAGACTCTTCTCTTTATTTTTAATGACCTGCTGTGTACCACAGTTAGAACTTTAAATATTTTGTCCTTATTAAGACAGCCACTCCGACCCATGTTGTCATGAAACCAGTGGATGTGGAAAATTAGTAATTATATGAAAGAACTGGCAGATTCTTTGCTGCAGATTCATAAATTTCCCTTCCCCTTGTTTGTGTTGGCAACTCCAAGCACAAAGAAAGTCATTCATTTATGTAGCACCATATTCATCTCTCAGAATCATCACAAATATTAAATGCTTTAAAGTGGCATTGCTGTCATTCAATAGGTGAAGGCAGTAGGTGGCTAGTTAGTCTGTTTTTGTTAGAGGGAAACAATTTTAACCAAGATACCAGGTAAAAGCCTTCTCTTGTTTGAAAACACCTTGGATCCTGACCATCGGAACAGTCATGGCATCCTCTCTGGCACCTCTGACAATGCTGCACTCCTCTGTACTGTAGTGTACTGGAGTATTAGCATAGATTTTGGCACAGGCTTTGGCACATCTTACAGCTCCTACAAAAAGAAAAAGTTTGATATGAAGTTTCCATGCAAAGATCATCCAACTGCCTAGGAGGCTAAATGCATTGACCAGTATGGAGCTGAGCTAAGAAGTCCCATGATCAATTCCCTATCCTGAGCTCAACCAGAGCAATAGTTGGGGAGGTCTAATTGGCCAGCTATGATTGGCCACAGTATCCTTGGACTAAGGAGGGGAAGAATAAAGGGCAACTTAAGTGGATATCCAATGGGAACATAGTGGCTCTCAGTTTTGATGCTAAGTTGAATGGCCTGCTAACACTTAGGGGGGTGAATTTCCGTGGAGATTATCCTGCTTGTCCATGGTAAAGTTGGTGGAAAAACTGCAGAAGCCCCAGAACAATGGCATGAACAGTCACCAACGTTGGGATGAAGGAAGGGAAGCATCCACAGTCAGAGGAATGGAGAGTTTGGGGTTGTGGAGATTGTTGCAGGTTTGGAGGAGGTTACAAAGATAGGGAGGGTATCAAAGGCATAAACTAGCCAAAGTTTGGACTGGGAGCCAATTTTGATCAACAAGGAGGAGAGTGATTGTCAAGCAGAACTTAGTGTGGCAATTAGGGATGGGCAACACCCATGAGAAGACAATGGCGAGCTGCCTTTTTGAACCTTAATTTTCCTGTAGCGGATTGATACAACTGAGTGTTGCTGGACCATTTCAGCGTGCAGTTAAGAGTCAGCCATATTGCTGTGGGTCTGGAGTCACATGTAGGCCAGGATGGGCTAAGGATGGCAGATTTCCTTCCCTAAAGCACTTAGTGAACCAGGCGGGCTTTTATAACAATCATGTTATTGTTATATAACAATATAACAATAATATATATTATTATATTATTTCATGGCTAGTTTCATGGCATCATTACTGAGACTAGCTTTCAATTCAAGATTTATTAGTTAATAAATAACTAATTATTAGTTTGAATTTGAATCTGTCTCCCTAGATTACTAGCCTGGGCCTCTGGATTACTGGTCCAGTGACATTAGCCACTGTCACCCATCTCACTTATTGTACTTTCTATCTTAATACAATAACCATACAAATAAATTCTTCTGAAATCATTGTCAATGAACGATGTGTGAAATCTTCATGGGTTGACCTAACCTTCAGTTTGTGATTGTTGCATTCAAAGCTGCTCCTCAATGATCTGCCTGCCATTTAATTTTTGACACGAGGAGTTAGTGAATCTCTTTCTGAAGTGAATGACCAGTGAGTTTGGTGGATGCGTTCATGTCATGATGTAGACATGAGCCCATTTGACCCAAAATGGTTTATTTCCCAATTCTTTTTTTGATGAAGATGACATTATCTTCCCTTCTTCCTCTTGCCTCTAACTTTCTCCCATCCTTCCTTGAAGGCACAAGCTTGTACTGAGGTTACAGTATCAGCTCCTCTTCTTCGCCCTGGGGCAATTCTTCATGCACGGACCTAGGCAGTGAGAAACAGCAGCTATATCACATATGGGATGCAATACAACCTGGCATTGCAGCAGTGTCCACAGATGAAAACCATTTCAATAAAATACTGTCTGATTTCACTCTCCATAAACCAGGCCCAGACCTGCTGCTGTCACCCCAGTTTAGATCAACAAACAGGAAACAGATTAAAGATCAAAGCTAGAGCGATCTGCAGCATGTTCAGCTTTACATTGCAAATTGAGCCACTGGGGCACCAATTCCCTTATAACATTTGTTGTTGCCAAATGTCACAGGGACATATACACAACGCATGTAGTGGCAGCTCCATTATCTGTCCCATATCTATCCACCTTTCCAATTATCTGCCAGACAGTACCTTGCAAGAGATGTACCTTATTGCACAGCCTGCTAATATTTCCTGGTTGTTTATTTTGTACTTGCCTTCATTATGGTGCATTGGGCTTTTCAGTACCATACACTGAAGACTATGGGGTTCTCAATTATCAATGGTTTGCATTATCACCATGGAAGTTATGTGGGCAGAAGAAATTATCCTCCATTGCGGTAAAAAGCTGAAGTTCAAAGAATAGTAAGAGTCTGTTTTCTTATTTGCTTCATTCACGCAACCCCACACTTCCTGATTGCACACAAACACCGTGGTTTCCAAAAAGGCCAAATCACATTGGCATCTTGCGTACATATTTTGAACAGTTGGCTGTGAGTCCTTTGTATTTTGATGAACATTAATGAGGTGAAAAGTGCTGCTGAGAAATGTGCTGGCATCTTGTTTCTAACAAATTCATAAGGCCCCCCTCCCAGTGCTCACTTGCCGAGGAGAAGAAGAATAGGCATTCCTATCTACCCCTATCAGCTTGACTGGACTCCAAACACCATTTCTTTGGAGTTTACATCATGAGCTTATGAGCTAACATTCCTTCTAAATAGTGTGTGTTTACTATCCCTGATTTAAATTAGAAACAGTCTTGCAAAGTGTGGCTATGTGCTATGGATAGCAAGCTATGCAGTAGAGAGGGAATACAGCATTGTCACAGACATTGGGTTATTGGGAGCCAATATTGGGTGAGATTTTAACTCACTCAAAACCCATTCATTTTCACAGAGTTAAAATCAGGCCCAATATTTCAGGGCAATAAAGAGTAGAATATCATAGCCAGCAGTAAGACATAATCAATGATGGCACCTCCAACAGTGGTGCTCCCTCAGTAGTGCACTGGATGGTGTCATTAAACTCTGTCCCAGGGAATTGACTGAATGAGCAGGCTCAAGGGGCTGAATGGCCTACCCCTTCTCCTATTTCTTACGTTCTTATGATAAATACTTCCATAACGCCCCTGCGAGAGAAACTCTTCCTACTCTTGATCACTGCCCAAAGAATCCTGCTAGACAGTGCATGTACATTGGATAAGAAGGGTTGTGCCTTGGAGAAGAATCTGCAACTATTCACTGCCTAGAATCACAAAAGTTGAAGGGAAAGCTACCAGAGGGTGACTGGGACTGTGGAGCTAGAGACTGTCAGCTGTGGCTCAGTTGGTAGCATTTTCACCTCTGAGTCACAAGGTTCTGGGTTCAAGCCCACTCCAGGAGTGGTATTTAATGGAGGCGACCAAGGTTTAGTCTGTTAGCTGGAGAGACAGCAAGAGCCCCTGTCGCCTCCTCCTGGGAAGGCTTGCTGAATTAAGGGCCAGCCAGGCACTTAACTGGGCAGCAGTGGGCCTTTCCTGGGATCAAGCATGGCACCTCCAACAATGCAGCATTCCCTCAGTATTGCATTGGATAGTACCATTAAATGGCGGCCATGGGCTTGAACACAAAAATCAAGGCCAAAGTCAACTCCAATGCAGTACTGAGGGAGCGCTGCACTGTTAGAGGTACCATCTTTTGGATGAGACAAACACAAGTCCCTGTTTGACGGCTTGAGTGGATGCAAAAAATCCCATGGCACTATTACGACAAAGAGTAGGCGAGCTATCCCCGATGTCCTCGCCAATTCTTATCCCTCAATTAACATCACAAAAAGCTAACAGATTATCTGGTCATTATCACATTGCTTTTTGTGGGAGTTTGCCATGCATAAATTGGCTGCTGTGTTTCCTACATTACAACAGTGACTGCATTTCAAAAGTACTTAACTGGCTGTCAAATGCTTAGAGACATCCTGTGGTTGTGTGAATTTAATGCCCTTCCCTGAGGTGAGTTTGGAGGTGAGTTTGGAGAGCATTTAATTGGACGGGAGGGTGTTGGATTCCATTGGCTGCCTTCCCATCACTGCCCCTATTAAGTCAAGGGCGGTAGGCTTGTGGACAGCCCTCCTGCCCCACCTCCAGTTAATACCCACTTAAGGGCCTCATCCCACCAGTCACCATGTGGGAAGCCCGAAGAGCAAATTGAGTGGTGGGGGTCCCTCATTGTCAGGCACTCAGTGAGGGATGTGGCATCAGGAAGGGGGAGCCCACTGAGAGACACCCCCTGCCCTTGTTGCCAGTCCCCTCCCCAGGACCCTCGTCCATGACCCACACCCTCTCCTCACTCACCTGTGGCATGTGTCCCTCAACAAACCCAGGCCTCTCCCTGGGTGCATTGCCGGCAACTGCCACCACTCCCACTGGTACTGCCTGCAATGGACAGCTACCGGCCTCTGATTAACTGACGGCTTAAAGGGGTCAGGGATTCTGTCCCCAGTGTCCTTAATCCCAGGGCTGTTTATCTCAATATCAGTGGGCCCTCTCTGAAACAAGAGATGCGGGGCTCTTGCTGGCACTCCAGCCAGCAGGCAAGGCCCCCATTGTCTACATAAATACTGCCTTTTCACATTGGAAAGAAGACATAGGATGTTGGCTTTACGGCTAGTAATGGCTTTGTTTTGCAGGATGCTGAATAAAAATATTCAGGGTATCTTCAACTCATACTTATTGGTGCCCCCATGTCAGTTGGATTTGCATTCCAATGTTACAACAATTGGGCAATGTATTTCTGGAGTCAACCTGTAGCACGTGTAGAACACAAACCAAGCTGGCATCAATGCTGATTATATGACAAAAGATGCCAATCCCACGACTGAAGGTGCTGGAGGGAAGAAACCAATCCCACTAATAGAGGGAGGAGAACCACCCACAATGTTTGATTTTTTTTATGAACCTCTAAGGGATCAAACAATTGGAATAAAAATGTTGTGAACATTTTATTACTTCAATTAAAGTCTCAGCCCATCACAAATAACTGAGGATGCAGCAACTCAAGACAGGCAGCGACTGATCATGACCTCCTTACCAACTGGCCACCAGCTTTCTGAGGAGGGAACAGGCTCCAAACAGAGGCATTGTTTTAAGCAGAGCATTTGCTAATGTATCAATCTGCATGCAGCTCATTTCACATCAGTGAGTTATGTAGGCGACAAGAGAAATCTCAGGGCAGTGTCAGAAAGACCAACAAGTTCCCACAGTGGCAGGACAAGCCCTGCATTCTTTAGCTAAGCATCACAGAGGCTAGAAGTCGGCTCTGAAGTTTGGTGCCATACACTTTGAAGCCAGCAGAGTGCAAACATCAGAGAAAAGCATCATCGCAGAAGTAACTACATACAATCTGAGGAAGAATGGCAGATGGATATCGTGTATTTACATAATACCTTATCACGTCCCTCAGAAATGGCTCAACTTACTTTCACACACAATGAATTACTTCAGTGTGCAAAACTGTTCCTACTTCAGCAAACACAACGTCATTCGATGCACAGCAAACACTCCCGCAGTGGGATGAGTCACCAGTTAGGCTGCTGTTGGTTGAGGGATGAATGTTGGGCCAGGTTACTTGGAAAAACCGCTGCATTTCTTCATTTAGTGCTGGAGGATCTTCGACCTTCACCCGAGCAGGCAGTCCGGGCCCTGACTTGTTGTCAGACCTGAGGGACAGAGGTGGTCATCAACGTGCAACCTGCACTAGGCTGTGAAGTCATGCCTGCAAACTCTGCTGATTAATACTCTTCTCTGTTGTGATCATCTTCATTCCAAAGCGATTTTTGCATTCCGGAACGTGTTGAAAGGACAGCCATGGCTCATTATTATGAGTTTGATCCACTCAGAGCAAGGTTTATTTCAAATGCTGTTTTTTTTAAACGTATGGTTATGACTAATAAAATGACTTTGAATAAACCCCTGTTGTGAATGTGTATTTTTGGCTGGTAACTTGCATTGCATTAACTGTGGAAAGGACTACAGATAATTTGTGGCCTTTTGAGCCCAGAATTCTGGCCACAGCATATTTTCAATTATTTATTTTTGAACATGCTTATAGCCACTCAAAATAATGTGGTTCAAAAAATCCTCTTATGTCTGTTTTTTTTTTAGCTAAAGCTTATTTTAATTCAAGAATCAGAGGATGTTGACCTGAGCTTTAAGTAGCTTGGTAAACCATTTGAATACCTGGCTAGCCATGTGATTTATGTCAATACAGGTAACAACACCGGGGCTGGTTAGCTTAGATGGCTAGTGCATCGCTCAGAGTAACACCAATAGGGCAGGTTTGATTCCTGTTCCAGCTGAGGTAGACTTGGGATCAGCCTCCTCACCCTGCCCCTGAGAGTGAAAGGCAATGGCAAAGCACCGCTGACAAAAACTGTCAAGACAACAGCTCAGGGTGAAGCATTAGCAAACAACGAGCCAAGGAGCTGCCTTCAGGTAGAGCACACATGGGATGGAATGGAAGTAATAATATGAAGCAGGAGCCGCTGCAGGTCAGGACATTTACCACTTAAATTTAGAAACGAAAGCGAAAAGGCCAAAGCCCCTTTTCGCTTTTGTTAGGTGCCACCAATATCGGAATAATGGACGGGAGAAGGTGAGGTAAATCCTGAGGTAGCGTTCAGATAACACCAAACTTGCGTTTTAAAAACTTGGGCTGAGATATTCCGGCCTCACCCGCTGCTGGGATCTTCCAGTCCCTGCCGACGGTCAACGGACTTTTGGCTGGCCCATTGCATCCCCCGGGGCGGGACCCACCATGCGGGGCTTGAAAATCACGGCCTTGATAGCAGAATCTGCAGTACATAACAACAGAAACAACGACTTGCATTTATATAGCACCTTTAACACTGTAAGTCATCCCAAGGCAGTTTATAGGAGCACTATAAACAAAATTTGACAGCGAGCTACATAAGGAGATATTGGGGCAGATGACCAAAGGCTTGCTTAAAGAGGTAGGTTTTAAGGAGCATTTTAATGGGGAAAGACAGATACAGATGCGGAAACATTTAGGAGAAAAACCAGAGATTAGGGCTGAAGGCATGGGTGCCAATGGTGGAGTGATTAAAATCAGAGATATATATTACGCTAGAATTCGAGGGTAGAAATCTTGGAGGATTGTAAGGTTGAAAGAGCTTATGAAGATGGGGATTGCATTAGGTAGGTCTTCACCTGTACAGAACTGTGTATTATCTGCTCCATTGATCTCAATGGTCATCAAGCAACAAGGGAAAGCTCAGTTCCTTGCAGCAGTGGCTGGCTTCCCTGGTATGTAGGCCACCATAAAGAAAAAGAAAGAATGTGCATTCCTATAGCATCCTTAACAACCTTAGGATATCCCAAAGCGCTTTACAAACAATAAGTTTCTTTTGAAGAGTAGGAAATGTAGTAGCCAACTTCCCAATAGCAATGCCTCACAAAGGGAACTGTGATAATGACCAGGTAACCTGTTTAATTGGCATTGGTTGAGGGATAAACATTAGTCAGGACACCAAAGGGATCTCCCCTGCTCTTCTTCAAAATAACGCCATGGGAACTTTTATGTCCACTTGAGAGAGCAGACAGGGCCTTTGTTTAATGTCTCACCTGAAAGAACTCCCTCAGTGCTGCACTGGAGTGTCAGCCTAGATTTTATGCTCAAATCTCAGCAGTGGGACTGTCCGCACATCATCAGTTGAGTACTAGAGCAGGAGCCACAAGTGTCCATCAGCAGGCACCAGGTGGATGGTTGCAGCAACACCATCATGTAGGTGTGTACAAGGCACGGTGAGAGCTGCCATGCTGCATTTATCCTGCAATGGTCTACATTGGATTGGGTGGGAGGGGAGGGCGGCAAAGGGGTAGACGTGCTGACATCCTGTGAGAGTGCAACACTACCTCTTGCATTGTGCACTGCCACTCCCACCTGGGCCTCAGCACTTCCACTGGTTCAAGGACTCGTTAAGTTATCAAGAAGTCTTCCAACAAAAAAGAAAGCCAGGATTGCAGCATCACTTTAACAGGTTCATCGCCAGCTATCCTGGGTGACTCCAGAAAATTCACCCAAAACAAAAAAAAACACATGACTCGACAGACATATTCAAATACATTATACAACTGTCTAGAGATCAAACAGGAGACTATTTCCAGTCACTATATAAAGATTCCTAAACCATGTCTGTGATCACATTGAAGGTAACAACTCAATAAATTATGAATACTTTTCTTGGCAAAGTGATCAAACCTAGATCCATATCAACATGGGTGATGGGGGAGGGGGCAGTGATGTGAACATTTTTTTAATCATTTTGAGGGTGCAGGTGCAATCCAAATGCATCACAGAACTGGGACTGGAAGACCAACAGTTCTTTCAGAGTAGGAAAATCTATCAATTGTCCATTGCTCATTCACAACATCCACCTATATGCTTGTTTGCCGTGTTGTGTTTTTTTATATATGCCGGAGTACCCTAGCAATGCAAAAGCTGCAATCAACAAATGCAAAGCAGATGCAGAAACCACACACACGTGATATTTATTACAGATGATAATATCAGTATTATTTATACTCATCCTATGTTCTGAATGTTCTTTTATATTCAAGGAAAGAGATGGACAAGAGTTTTAATATACTTTAATTTCACCATTGTATTGGCAATTACAGCACTAAGTGGGGGTGCCTGTAGGGTGTCTGACTATCCACTGGGGAGGTGAGAAATATATAATAAAATAGACTTTTAATTATGGCGTTTGCTATTTCAGCTGTAAACATTTTTTTCCAACTTGTATTTTTCTTGTCTTATTCACTTTCTCCTCTATTTGCTTGTTCTGGTAGACATTAAAGATTCCATGGCATGATTGAAAGCTGAGCAAGAAGGTATCCCAATATTCTGGCCAACATTTCTCCCTCAACCAACACATCAAAGGACTGATCAATTGCTCATTTGTGATGAGCTTTGTGGGATTTTACTGATGCACAATGGCTTCTGCCTTTGCCAGCGTAACAGTCTCTACACTCCCACTGTTGAGTTGGCAAACACTTAACTGTATGTGAAGCACTTTGAAATATTTTGAAGAGATGTGATAAGGAGTTATATAAATAGAGTCTTTCTTTTTATGTCCTTAGGATTGCTGGTTAGTGATAGGTTAGCGTGGCAGCAATGGCTTAGTTGGAACCACTCTCACTTCTGAGTTAGAAGATTTCTGGGTTCAAGTCCAATTTGAGCACATAATCCAGGCAGACATTCCCAGTGCAGCACTTACGGAGTGCTAAGCTGTCAAAGGTGCTGCCTTTTGAATGAGGCGTTAAACCAAGGCCCCATCTGCTCTCTCAGGGAGCAACATGACATTGTTATGAGGAGCAGGAGGGCTCCTCCAATGTCCTGGATTAATATTTATCCCTCAACCGAAATCACTAAAACAGCCCTGCTCATTATTATATTGCCTCAGCCAATCAGAGTCAACTTGCCAATGAGTCAGTACTCACTATTCAGGACAAGCTCAAGAATGCCAAATTTTGAATGATTACGAACAATTTACTGTATCAGGAGAAAAGGCAATACCTCAGCCAATCAGAGCCAGCTTGCCAACCAATCACCAACTTTTTCTCCTGTAGTATAAATTGTTGTGATCGTTTGAAATTTGGCATTCTTGCATTTGTCCTGTTGAGTGCAAGTTGAAAAGCTTCAGCGACATGTCTCCCTTTTCAGTAATATTCGAGTTCTGTACTACCAAGCGACTGTAAGCAAATAAGAATTGAAGATGGCGGTACAAATACACTGAGGGGTTGCTGATGGAGGAAGAAGAAAATTGGAGGCTTAGAAGTGAAGGGACTGACAAATTTAAAGTTGAAATTGAGAAAAAAAAGACTTACAGAGGTATTTAGATAAAAGGATAAAAACATTGACGATTTGGAGATGGAAGGGATGGAAGGGACCTTAGACATCACTCAGCCTTCAAGACAAGACTCACACATTCCGCCAGCCACACAATGGTGGGTGGACAAAAAGGAAACACAGGCTACCAGTTTAGTTCTGAGCTGTTTTGTTTACGTGGAACATCCATCAGGAATGAGAAGTTTATCGGAAATGTTTACTAACATGACAGGCTCTCAGTCGCAAAATAAAAAAAAGCAAGCAAAACTCTGCAGTTCCTGGAACTCTGAAATAAAAACAGAAAATGCTGGAAGTACAGCAGGTCAGGCGACATCTACGGAGTGAGAAACAGATTCCGTGTTACAGGTTGATGATCTTTCAGTCGATATGTGCAATGCAAAGTCTCGCAAACAGCAAGGAGATAGGATGTCAAACAATGAGTTTTTCATGGTATTGTTTAAGAGATAAATGTTTGCCAGGACACCGAATGAAAAGTGCCACGGGACCTTTTACATGACCTCAGGAGCTGGACAGGGCCTCAGATTTACATCTCATTCAAAGACAGCATCCAACAGTGTTCATTCAAGGACTGGACCTTTACCCACAGTTGGGCAAGTATGGTGGCAGAGGGGCACGAAAATACCCATCATTTTCATGGAGGTGGGTTCAGAGTTGGAAGGCCTACCCGCCTGCAAGTGGGGGTAGCCAATTAAGCATAGGTGAAGGCCTATTGTCCAAGGCCAGCTGGAGTTTACCAGTCGGACTACAGGCCCCTGGAAGCATCAATGGCCGTGGTCATCTGCCTGGAGGCGGCATCCTGAGGTCCGAGCGGGGCAGCCAGTGCACGTGGCAGGCTTTGAGGGCCTCCTGGCCTGCCGGGGTTACAGCTGCAGTCGCAAGCCAACCTGTAAAAAAGGTTCCCCCTCCACAACGGTGACCCAGCTGCGAAGGGCAATTTAAAATTAAAAGTGTAAAAAGTTGGAGAGAGGGTGCCTCAGATGATGACACCTTCTCTCTCTTACCTGAACTGCAGGCTACAGATTCTTCTGAGCAGGAGGGCTTCCTATCAATTGGACGGTAAGTCCATCTCCAGACTACGAATTAGGGGAAAATCACAGCTGGCTGTATGTTTCCCACACAGGGCAGAGATTTGATCCCCATTTGATCTCCATTCCGGGATCCTGACCCAAAGGGAAAATTCTGCCCAGGTCTCTGCAGCAAGGCTTAAACTTACAACTATCTGACTCAGAAACTTTGGGCGGAATCCTGTCGTGGCTTTGGAGGCCTCGCCCATCGGCTGGAGAGAGCCAGTGGTGGACCCGTGCTGCCTCAAGCCAATCGAACCGCAAGCCAATCAGATAGTGGCAAGGCCACCGGCGGGCCTTGCCCAGGAATCAAGACCCCCCCCAGAGGCAGAAGTCCCACCTAGCGAGAGCTGTCAGCCAATCTGGGGCCAGCAGCTCTTGCGCTCAGCAGCGCCACTGAGGAGGCCATTGGCTGCTGCTGAAGTACACCCCACTCAGAACCCCACTGGAGACCCAGGATCACAGAGGACTCAGGCTACAGGTAAGTAATGATGAGGGAGGGTGGGTGTCGCAGGGAAAGGGGGCAAGGGGGTGGCTCTCGATGGGCCCCCCCCACTCCCTGATGTCCAGTCGCTTGATCAGGCACTGAGTGCCTTTGATCGAGGACCCCCCGCCTCACCCGCTCCTCCCTGAGGAGACAAGCGGCTGGCAGATTTTCACCTGTCGTGCAGGCCGCAAGGTAATAGGCCACCTGCAGCTGGGGTTAATACCTGCGGCGGTGGGATGAGGCCCTTAAGTGGTTATGAATTTGCCACTTAAGGGCCTCAGTTGACACCATGGCTGGGCGGTCGACCATGGGCCTTCCATCCCAGGACTTAATTCTGGCAGAGACAGAAAGACGGCAGGGTTCCAGTGCCCCACCACCTCGCCTAATTACATACCCTTCCCGCCTCCAAGTTCACCACCAGCGAGAGCACAAGATTCTGCCCAAGAGCACTATTATTGAGCCAAGTCTGACACTAGTCACCAGTCACTGACCTACCCAAATTAGCAAACTGCTGGGTGTCATGTTGAGGACTTGGCTCCCTTACAGCTCACATCTTCATTGATTTCTTTCTTGTACCATAGAACTTCATTTCCCCTTTTACTTCCTATGGCCTCCCAACTGTCATTTCGGTGGAGCTAGAGAGGCTCAAGAAATAGGGAGAATAGATGGGGCAATGGATGGAGACACATTGGGAGTTTCTAACGTTGGGCATCAGTATAGAATGTACAATATTGAATTGACCTCCCACTATGAGCTCCCCCCTCCCCCCGATTTTCCCTTTCATTCGCTTCAATGAAATTGAAAGTTGGGAGTGATGTAAAATGGGCGGCTGATTCAACACCGCCTCCCTTACGTCATTGTCCAAAGTTAAAATTAGTCCCAATGAGTGTTTACAACATGGGGAGAAAAACAAACTGTGCCGACAGACAAGCAATTTATCTGAATTGTTTTTAAGTAAAAATGCAGCCTCAGCCTGTGACCACAGGGGGGTTTCCAGCTAATCTAGGGATTTGCTTAACCTGCAACAATCATTTGTAAGTTTTATCAGTTCCCTCATATCGTCTTGGCTATGTACCTTGGATTTGTTGGAACTCCATGTCAGTCAATACCCACAAAGCTTATGTTAAGTAACTTACGTTAAGCCATAGGCCAGGATTTTCCCAGCCCCAGGGAGGCAGCTTTGGAGACAGGACCATGTAGATTTTTGGAATGGAAGCGTTGGGCAGGCTCCCACCTCCTCGCTCTTTTCATGGAAATTGTACACCAGCAATACCAATGGGCTTGATGCCAGCAGGCAGATAGTTAAGCAAGTTAGTGAGGCACTTAATAGGCATTCCGTGAGCAGGTTTGCCAGCGTCGCACAGGCCCCTGTGAGTACGAGGAGGCAGCTGCACAATGGAGGTTGGAGGCTGTGGCACATATGATCTAATGGATATTTGTAGAAAATAGCAAGGCTGCTGTCCTCCCACATTGCAGCCTTGCCATTGGGAGTGGAATTCATGGAGGCAGAAGTATCAGGCCACCAGGAACTTCATAATGTCTTTGCCGCATCCTTGATGATGATTGCTGTAGTGTAGTGAAAAGTGCAATGTGCATTTTGTCCACTTGAGGCTACCACACACACACACACATCAGGGAGTCTGCTAGGAAGAAATGCAAAAAAGAATATATGGGCTCAACTTTCCTGTGGGCATCAGACGCGGAACCATTTCTGGGTCCCAAGCCCACATATTTCAGTAGCAGGCCTGTTACCTTAATTTTATGGAATGCGACTAATTAACAGGCTGCCTCCACTTTCACCGTCCAATCAGGGATGGCGGGGTGGTTTCCAGAGGTGGGAGCTCAATACAGTGAGGCACACGGCAAGTGAGGACAGCAGCCTCCACTGTGTGTCCAGCTGGAGCATTGCTGAGGCCCAAACAGAAGGAGCAAAGCACTGGAGTCACCACCGTGAAGTTCTTGGGACAGAAACAGTTATATATTCAGCCAGAGACATTTTAGAATTAGAACTGCATGAGCTGATAAACATAGGCCAGAGTTTTTAGCTTGGGGGGGGTGGGTGCGCGCCCAACCCGACCTAGTGTGAAATGACGCACGTTGACGTCGGCCAAGCGTGCCGACATCAACGCGGAGTCGCATGATAGTTCAGGCGGCAGGCGTGCACAGAGCCAGCAGCGCACCCACCGACAATTAAAAAGGCCTATTAAGGCCATTAAGTTATCAATTGTCCTGAATTTTTCACTGCCCATTCAACCTAACGGTTGGCAGGCAGGCGAAAAGGCCAAACGGTCCATGCAATTTTTTTGGAAACCTCATCCACGGGCGGGTTGAGGCTTCCAAAAGCAAATACCAACGAAATACAAACTTTAATTTTTAATTGAAAACATGTTTTCACGTTTTATTAATTTTTGGGACACATTTTATTAATTTTTTCTGATGTTAAATAATGTTTTCAATATTTTCTTCATCTCCCTGAGGCAGCTCCGTGCCTCAGGGAGATCACCCAGCGCTCGTTCTCACGCGTGCGCCAAGTGCGCACTAGGCCTGCTCGCACTCCTCCCCCCGCCCGCACAGGCTGCGCTCAGCACTGCCACTCGTGTATCACGCTGGGTGAGCCTTAATTGGCCTGCCCGTGTAAAATCGCGGTGCACTGTGGATTGCAGGCAGCAGTCAACTTCCCAACCGTCCCCGCCGATCCCGCACTCCAAGGGCAAAATTCTACCTGTAGAGTTGATGCGATCATTCTCGTAATTCTATAGTGTCACTGACCTATTCAAATTAGCAAACACTAAGACTGCTTATTTCCACCATTGTAACATCACCTGACTTCACCCCTGTCTCAGCTAAAACCCTCATTCATGCCTTTGTTAATTCTAGACTCGAGTTTACCAATACCCCGCTGGCTGGTCTTCCATATCCTACCCTCCGTAAAGTAGAGGTCATCCAAAACCCTGCTGTCTGTGTCTTAACTCACAGCAAGTCCCATTCCCCAATCACCCCTGGGCTCACTGACCTACAATGGCTCCCAGTCAAGCAATGTCTTGATTTTCTCTCCACAGATGCTGTCAGACCTGCTGAGTTTTTCCGGCAATTTTTGTTTTTGTTTCAGATTTCCAGCATCTGTAGTATTTTGCTTTCATATTAAAATTCCCATCTTTGTTTTCAAATGTCTCCAAAGCCTCGCTCGTCCCTATCTCTGTAATCTCCTTGAGACCTACAATGCTCCACATTCTCTGCACTCCTCTAACTCCGGCCTCCCGTGCATCCCCAATTTTAATAGCTCCACCATTGATTGCTGTGCCTTCAATTGCCTGAGCACCGAGCTCTGGAATACTCTCCCCACACATTTCTGCCTCTCTAATTTGCTTTCCTCCTATAAGACACTCCTTAAGTCCTATCTATTTGACCAAGGTTTTGGCCATCTGATCTATTGTCATCCTATGTGGCTCAGGGTCCATACTTTGTTTTGTAATGCTCCTTGTGAATAATGTGAGGCACCTTGGGACATTTCATTTCGTTAAAGGGTCTATATAAACAGAAGTTGTTGTTGTTTCTTGCAAGTGCTTGGCAATTGATAATTGGAATTTGTTGTGAGCTTCCCTACGCTCTAAGATAGGTCTAACCAGCAGCCAGAGTGAGCAAACGCAGCATAGTTACTGGAGATTGTGACTAGATGAATGAAATCCACACGTCACGAACTAATGGCCCGTGACCCCTCTAAGTTGAAAGAGAAACCATCTCAAGGTTGGGAGGAAGTAGAAAGAGCTTTACGTGTTGTTGTATATGATGCTAACCCCTCGAGCACTCCATTCCTTGGCACAAACTTGCTTGAATAGCGGACACAAAATTCACGCAAAATAAAAATTATTTTTTAAAAAGAAGTTCTCTATTCCTCTCCCCCTTTTTATTTTGATGAGGTTATTGTGAAATGGGATTTTAGAGGACAAGAACAATGACAAATGTAATTACATGGCTCAGACTGTTAAACCAACCCTATAAAGAAATACCATCACACCAATGCTCCTGCATTTCACTCAAGGCCACAGTTATTGTGTCAAATGCAGAAATAATGGAGACAGGAATAGCTTTTCCAAAATACCCACTAAACAAGAAGCTTCTCTTGTCCGGACCAGTCACATCTATTGACTGATTCCTGATTCAGATGTTTTAAATCAGTGTGCCAGCGATTGCACCATTTAATGAAAGAAACTCTTGCATTCCTATAGCGCCTTTCACAACCTAAGAGCACTGCAAATCACTTTACCACCAATGAAGTGAATTTGAAGGACAGTCACTGTTGTAACGTAGAAAACGTGGCAGCCAATTTGTGCACAGCAAGCTCCCACAAACAACAATGTGTTAATGACCCAATCACATGTTTTTCTGACTTTAATGGCGGGATACATTACGGTCAAGACACTGGGTATAACTCCCCACCTCTTCAAAATAATGCCATGTGATCTTTTACACCCATCTGAGAATGCACATGTGCCCTTAAGTTAAAGTCTCCTCCGAAAGATGGAACTCCTGACAGTGTAGCATTTCCTCAGTCAGTTTGGGGTTTTGTGCTCAAATCTCAGAAATGGGACTTTGAGTTCACAGCCTCTGTCTCAGGGGCAAGAGGTGCCACCCACTGAGCCATGGCTGACACTCAGGAATAGTCTGCCAGAATTCACTGGTTCAACAGCTGCTTGAAACAAGGCCACTTGGGCAAGGAATTGAGAGCTGTTAGTTCTTGTGGAGTTACACCAACTAGAGTCAGCGTCTGCAGAAGAGGGGGAGAAAACTGAAAATGAAAACAAACAGGAAACGGATTCCTTAGACCTTGTTTCTTTCTTTGGATGCAACGCAGAAATATCCTGGCAACTCAATGAATGGTTAACAGGAATCCAACAGCAAATGGAATATAATGGGTTTATGTTTCTGCTTCACTGTGTGATTGTTGATGCGCAATTGGATGAAAACACTTATTAAAGACACATGTTGAGTATGTGTGAGGACTTTGATTGCTCAGCCATGTGACCAAAGTCATCTACCCTCCAGAATATCCTTCAAGAGTTTTTTTAAAGGACATTTGAAAAACAGAACAGGGTTGTTTACATGGATAATGAGGAAAGAACAGCTGGTCCTGGTCAGACCTGTGTGTTGGATTTTCTCAATGGCTCATTTGATCTTGGACACAAAGTGCAGAATCCAAGTAAGGATCATGGGGGAAGATGCCAGAATTGGGCTCAGCCAGAATTGTCGGGGGCGGTAGCTGGGTGGTTAGAGGAAAATATAGGCAAATATAATCAGCTAGGTTTCCTCTATTGATGGCTGTTGTATACTGGCACTAGGCTTGAATAAACTGAAGAAAATCAATTATTTTACAAAATCTTTGACTTTATTACTCTCAAGACCATCGTTCCAGCACCATATGTTCCAATTCGGTGGTCTCTTACTCTGATATCTGACAGATATGCTATAGCTGCAGATCAGTTAGAATGTTACCAGTGCTCCTTGGGTTTTTTGTAGGGTGATGATAAAGTGGAAAGTACTACACTATTTTCCACTGGTTAGAGAGACAGTAAATAGTTGGCACAAATTTAAGACAATCATGAAAAGAATGAAAGGACAGTTAACGAAAATAATATAGAGTTAGAATGTGCAATTCTCTGTCACAGATGTGGCAGTATAATTGTTTTTAAAAAAGACAAATAGCTGCTTGAATAAGAGGAATATTTAAAGATATAAGTATCCAGCAGATGGGTGGAAGTATGCTTATGATGAAGAGATATTCGCAGACTTGACTGACCAAATGATCTCTGCCGCAACATCCTGTGATTCTGTGATGCCATTTGTGGTTCAGTTGGTAACATTCACACCTCTGAGTCAGAAGGTTGTGGATTCTGCATGAAATCTAGACCACCACTGCAGTACTGAGGGAGTTCTGCACTGGCAGAGATGCCGTCTTTTAGATGAGACGTTAAACGAAGGTCGCATCTGCCCTCTCAGCTGGATGTAAAAGATCCCGTGGTGCTGTTTTCTGAAGACAGAGGAGTTCACCCTGATGTCCTGACCAATATTTATCCCTCAACGAAAATCACAAAAACGGATTATCTGGTCATTTACCTCGTGATCGTTTTTGGGAGTTTACTGTGAACAAATTCATTGCTATGTTTCCTAAACACAATAGTGACCACACTTCAAAAGTATTTAACTTGCTGCGCAGTGCTGTGGGAGGTCCTGAGCTTGTGGAAGGCACTATATAAATGCAAGCACTTTCTTTTGTGAAAGGTGCCTGCCAGGTGTGTACCAAATAAGTCGCATTTTACCTCCATAACTTGTCCCCATCTGCTGGCTACAGATTCAATTGCGCAATATAATTTTAAACACTGCACTTGCCATCCAGTGATTTCTGCTGAAAAGGTACATGTGTGTGGATGTCGGATGAGCAACAAGCTCCAGTGTGATTAATTTGAAAGCCTGCTGTCGCTCAGTGTCTAGAATCACACATGAAGAATACTCACTTCTTACTTTAAAAGAGGGCAAGTTGGCGATCTCAGAGAGGTCAGCACCTCAGGAGGTGGGAGGGGGGGATATTGGATAAAAGAAAGAGAATAGGTCTCTGAAGCAACCTGAAGTGGTGCTGGAACATTTTCATACAGTCTCCAGCACTTATACTGATCACTTATCATCGGCAGTCACCTACATTAGGGAAATTTGCATCTTGTTCAAGTATGTTTACCTTACTGACGAGATTCCTAATATTGGGAGGAATTTTCCCACCCTGCCTGCGGCAAGTTTTGTGGCAGGCGGGATCAGGGAATCCAGCAGGAGCCAAAAAATCGGAACCCTGCCGGCGTGAAAACAGTTTGCAGTTCTCCCAGTGGTGGGTTAATGGCGGGTCGGGTATCTCGCTGATGAGTGATGCGAACATCATTTGCATTCATTACCATCTCATGAATGCTCATTAAATCAGCTGCTCGCTGGGAATCACATGCCTCCTTCCAATCCTGCGTCATGCCAGTGGCAAATTGCACCGGTCCGACTCACATTTGAAGAAGGTGGTGCGCGGTGGTCGGACCTCACTTTGCTCACGGCTTCGAGGTGAGTGCTACATTCAGAGCCTACCTGCCACAGCGCTGCACCATTCTCGCTGCGATGCCACTGGAACGCTACATTGCTGAGGATGTTGGGTTGGTCTGCCTCCAGTGGCTGCCTCCATAGTCCAGAAGGACAGCACTGTGCTCAGGCAGGACTGAACATTCAGACGGACCAGCATTTCAACCTGGGGTTGCGGGGCGAAAGGATAATGGACACATGGGCAGGGGGCAAAGAGGCAGAAAGGCATTTGAAGAGGTTGGGATGAGGGGGAACAATGGAAGGCAGAGAGGTAGGAAGGCTTTGCAAGGGGGTGGAGGAAGAGCGGCAATGATAGCAGGCAGAGGGGAGACCAAGGGGTGGGAAGCTAGAGCCCAGCAAGTGAAACTGAAACACTGACAAACAAGGGTGTGAATGGGATACAACAAGTATGAATGGGAGGGTGAGCACGCAGACTCCGGATTACGAGCGTGTTAGTGTAGAGGATGAGGTATGACTCACACTGAAACTCATGAAGATGGGAGGAGGGGTGGGAAGGGAGCCAATGTAGTGTTCAGTCATGAGGGCAATGGTCAACGCTTTGAAAATCAAAGTCCTTGGTCTGGAGCCAGCAGGCCAGAGTCAGAGAGTTGAGCCACTCCTTTGGATCACAGTCAGGAATGAGAGAATAAAGGCTGTCCTTGGTCTCTGTGGACTTCACAGTCTAGAGTGATAGAGAAGAAACAGTCCTGGGGTGCAGCAGCCCATGCTGCAGGGCTATGCATGGCAAGCAAATTGTACTCCCGCTTCAGGGAGGAGCAAGGGCTGTGTGCTCATTTGGGGTAATGCACAGCTTGGTGTGCAGGGTGTTTTCGCAGTCTAGGTCCATTGGCTTGTCTGGTTCTGTAGAGGCATCTGCAGCCTGTATATGAGAAAAACATAGTAAAGTTGTGGGGGGGGGGGGGGTGTAGGTGAAGCTTTCTTTGAGGGGTGGGGGGAATGGAGGGATCTCTTCTGTAGGTGACTGTACGCAAAGCCTCTAGAAGGGGAGGGTAGAGGTCCACATGAGGCAAGGGCCATGAAGAGGTGACGAGAGTGAGCTTCCACAGGATGATGCCATTGAGGAAGCATGATGTGGAAGACGCACCTGTGCCACTTTAATTGCTGCCAGGTTCCAGGAGGAGTAAAATGAAGGCAACAGGAGATGGCCACTTTTCTCCTGTCCCTTAATGTAATTCCATTGCTTTCAAGGGGATGGCCAACCAGTCACATGGACAGCAAGTTCAGCATTCAGACTTGAGTCTTCCAGCCTCATGATTCACCAAGCCATGATTTCTAAGAAGGCCAGCAGTGCATCCTGTATGTGCTTGCTCTGGGAATGAAAGTTGACACATCAGCGAGAATGCAGCAGCAACTTACTTGATGCAGGCATCGCCACATTAATGAGAAACTACAGCGCCAGTGAGGTGAGGACATGGTTGGGGATATCATCCTCCAATCCAGGTCTCGTCCTTTGACGCTATCACCAAGGAGACACAACTGCAGCTAATTCCTCATGGCTGTTGAGCTGCCCTCACATTATGGTGTATCATTAGGATAAAGGGTTACAAGCGCATAAAGCATAGGCTTCCAATAAAGATTGTAACACATCTCCATGACATCATGCAAGCGTGCAGGAAATATCTTCAGTGAGGTTGATATCACATGAATGTGAATCTCACAAAGAGAGACTGAGTGGGTTGATGCTAAACCTCAAAATCAGAGGATTCAAATGCACATAATTGCAACACCTTCATCTGGCCAATCCATTCACAGAAACAGCAAATGTATTAACAAAAGTGCAATATTTTTAGTGTTTGCACACCTGTGACCCAAGAGTGATTTCAATATTTCTTAATTTTCCTAACCCTACCACTACGCCTGGGTGCAGCCCCCCATTCCCAGCTGAGGTGGAGGCAGCCTGCTGACTGCTACGTCCTGATGTCTGTGATGACCTTGGCAGGCATTCTCTGGTGGCCCGAGAACTGGAGAGCCTGGCCTGATAAGGGTCTCCTGCTCAGGGACAGATGCTCCTTGGCCTGAGAAGCTGGGATGGATGTGGTCACAGGCAGAGGGGATTCTGCGCAGCTGGACACTCTTGGAATATCCTGAGTGGAGACTCCCGGGGTGTCCGACTGGCGCTCATCCTCCCTTTGGGTGCCCGAGGGCCCCTCCATGACTCCGTGAGGGGAAGGGGCACCTGGAGGGAGGTCAAGGTGCCTCACCCCCTTATCACCTAGACCCTGATGGTGCCCACCAGCGTGTGTGGCCATAGAATCCAGGGCTGAGCGCAAATCTGGCAGAACCTGCTGGCCCGAGTTCTCCACGGTAGTTGCCAACCTTGCCATTGTGACCTCGAGGCACTGGCATGTTGGAGCCACGACATTATACAGAACACAGACGGATGCCTCCATTGTTTGCTCCAGTCTGCTTAGTGACTGCCTGATGTCCCGCCACCTGTTGTTGCATCTCCAACATTGTATTGGCGGCTGCTCTCAGGGGATCATCATCTGACGCGGATTGAGCAGGTGGCTGGTCTCGAACCACACTCTGATTATTCTGAATGCTCATGAACTAAAACTATCTTCCCTCTCTTATAGGCACCAGCAGATGAAGGGAGACGAGGGTGTCCGACAATAAGCCCCAGCTGAGGAAGCCACTGAGGAAGAACCATTGCTGCGCTCATCAGCACCCTCCACCAGCACAGAGACACACACCTCAGTGGAGCATAACTCTAGATTGGCCTGGGGTTACCTCCTGGAGAATACCTCACTGACACTTCCCTGCTGCAGTCGGAGGCACAGACAGCCCAGGTGTCCAGCATTGGGAGGAAGAGGCCGATCTCCCTTTCTGCACAGGAGTGATCCCTGTCCTCCCCAGCCAGCCAGCTTGGTGGCATCCTCCAACTTGATGAGGGTTATGATGTCGGCCGCCCCTCCCCCAGTTTGGGATTTTTCTTTTCTGTTGTGGGCCAGCTTGCCCTGGGTGAAGACAAAAGAAAGGAATGTAATGAGAAGGGATGGAGCAGAGGTTTGGAAACATGCATGCCCTCTGTGTATGGTGAGCCCTCCCGAGAAAGGGCTGAGGATGGAGTGTGAGCAACGTGATGGATGAAATGTGCTGATGTGAAAACTTCCGTGAGACAATCAGTGGTGACATGTGCCCCCCGCTAGTGGTTGTGTGAGATCCCTGAAGAGAGTAGCCCTTTGAGTACATGATGCCAGGATGAGAGTTCGATATTGGAGTTGAATGTTGACCTACACTGGTGAAGCCGATGATGTCATTCACCCTCTTCCTGCATTGGATGATGTAGCAGGTGCGGTGGCTGGTCGCACTGACCCTCCTGCCAGGCCAGAGGGGGGAGGCTGGTATGCTTTCTGGAGCCATCCCTCGGGTACAGCACATCCCTAGGCTCATGCACTCCTCGAAACAAGGCCTTGAGGGCATCAGGGCTGAAACAGGGTGCAGCGTTCTTCTTGTGGTTCGAACCCTTCCCCCTCTGGTCCTCAGACATCTCTGTGCATGTCCTGGAGACAGCTGGGCTGGAGAGAGCGAAACATGTGTGCTCAGGTGGCGTTTAAATATGGCTTCTGGAACGTCGACCCAGCCAGGTAACAGTGGGGTGGACGACTCAGCTTCCTACCCACCAGGAGACACGGAGAGCTACTCACCTGTGCATCATTAATGAGCTTCCAAGTGCTGAATCAGGTGCGATTTGCCACCACTACGACCAGCGGGAAACGCATTGCAAAACCCACCTGCCACAGCACTTAGAAAAAACAATGGGCGGTATGTTCTATATTTGGGACAAATTCATTCATAGGATGTGGGCGTTTCTGGCTAAGCCAGCATTTATTGTCCATCCCTAAATGCCCTTGAGAAGGTGGTGGTGAGCTGCCTCCTTGAACTGCTGCAGCCCATGTGGTGTAGGTACACCCACAGTGCTGTTAAGGAGTGCCAGGATTTTTGACCCAGTGACAGTGAAGGAACAATTATACAATTTTAAGTCAGGATGGTGAAAGACTTGGAGGGGAACTTGCAAGTGATGTTCCCATCCGTCTGCTGTCTTTGTTCTTCCAGATGGTAGATTTTGCGGGTTTGGAAGGCACTGTTGAAGGAGGCTTGGTGAGTTCCTGCAGTGCATCTTGTAGATGGCACAGACTGCTGCCACTGTGCATTGGTGATAGTGAATGTTTAATGTGATGGATGGGGTGCCAATTAAGTGGAAATTGATTCAGATGCAACCGTTGATGATTATGGGAGGGTCAGTTGGAAATTGGAGATTTCAGGTGTTCTGTAATGTACCTGACTTTTTAAAACCTATAGGTGAAATACTTCCAATATGAACAGGAAAGTATCCCGATGAAGTCTTCAATGGAAATGTGCAGTTGGTTACATCCCATCATGACTTGTTAATTCACTGTTGCAAATTTATTATAGTTTACCATGCACCAGGTGTAACAGGAAAATTTTGTTGACATCATGGAGCCACTATAAACAGTGGGGACTGTGTTGCATTGCAAAAATTAACTCTCCTTCCCCCCCAAAAATTAAATGAGAACATTAGTCTAGATCAGGGACATTCTCTCATGTACCCCATAAATAGGAGCTTCCCCTGCTCCATTCCCAGCAGGGATTCCATTTGAGCTGTAATGCTGAGCACTCTCCGCTTTTGCAAAAAAAACATCTGTGTTACAAGTGACGTTAACTTAATTCTTCCTGACCTTTAATCCGGAATAGAAGCAGCAAAAGGCTACCAATCCACTGCAGGTCAGTAAGTATCTAGACGGGTTAAGTGTGGGATTTAAATCCTTAGTCGGATGTTAATCTGGATTTCTTTCCATTGTGGTATAGTTTCAGTCATACCTCCTTTATTTTTTGTGGTGGTATGTTAGTTTTCTGTGACATTGTGACATAGTTTCAAAATCTCAGTGTGTGCACAGCTGTGAAACATGTCTAAAACATGATATTATTTTATTGGCCTCATTATGTCAATGATTCTGAACTTCCACCTTTTGGTTTCCCTTAGCTGTAACTCCTCAATCTTATACTCTTCCTCCTTCCTGTCTTCTGACTACACCATCTCCTATTTTAACTCATTGTTGGCCAGGATTTCAACACTAAGGAACTTCCTTTCTCTAATCTACAAGCTGTTAACACCCAAATTTGGAGTCATCCAAAGAAAGGTAATGTTATATAGCATTTTTTTGTGGCTTCAGTCCTTCCCAAAGTGCTTTACAACAAAGTCCAGTTAAAGTGTAGCCCTGTTATAATGTAAGAAACTCAGCAGCCAGTTTGTGCACAGCAAGCTCCCACAAACAGCAATGAAATAAATGATTAGGTAATCTGTTTAGTTGAGAAGCGTTACTCTTCCTTGGACAGAGTTTTGGGGTGTTTTATATCCACCTGAGAAGACAAACAGAATCTGACTTTAATAGTTTGTCCGCTAACAGTGAAGCATTGAGTATCAGCCTAGATTGTGTACTTAAGTCTCTGGAGTGAGCCTCGAACTGATGACTTTTAGTCTCAGAGACAGGAGTGCTACCACTGAGCCAAGGCTGAAATTGAAAAGAACCTGCATGATTTATCTCATCCTCTCCCCCTAGGCTTTTCAAATATATCATCTGCTGTGCTGCAAGACTTGATTCTTCACTAAACATTCTCATTTTTAAAAATGTTGACGCTGTCTAAAATCAGTATTTTAGCTGTAAGTGTTCACTTCCCTAGATCTGAATTTGAGCAATTTTACTGACTTGCTTAATTGCTTCAAGTGATTTTGCAAGCATGACATTGCCCGTTTGCAAGCTCTTGTTCTGATTTTTCACCTATTATATAGTATATTGGCCTTGGGGTCCTCCCTCACTGTATTTGTTCCTTAAAAATATATGAAGGCATGCAATAAGAAAAAGACCATTGGCAGCCAGCCCAATCCCTCCACAGGCCCTGTTTAATCCACTGCGTCAAGGACTCCACCCCCCACACTTAATCTCTATGGATTTCACACCCCAGATTTAAACCCCCACCATCTCCACGCTTCAACCTTCCCTGAATCTGGTGCACATAGAAGATCCCATGTACCTATTGAAGGAAGAGCAGGGGAGTTTTCCCTCATATCCTAACCAATATTCATTCCTCAATCAACTTCACAAAACTAAAGAACAAATTATATGGTCACTTTTACATTACTGTTTGCGGGAGCTTTCCGTGCACAAATTGGCTGCTACATTTCTTATATTACAGCAGCGACCACACTTCATAAAGTGCTTCATTGGTTGTATAGCTCCTTGAGACACCCTGAGGTGATCAAAGGTTCTACATAAGCGCAAATCATTTCTTTCCTGGTTCCATCGTGTTTAATAGCACAGATGTGGTACTGCTATTGTGTGATCATAAGTAACTCAACAACTAAAATCTTATTTTACTTTGCTTTAAAATCTCAATCTACCTTTTGACTGTAATGGAAATCTCAGTAAGCTCTCAAAAATGAATGCTAGCCTCAGTGTTAATTTGTATCAGTGACATTGGAATCGTTTCTGTTTTATACATTTTCTCTCTCCATTTCCCTTTATCATTTGTGGCAGATATGAAGGTCAGCTCTCAAACCACGACCAGTGTCGTTTTATAATCAGCCACTAGGAGATGCACCAGAGAAGTCGAGAATGAGTTGGTCAAATTTGTCTTCAACTCTTCAGAAAATAATTGTCCTTCGCACCTTGTTTGTGTTGACAAGGCTGAGGCTGAGTATGATCAGGAACTAGTCACACTGATAAAAAAAAACAAATAAACCTGCTCCCATTTTTACCATTATAATTCTGCACCTTGTCCATAAATGGATTGAGGTTGCTGTATTTCTCCATCTGCCTGTGTTAAGGTGGCTGATTTTAGTGAGGCCAGTTGGCTGAAGTTGGCCTTTACCACTGTGAACCGGGGAAGGGGGTAAATTACCATCATCGACTGGTAGAAATGTCCAGCTGCAGGTATGACAGTGTTGCAGGCTGGCGATGCCCAAATAAAGAATGCAAGCCATGCTTAGCAAATTTAATACATTTTAGACAATAGATACAGAGGAGTGGACAAACATGAATATACCATCACGCAATTCTGAAAGTAAAGATGGCGACTGTCCAGTTTATCACTGACTCAGCCATTTGGGGTTTTGAAACTGCCTCTCAGATGTAAGAGTAGGGAAAATGCATCATGCCTTCTGTGCACAGCATGTTCCCGTCAACAACATAGAATGATTGCAGCAGAAATTTAATGAGGCCATTCAGCCTGTCATGTCCATGCCATCCGTCTGTAAGAGGAAAATCAGTCACTCCCCCATCTTTTCCCTCGAGCCCTGAAAATTTCTTCTCGTAAAGTAATTGTGCAATTCCTTTTTGAAAGTTATGATTGAAACTGCCTCCACTATATTCTTAGGTAGTACCCTCCAGGTCCTAACCACTCACTGTGTAAAGAAGATTTTCCTCATGTCACCTTTGGTTCTTTTGTCATTCACCTTGAATTGGTGTCCCGGCTAAAGTTTTTGAGGAAATAATATGGGGTAAAAGATCAAGAGAAACCCCTGTTTTTTTAATGGGACATTTTATATCTATCTGCAGAGAAACATGGGCCTAGTTTAATGTCTCATTTGAATGACAGTACTACATAAAATGTCATCCTAGATTATGAGCTCAAGTTTGCACTGGGAGTTGAATTTACATCTTGGCTCAGAAAAGTGAGTGTTAATAATTGACCCAAGCTGACAAATGCCCTCTAAAACTTTTACAACAACTACAAAAATTTATACGGTACCTTTAATGTAGAAAAATATCCCAAGACATATCACGGAAGCGTAGGGAAAAAAATTGACTTTGAGCCAAAGAAAGGGGTTTTCAAAAGGGTAACCAAGAGTTTGGTTAAGGAGATAGGTTCTAGAAGAGGCTTAAAGCAGGGTAGTGGGGATACAGAGATCTTAGTGAGAGAGCTTCAGAATGTGAGACCTGGACAACTGAAAGCATGACTAACAGATGTGAGGCAAAAGAGGGATGGAGATTTTTTTTGTGGCAGTGTGGGTGTGGGGTAGTAGCCTAGAGGAGTTTACACAGATGGAGAGGGAAAGGCTATGGAGGGATGTAAAATGCAACAGTGATAATCAGAAATTTGAGGAGTTTGAGGACTGGGAGTCAACATAGGTCAATAAGGACAGGGATGATGAATGAACAGGACTTAGTACAAGATGGGAAGTTGTCAGCAAAGTTTTGGATGAGCTGAAGCTTATAAAAGATCAAGGATGAGAGGCCAGGCATGAGAGTATTGGAACCATTAAGTCTTGTGAAAAGAGGGTTTCAGAAGCAAATGGGCCAGAGTCAAGGTTGCTAACTGTGATTAAATGTATTTAAATGTATTCCTGGAGGTTTCATCACATGACTTGCCCCCCCCCCCCGCACTCCAGCCATTAATTGGCCAATACATCCATCCTTGTGCTGTTCTGCCACCATTTGGAAAGCAGAAAGACTAATGACCAAATTAGATGATGCTTGACTGTCAACCAAATGGCCTTTTTTTCCCATTTTCAATAATTTTATATCTGCCAAAAAGAAATGTTCAAAGAAAATGAAAAAAAATACAATCTTTTTTCATGCCCTGTTGACAGCAGTGTCCTGGCGATGGTCCTTAACTTCCTGGAGACTCCAGGCCAATCCTGGAGGGTTGGCAACCATAGCGGCAAAGGCAGGAGATGTTGTAAAGTCTTTGTGGAACAGAGAAAGTTAGTTCAGAAGCTCAATTTGAGCTGGGAAGGCTCAAATGTCGCAAATGATGTTGCAGAAACTAAGTTTAGCTTGGGGTGAGTCTTCCCAAAGTTTAGTTGGTGAAAATTATGGCTCATCAAAGGATCAGGCAAGCATGGAGAGGTATGAGAGATGGGACAGAGGTAAAGATGGGTGTTTCCCCCTCCCCAAGTTTAATGGATGTTGCTTTCCAGTGGAGATACTTATAAAAGTCAAATTAGTGCAAAATTAGGTTAATTCAAAGTGACTACCTGTGGTTAATATAGCTTTATGCTTGTGTTTCCAAACTAATAACATTAATCAGGATGCATTCTAATAATTATATCTGAATATGGATTTCTATTTTTTTATTAACTGATTGTGGAATATATGTTTCTAAATTCTCCCTTCCACATTGTGGAAAATGGGAAATAGTTTCTGAGACCCATAGAATTTAATAAGGGGCGGTCCTCGACGCCTGGCGACTCAACCTATAGATCGGCTATAGATTAGGATTGCCACGGGAGAGAGCCAATAGGTGCCGGGATTGCGGTCGGGCTCGTCCAATAGGGACGAGGAAGCAGTAAAGGGAGCCGGCATCGAGCGCGCAGGCGTAGTAGCCTTAATCCAAGTTGAGGGACGAAGTGTCGAGTCTCCGGAGTAACAAGTTGTGTGTCTGTGTGTGTTTGGGGGGGGGAATTGAAAGAAAGTAGAAGCTGGGCTGGATCAGGCCATTAACACCAACCCCCTCCCCGACCTCAACAACCCCAGACAGTATCTGAGATTAACTCAATGAAAATATAGATCATCGAGAGAGAGAGAGAGAGAGGGGGAGAGGGAAGGAAGAAAGAAGAAAAAGCATTTTATAATACAGCAAAAGTGCAATGAGTTGGTAACATCTTTGAGAGGGAATGCGGACGGAGGCAATGAGGGAGCACAGTTAAAACTAGCTGTTCTCATTAAATGAGGCCTGGTTAAGGTAAGATTTTTACAATGAACTTCATTTTTAAAGATTTTTTCCCCCCCCCCCCCAAAAAAAGAAGGAAGGAAGGAAAGCCAAAATATATGTTCGCAAAATGAATGTATTTGCAATCGTGTAATTTAATATCCCTCTTTCTTACTGTGGGCTTTGTTCTGTTTTTTTGCAACTGCATTGTTACCTGCAGGGCCAATGTGTCTCTCTGTGTGTCTCTGTGTGTGTGTTTTGCTGGGGGGGTTAGGGATACAATGTAACAGGGATTCAGACTTCCAGCTCCCCCCCCCTTGATATAAAAATCCCACTAAGATCTATGTGGTTTTTTATTTTCTTTAAAAAAGGTTTGTTTTCTCTCTCTCTCTCTTTCCCCCCCTCCTCTAAATCTTGTCAAAGTTTTGCGTTAGTTTTCAGAAGTTGTAAATTCCACTTGGGTTCTGGCTTTTCACTTTTCCTAAGTTTATTTTCATTTGCCTTTCAAACATATTCTTCTTCAAAGAGTATTTCATCACAATGTTTTTGGAAGAAAAACTGTTTTTTGTTTTAGTTTTGTGCGAGAGAGAAACACCATGTTTCCTACATGGACTTTTAAATGTAACTTTCCCCAAAAACACTTTAAACTGGGGAGCGTTAGGTCTGTGGTCCCTTATTAAATGATACATTTTGATCATTTGTTCTGTTGTGGATGGGTTTCGCTTGTGAGTTACTTTAGCGTCAGGTGCACTTTCTATATCTTTTTTTCCTTTATTTAATTTGGACATATTTGCGAAGTTGGAGTGCTGACTAGAGGCTGAAACGTTTGATATTCGATGGTGTTCCTGGGGTCTGTCACTAAGCGTTATGCGCTGTTTTGTTATTAATAGTTGTGCTGGGGAAGGGATGCGCACGGTTCATCCGCTTTGCAAGGATCAAGGTCAGATCTTACAGGGAACTCCGACACTGAGTATTTATTAAAGCACACTCTCTCTGGTTGTACGATGTTCAGGATACTGTTACTTTGATATTCGATGCGGTGTCTGACATTCAGAATTCATTTGAATGAATCCATTTGGTTTAACTAGTCCCCTTTTTGAAAATTAGCTGAGCGACTCTCCTGCTGACAGAACTGCGGATGGATTATAAAAAATAAATAAACGAACATAAGTTTACAAACTTGACTTTTTCAATCGTCTGTGAATGACCAAAGCCACGAGTTTGGTTAAAAACATTGAAATCCTATGTAATAACAACTTGGCTTATTTAGTTACCATAATTGATTAGAGGGAGTAGCAATCCCTTTGTGTGCAGATATAAACACGTCTTTTGCTATAATTTTTTTTTAAAAAATGTCCAAAATCCAGGAATCCCATGCAATAAAAAACAGAATTTGTAAACATGTGCTCCTGATGTTTGTTAAAGGACCCTCCCCTGAGCACCTTCTGTAGTATCAGAGCAGTATTATCAGAAAGAAAAGCTGGATTGTTGTTTGCATGTTTATGAAGCGGATACGGTTCTGTTGGGGTTGGTCATGCATTAACATGAAAATGGTAATTTGACTCGGGAATTGATTCCAAAGCAGCAAATGGTGTGAGCTGCTCCCCTCGCCCTCCACCCCCACCCAACCCCCCACCCACCCAACTCTTCCCCCCCACCCGCCCTCCATCCCACTCTGTTTCCCCCCCACTCTGCCCACTCTCCATCCCCTCCGCCCACTCTCCATCCCCTCCACCCACTCTTCCCCATGCCCCCTCCACCTTGCTCTCTCCCCTCCTCCCCCCCCGCCCCCCACCCTGCTCTCAAGGTTGTCTTTTCATCCAGAGCAGCAATATAACTCCAAGTTGGTGTAAACCTGCATGTTAATAGTACGCTGGTGGTTTGTTTTACTACTTTTCAAAAAAAATCATACAGGATCTCTTTCTTGTGTAAATAGAGTCCTGCGATCTCTCTGTGCTCTTCTGAAAAAGATTGGATGAACTGCCTTTGCGGGGTGAGGCAGTGCTCTGAGCATCCATCCTAGTTTACAGAGCCCCAGTGTGGCTGACATTGGTGTAACCTACATTGAGGTGCAGTCAGCAGTGGTAACTCCAGCCTTATAAACAGGACTGGGGAGAGAAATCATGGGCCCTGGTGCTTTTCCTGTTTCCAGGCCCCTCATCCCACCCCGGCCCCCCCCGCCCTTTAACCCTCCTCCTCAATGATACGTGGGTTTTTTTTCCCCCTTTCAAGATTCACCAATCAGCTTTCTTTTAATTTAAGCTCTTCAAGCTGAGTCATAGGCTCCATGTATTTCACATGTTTGCAATTTTTATTCATCCATTACTGGTGTCGTGCTGTTTTGGCTCATTTTTCATGACAAGAAGTCAGTGTGCTGTAAGAGCCTTTTTTAGCAAGTGTATGTAAATAACTGATGGAACTGAAAATTCATAGAATATTAAGAAACAAATTGGAATTGGGGAAAATTTTATTTGAAATTTTTAAAATATATTTTAAGTGTCAGATCAGCTTGCTGATTGCTGTCACGATCGGTCTACTCTGCATGTTTCTGAGAAACATTAGGTGTGTCCCATTAACCCTTTTACCAATATGGTATCCATCACCCTTTGTGTCAGAATGTGTGCGCATGTGCCGTGAACTGCATTTCGCAATTTTAAGGAGCCTCGTAGCACCCAAAAATCCAATTTCACCAGCCCCCCCCCCCACCACCACCCAGTATCTAGTCCTTTCTGTTCGTGAATCTTGCTAAGTGCAACAAATTGGATGTCAGAATTCCCTACATTACAACATTTACTGCAAAAGTACTTCAGTATCTGAAAAGCACTTTGGTGAAGTTGTGAAAGGCACTCTATAAATGCAAGCTTGTTTCCGTTTAAAACTTTTACAAAACACACTTGGACACAAAAGTAAAATAAGGATCTAATGGGTAACATAAATACAGCATCAACTTCAAGTCCAGTCACATCAAGGAACTCAACTGAACAACTGTACTACTTCTGGGGGAGTGGGAAACAAACTGAAAACTAGCTCTGCTTAGGACATGGCTTGGAAAAGAAGGGCTCTGTAGCTCTGAACTTTTACTCATTTATTTGGATTATCTGTACCACTTCCTTACAATTAGGGTCGTGTATCATTGCTAAGAATTGGTTTTACCATGCTCTCATGAACTGTCACGCCTTTTATGTCTTGTTGCATTCCTCCAATGCTGGCTTCCATCGAGCGCCTTTGCAATGTGCTTTGTGCCCTGTAGTCCTTTAGTGGGCCGGTGTCTGCAAGCGAGGGGGAGAGCGTGGCCGCGGGCACGCTATGTTACCCAGAATGCATCGTCAAAACAAATGACTGCACAGCCTCGGGCTCTCACCGACAGTGCAATTGGATCTTGAGCGCAGGAACTTTGTCATGGTGCGGAACCCATGATGGCCATTTAAGATTTGGAGGAATCATAGATCATAAAATGATAAGCAAAGAAGGAGACCCTTTGGTCTATTGTGCCTGTGTTGGCTCTTTTGAGTCTCACTGTAATTAAGTCTCACTCTCCCTTGGTTCTTTCCTACAACATTTGCTCCCATATAAGTATTTGTCCAATTTCCCATTTTTTTGAAAGTTATCTGCTTTCCAGGGTTACATTCAAAGTCTTGGATGCTTTGCCTTTGACTGCCTGGGATGTTCCTTGCCCACGATGCTGACCACTGAAATCTGGATGGTGGATGAGAGAAATTCCTGTTGCAGCAGATCCCGTGAGGTCTGGGGGAAGGCCGGGAGGGTGCTGACCCCTTGCACCACCACTGTGTGGCAAATGCTCCCTGGGAAGGACTGCAAGTCCCGACGGAATGAAGGGGGCAATGCTGAAGACTGGCAGCTCCCCCAGCCCCATCTCCATGCCCATAACCAGCTTGATGGACATGTTGTAAGGAGGACAGCCGCCCAAGCGTTCAGCCACTGCGCTTTTTCAAGTTGGTTTTTAAAATTAAAACACAGTTCTGATCTAGTTTTTGCGCTAAAATTTCAGTTTATAAATTTTGGAATGATTGGTTTAATTAGTCACACAGGCCTACAGCACAGAAAAAGGCCCTTTGGCCCATCAAGTCTGCACCGGTCAAACAAGTACCTAATTATCCTAATCCCATTTTCCAGCACTAAGCCCATAGTCTTGTATGCCATGGCATCGCAAGTGCACATCCAAATACTTCTTAAATGTTATGACGGTATCTGCCTCTACCGCCCTTTCAGGCAGTGAGTTCAAGATTCCCACCACCCTCCTGGGTGAAAAGATTCTTCCTCACATCCCCTCTAAACCTCCTGCCCCTTACCTTGAATCTATGCCACCAGGTTATTGATCCCTCCACCAAGGGGATAAGTTCCTTCCTGTCTACCCTCATAATTTTATACGCCTCAGTAAGCTTGAGGGACTTGTTTCTTGGGGGATAAAGAATTTGAAGGAGACTCTGAGGAAAGTAGCATTGAATTCAAAGAAAAAGAACAGATTTGTAAGGCCAAAGGTGGTCTTCTGTTCCTAACTGTTCCTGTGAAGACTTTTCCTTCCCTTCTCACAGGAGTGTATTAGCCAGGCAGCTATACCCAGGTCCCTTCATTCTGCAAATAGTCTTTAAATAAGGATTATTTAAATTTTTTGCGGGGAGGAATCAATCACTTGTGCACCATATATAATGTGCAAAGAATGTTACCATAACTTGCATTAAAATTGTCCCATGATGCTTTACAGAGGCAGGAGAGAGAGGGGAAAAAAAGCCAAAGATGGGGAGGTTCAGCAGGGTGACCAAATATTTGGTCAGAGGTTTTGAGGAGAAGGGGATGGGGCAGAAGGTTTTAGAAAGGGCCTGGGAGCGAGACTGCTGTGGAGGCGATGGCGTAGTGGTATTGTCACTGGACTAATAATCCAGAGACCCAGGGTAATGCTCAGGGGACCCGGCTTTGAATCTTGCCACGGTAGATGGTGGAATTTGAATTCAAGAAAAATCTGGAATTAAAAGTCTGATGACGACCATGAAACCGTTGTCGATTGTTGTAAAAACCCATCTGGTTCACTGATATCCTTTAGGGAAGGAAATCTGCTGACCTCACCTGGTCTGGCCTACATGTGACTCCAGACCCACAGCAATTTGATTGACTCTTAAATGCCCTCTGAACAAGGGCAATTAGGGATGGGCAATAAATGCTGGCCTAGCCAGTGATGCCCACATCCCATGAATGAATTGAGAATTTAAAAAAAAAAGTATTGCCCACAGTGGTGTTGAAGAGACAGGCTGGGATGCACAAGAGCCTGGAGCCAGAGGAATGGAGAGTCCCCAGGGGTGGGGGAAAAAGTGGAGGGGAGTGGGGAAGAGAATTCGGAGCTTGAGAAAGTTAGAGGTGAAGAGGATTGGGCCAAGGAAGGATTTAAGCAAGAGGTTGAGAATCTTAAATTTGAGACTTCACATCAATTTTGCTGCAAAGTTCTATAACTTCCATCGTGTTCATTGTTTTTCACATGCATTGTTTTGGTATAACATGCCCTTTTTAAGAACATCGTCAGTCATAACTTGACTCTCTTTCCTGGAGGCTGCATATGTTCCTGGGTGCAATGTGATAATGTAGTTGATGTGCGTAACCGTGTTGTTTGATCCACAAACTTCAAAAAGCATAATATTCAAAATAAAACCTTGAAGTTAATTATATCCTGTGAAGAATGTTGTGTGAAGCTCAGCACCATCAGCATATGCCTGTCGTATAAAACTGCCCCTAATACAGCTAAAAAATTGAAAATTATCCTGAGAGGCAGCATAGTCTCTGCTTTGGGGAAATGGAAAGCAATGGTGGTGCAATAGGGAGTGCTGCTCTGATATTGAGGCTGATGCATGTTGGCGGAACAGGGCAGAATAAACTTTAATCTGCGTCTAATTCGTGTTGTCCCTGACTTGGGGTGCTTTTTTGTTGATACTGAGTGCCTAAAATAGATTCCCAACACTAACACCCCACGTAGAAAGTACGACACTAAAAATAAGTTTCATCTGGTTGCAACCAACAATGAAAGCCTCTCAATAATTCACTCCCTCAAATGTCTCCACATTATCTGCCTGTACTGCTCCCTTCAGCTCGTTGAGCACAGAATGCACCCATAAAGCAGAATTTCTTTTAAGGGAGGGGGTACATTAATGACTAAGAAAGCTCATATTATTTTGGTGAGACCTTGGCAAGCTCTATTTATGCAATGAGTAATGATGCTTGGGAGCGATTTATATGTTGGGAAGCTAATCGCAGGATGCAGATGGTATCCTACACGGACTTATAAGTTAGGCAGCGTTGTTGACAGGTGTCCATGGTGATGACATCATTGACTGCATAATAGCTCATTTACTAAGAGATTCTGTGTCCCGTGCATTTGTATAATGATAGAATGCTATATTAAACCCTGTTGTAATTTATTTTTTAAAGTTTCCTGTCATTCGGCAAAACCAGTGGAAAAAAAATCTTGCTATTTTGACAAGTTTGAATTTGCATAAGCAGATAAATAGAAAAACTTGAAATTGTGAAAAAAAAATGATATACATCTCACTCTTGCAGTTTCTCTCCTCTCAACTATTTTACAGTGTGGCTATAATCCCGTTCATAAGGGTCAGTGTTATCATTAAAACCTGCAAATATATTGTGACAGTTGACGTAGCAAAATTGAAGGGGAAATGTTGACATATCAATTTATATGGTAAATGTTGACACAAAGGCTAGGCCAAAAACCAATGGCAGATTACTTTTGTGCTATTACATCTCTGACAGAATCAGAATTGTGTGTGTTATACACTGTAGGGTCTGAAATATAGAGAATGCTGGCTGACACAGCAGCTCATTGTTCTAATATAAGGTTACACCCAAAACATTAGTGTACCTTTCTTCTTTTGACTTGTACATATCCAGTATTTGCAATTCTTTCTCTATCTCTCTTTTTGGGCATTCTCCATCTTGTGGTTTCTCTCCTGTAAGTTTCATATCTCTTGATTTGAATTGAGCCTTTGTGATTTTCTATCCCCTGCCCTGCCACCACAGCTCACTTTATACTCGAGCCATACAGACAAAACTTTCTTTTGTTGATCCAGGCACTTGGTGACGGTAAATTGTATGACGGGAAAGTCCACGTGCCCCTGAGATTCCTAGCTCTCTGCTCCACTGCCATATATGTGGCAACTGAACAGGCGTGCGGAAAGTTACCAGCCACCCTCGGAGTAGGCTCTTCCAAATCATGGCATTGAGGTCACTTGCATAAAGAGATAAGATGCATGCACCATGTTGCGTGTTCCCTGGGCATCCACCTCATGAGGATTTGTCAGTGGCAATTTGATGCCTTGTTGGATGTGGGCTGGAGCAGGCCTCTCCAGCCGGAGTGTTCAAAATGGCTTTATTTATGATGTTGACTCTTTCCTGTTAGCAAGCAGTCAATCCATCAATTGCCATTAGCGCACTGAAAATTTGATCCCATTTCCATCAGGACCATAACCTGAGATGCAGGTACATGAGCACGATGGAGGCATGCTCTGCATTGGGGGCTCTGCAAAAGGATCTGATGGGTAACATTATCGTACCAATCCTGTCTCCTGACAGCACAGATTATCCGTATCTCAAATTATTGAGACTGGGGGAAGAGGTGGGCTGAACCTCTTCTGGACCAGATTCCATTCCATATCCAAGGCTCGTTTCTTTCCATTTTCTGTATATTCTTAATTGGGTGTTAGTTCAGATTATGGTCTGAAGTCCAAGAATAGGGCTTTTATTCTCAATCTACAGACTCCAAGGACAGAGTACTGTCGTTTGGGCCAAGCTGATATTTTTGCTATTCGGTATGACGCCAACACCACAAGTCAACAATGCTGGCATAGCTTGACAGAATTTGGGTCTCTTGGGTGCACGCAGAGGATTGTGGGTTCAAGCTGCATTCCAGAATTTGAGCAGGAAATTAGGCTAACCCTCCAATGCAACACCAAGCAAGGACTGCATTATCTGCAGTGTTGTCCTCAGGACGTTATTTTTCAGGCTCTGTTTGTGTGTCGAGACGGTTGAGGTTTGCATTTAAAATTCCATTGCCTTTCTGAAAGAAGAGCTTGGAGTGTCCTCGCCAACATTCCTCCACCCCGCCCCCAGACAGCACCATCAGAAATAGGTTTGCTGTCTTTGGGATCATGCACTTCAAAGTAATTTACTGTGCGTGAGGCACTTCAGGATCATTCACAGGTGTGGTGAATAAATGCAAGTCCTTACTAATAAATCCTATGAGGTGATGAAATTATTTCCTTTTCATCAAATTTCTGATTTGACAAAGTATTGGAGAGAAAACAGTTACACCTGTAATTTACAACACATGAAAGACAAGGTGCTGGTGGATTTCATCAACATGAGAGCAAATTGAGGTACTTTAAATGCTTTTTAATACAAGGCTGAGCAACATTAACTAGATTCAAGTTGCCCAACTAGGAATTGACTAGCTGCTCAGCAAGTTTGTATGGTGTAGTCTGATACTACAAAGAATGGAAACACTGTTGTGGTGAGCAAACAAATGCTGACTAATTCATTGGAGTCTTGAAGGTTTGGTGGAGTTCAAGTGTATCAGATGAAAGGAATTTTCCCTTCTCTTCAAGGAACAGGTGTTAGCCTTTATCTTTTTCATGTTCAGCCCTTTGAACACAGCACAGCTTGAGTTTTCCTGTGCCTAGCTGCTGTTCTCCAAGGTTATCATGAATGGGGTTTAAAATATCTTGGATATATTTCAGTTCAGTCAGGGAGGCTGGCTTAGGAGGGTGTGTAAGCTGATCACAATATTTCAGATATGGCGTAGGAGTAGAGTTATTACCTCCTGGCTTTGGAGTGCATTGAGTTAACTTTTTTAAATATCTCCAGTGCCATAGGGACAGGAGTTCACATCATGACAGACTTGGGGTTTATAATATAAGGAAGATTGGGACTGAAAGTGTAGTGTAAAATAAATTCTGGTGTCTCTGCAGGTATGAGAAGTCTGATTCTTTCCCACTGAAGCATAACAATAAGGTTGTTTTTATATCCTAGGAGTGTAGGCAATGGGAGGTGTGTCAGTGTTCCTCTGCATTCTGTGGTTTAAACAACCCTGTGCTGGAGAACCAGCTCATGTCAGCCATGGCTCACTTGGTAGCACTCTTGCCTCTGAGTTGGAAGGTTGTGAGTTCAAGACCCATTCCAGGACTTGAGTACAAAAATCAATGCTAGCACTTCAGTGCAGTACTGAGGAAGTGCTGCACTATCAGAGATGCCATCTTTTGGATGAGGCTTGAAACCAAGGCCCCTTCTGCCCCCTCAGTTGGAGATGAAAGGTCCCATGGCATTATTTTGAAGGATAGCAGGGGAGTTCTCCCCAGTGTCCTGGCCAATAGTTGTCCCTCAATCAACGTCACAGAAACAGATCATCTGGTCATTATCACATTACTGTTTGTGTGAACTTGCTGTGTGCAAATTAGCTGCCCATTCCATTCATTACAACAGTGACTATACTGTCAAAAAAATGCTTAATTGACTGTTTTTGAATGCCCTGTGTTCATGAAAGACGTTATATAAATGCAAATCTTTTTTAACCGCATTATATACCCACTATGGGCCTGGGTAATAAATCTGGGGAACAGGTCCCTCCCTGTTTTCCATGATGTATCAGCTGGCTCTGCCAATCCTGAGCCAAGCACCCACTTCCTGGAGTGGCAGAGAGACATGGACTGGACTTGTGTGTTGTGCTGGTGATTGGCAAAAAGGATTTTCATTTACCTAATTTGCCCACTTTTTTTCAATTTTTAAAAGAAATACCTGAAGAATAGTGCCGTGGTGTGCATGCTTTAGTTAAAGATGGTAAGACCTTTTAATGTCAAGGCTCAGCCTGGTATGGTCCATGTCCTAGTGGTGCAATTCCAAGATGACCACCTTATCCAACTATCCTACATTTAGGGGATCAAGAGCTTTCTAAGTGCCTAGTGGGTGCTTAGAGATGGGTGTGTTGGCACATGTAAACTGCTCTTGCACGAGTGGAGTGCCTTGAAAATTATACTTCCCAAAAATATTGGCAGAAGATTGCAAATGTTTAACTTTCATTTTAAAGGCTATAATTAACGATTCCTGATTGGCATGGAGTTTGAACCTCCGATGTATCTGCATCCTTGCATCTGATGTCATGTTGCGCTCCACAAGTACCATGGCATACTGAGCAGTCTTGGGTGCACAGGTCATCAAAGGAGGACCTAGGTCAGACAGCAAATTGGTTGACCCGTGGAAAACGTGGGCCTCTGTTACCAATGAGGGTGAGGGTGTTGTTGTCATTTACTCTTGGATGTTGTTTGTTGGTATTAACCACATTCTAATGCTGGGGTTTTTTTTAAGATTAAAAATAAATTTGCTGGATTGTTTAACCCTTCAGAAGTGAAAGACTACAAGGTAGGACAGTTGATGAACAGATATTTAAGGAGATATTCAATTCCTCCCAAGTCAAATATATTCCAAAGAGGAAGAAAGATGGTAAGAGGGGGAAAAAGCATCCATGGCTAAGCAAGGAAGTTAAAGATAACATAAAGGCAAAAACTAAGGCATACCAAATTGAAAAGGTCAGTGGCAGGCTGGAAGATTGGGAAACTTTTAAAGATCAACTAAAAAAAATAATAAAAAGAGCAAAGGTAAATTATGAAAGGAAACTAGCGCAAAATGTAAAAACAGATAGCATAAGCTTCTACAAGTATATAAAAGGAAAGAGAGTAGCTAAAGTGAATGTTGGTCCCTTGGAGGATGAGACTAGGGAGTTAATAGTGGGGAACGCAGAAATGGCAGAGAAGCTTAGAACAATTGCCATCACTAGAGAAAAATTACTGAGCAAACTATTGGGATTAAAGGGTGACAAGTCCCCAGGACCTGATGGCCTACATCCCAGGGTGTTAAAGGAAGTGGCAGTGGAGATAGTGGATGCATTGATATTAATATTCCAAAATTCCCTGGATTCTGGAAAGCTTCCAGTGGGTTGGAAAAATGCTAATATAACACCCTTATTCAAAAAGGAGGGGAGGCAGAAAGTAGGAAACTATAGACCAGTTAGCTTAACGTCTGTGGCTTGGAAATTGTTGGAATTCATTATTAAGAAAGTAGTAATGGGGCATTTGGAAAGCTAAAATGCAATCCATCAGAGTCAGCATGGTTTTATGAAGAGTAAATCGTGTTTGACTAATTTGCTAGAGTTCTTTGAAAATGTGACAAGCAAAGTGTATAATGGGGATCCTGTAGATGTAGTATAACTGGACTTCCAGAAGGCCTTTGATAAGGTGCCGCACAAAAGATTAATACACAAGATAAGATCACACTGAGTTAGGAGTAATATATTAGCTTGGATAGAGGATTGGCTAACCAACAGAAAGCAGAGTCGGGATAAATGGGTCTTTTTCTGGATGGCAAGCTGTAACTAGTGGGGTGCCACAGGGTTTGGTCCTTGGGGCCCCAACTATTTACAATCTATATTAATGACTTGGGTTCAGGGATAGAAGGTACTATAGCTAAATTTACAGATTACACCAAAATAGGTGGGAAAGTAAGTTGTAATGAAGAAATAAGAAATTTACAAATTGATATGGACAAGTTAGGTGAATGGGCCAAAATTTGGCAGATGGAGTTTAATGTGGATAAGTGTGAGGTTATCCATTTTGGTCGGAAGAATAAAAAGGTGACTTATTATTTAAATGAAGAGAAACTTCAGAATGCTTCGGTGCAGAGGGTTCTGGGTGTCCTCCTGCATGAATTGCTGAAAGCTAGTATACAGGTACAGCAGGTAATAAGGAAGGCAAATGGAATTTTGGCACTTATTGCTAAAGGAATAGAGTATAAAAATAGGGAAGTGTTGTTGCAACTGTACAAGGCATTGTTGAGACCGCATCTGTGCACAGTTTTGGTCCCCTTACTTGAGGAAGGATGTAGTTGCATTGGAGGCTGTTCAGAGGAGGTTCACTAGATTGATTCCAGAGATGTGGGGCTTGTCTTATGAGGAGAGTTTGAACAGTTTAGGCCTATACTCGCTAGAGTTTGGAAGGATGAGAGGAGATCTAATTGAGGTATATAAGATGCTAAAGGGGATAGACAAAGTAGACGTGGAGTGGATGTTTCCCCTTGTAGCCATAGTTTTAGGCTAAGGGGTGGTAGATTTAAATCAGAGATGAGGAGGAATTACTTTTCTCAAAGGGTCATGAATCTGTGGCATTCACTACCTCAGAGTGCAGTGGATGCTGGGACGCTGAATAAATTTAAGGAGGAGATAGACAGATTTTTAATTAGTAATGGGTTGAAAGGTTATGGGGAGAGGGCAGGAAATTGGATTTGAGGTGGAAATGAGATCAGCCATGATCGTATTGAATGGCGGGGCAGGCTCGAGGGGCTGAATTTCCTCCTACTGCTCCTTGTTCTTATGTTCTTGTTCTTATGAACAGAAAGAGTTTAAAAGAACTTAACATAAGAATTAGGAGCAGGAGTGGGCCAGTCAGCCCTTTGAGCTTGCTCAGCCACTCAATGAGATCATGGCTGATCTTCTACCTCAACACCATTTTCTTGCACTATCCCTGTATCCCTTAATGTTTTTAATGTGTAGAAATCCATCGATCATCTTGAACATACTCAGTGACTGAGTCTCCACAGCCCTGTGGGGTAGAGAACTCCAAAAGTTCATCAGCCTCTGAGTGAAGAAATTCTTCCTCATCACCGTCCTAAATGGCCTGCTCCTTATTCTGAGACAGTGTCCCTTGGTTCTAGACACCCAGCCAGGGGACACATTCTTCCTGTATCTACCCTGTAGAGCTCTGTAAAAATGTTGAATGTTTGAATGAGATCACTTCTTCTAAACTCCAGAGAATAAAGGCCCAGTCTATTTAATCTTTCCTCATAGGACAATCCCTCCATCCCAGGAATTAGTTTGGTGAATCTTCGTTGCACTCTCTCTATGACAAGTATATCTTTCCTTAGGTAAGGAACCAAAACTGTGCACACTGCTCCAGGTGCAGTCTCACCAAGGCTCTGTACAATTGCAGTAAGATATCTTTACTCCTGCACTCAAATCCTCTTTTAATAAAGACCAACATGCTATTTGCCTTCTTAATTGCTTGCTGTACCTGCATGTTAGGCAGAAGATAGCTCTAATTATGTTATAGTATGCTTCTGGGACTTGTTTGCTTTCCTTTGGGGATCAGTTTTTTTTCCAAAGTATGGGTGGTGTGGTTGGTGCGTGAAGGTTGCACCTACCTGAGTGAAAATGTTGAGTCTTTTCCTGTCCTCTCCCACATTCATGCATGTTTGTAATTCATGCTGGTCTTTTCATGCTGTATGGACCCTTGCTTACCTGGCAGGTGAACAGCTTCTGGCGTGTCACTAGTATCGTCAGAATCAGTGCAGTAAAGTGACCATCAATGACCTTTATTCCTGCTCCTGCACCCCTACCTCTGAGCCTACCTAAGGATCTATCCTTGGCCCCCTCCTATTTCACATCTTCAAGCTGTCCCTTGGCAACACCATCCAAAGACTTGATGTGAGGTTCTGCATGTATGCTGACAATACCCAGCTCTACTTCTTCACCACCTCTCTCAACCCTTACACCACCTTTGTCAGACTGCTCATCCGACCTCCATATCTGATGACCCAAATTTTCCTCTAGTTAAACATCAGGAAGACCAAAACCTTTTACCATCCAGATCCTAAACACTCTAATTCCGTCCCTAAACCTAACCCCCTTCACTTTTCTCCTGCTCTTAAAGATGCTCCTTAAAACCTACTTCTTTGATCAAACTTCTAACCATCCCTCCTAATATCTCCTCCTTTGTCACAGTGTTGATTTTTGTCTGATTTGCACTTCTGTGAAGTCTCTTCATAGCCTGTGTTAAAGGCGCTATATAAATACAGGTTGTTGTAATGGGAGGTATGTTACTTTATCACACTGTGCACATTTATTTGAACTCTGAAGAATACCCAGAAATACAGTTCTAACCAGTTTTTGATCATGTTCCAGAAATTTGAACTTCCTTCGTGGCCCTGGTCCTTTTGCCTCCTCTGTCAGCTGCTATTCTTACTGGGTTCTGCTATACAATATGTGGCACTTTTCTACAGTATATCATCACCGGTATATCATATCGGCACAGTGACTCTGCCTGAGTGCTTGCTGTGTGTGTGTTTTTTTCTCCTTCTGTCCCTGTGGTGAGGCAGCTGTCTCTCTTCAGCACTTCCGTGCACTGGTGTGTGATTGAGGTTGGCAGTTTGCTATGCAATGTCTTGGGTTGCAACAGAGTGCACTCTCCCACTTTATGGTGTTCTGTGTTGAAGCTTGATATGCTGTTGCCAGTAACAGTCCTGCATTGAATTTCTTCCTGTTGTACTGTACGTGTTAGGAACAGAGGGTGGATTGCAGTGTTAAGACAGAGTATTTTGAGTTGGCTGTTAACATCCAAAACTGCAAACAATCTGTTGTTTATACAGAGGAAAGACTTTTACATTATTTTATGTGGAAATGTTTCATTCATCCTGAGAAAGAAACACTTCGATTTACATAGTGCATTTCACAATCTCTTAGGATATGTTTGAAGCATAGTCGCTTGTAATGTAGTAAGGGCAGAGATAATTTAGTGGAACTCAGGATTCTAGAGACCTTACACCAAACATGCCTTTTGTGCCTTTTTTGATGTTTCTATCGTGACTCACTTGGGAAAAGATAGTTGGAGTGCTCTGAACCATTTTGGAGATGTTTATTTGTTGCCCTGCTTTTCCACATGTAGTTGGTTTTGTTAAAAGGGAAGGCAGTGACAAATGGAAGGCCCCAGCCAGGACTGCAGGAACCCCAGCAGTGTGGAACACAGCCAATCATCGAGCCTAGACGCTGGGGAAAGTAGCGCTGCTCCTGGGTTTTGGAGCACCTGCTGTTTTAATGTGAGCCTGGTGCGAGAGTGCAAAGGTTTTGTGTGGTGGGTTAGAAGAGGGCCCCCAAAGAGTTGATTAAAATCCGAGGCAGTTGCCAAGAGATTTAATTAGCCTGAGCTTCCTTGTTCCTGGATAGTGGGATTAATGCTTGCTCCGCAGCCAATCTACTCATTTAACTTCAGTGATCTAACCGCTAATAATGTGTAAATGGAAAACTTGAGTATTTCTCTTCCAATTACTTACTCCTGAAATTTTAGATCACTTTCTTGAAGTCAGACTTGACCAATTAGTGGTATTATGGCTGACTAACCTCTTGAAAGCCATAGCAGGTTTTCCTGCATGTTTTACAAAAAAGTACAATAATGAGGGAATACTTCAGTTTATTTTTAAAGGAATCTAATTCTTCTGGCGTTCTTTCCCGTGGAGCCGGAACCAGTTGCAGTAAAATGGAGTGGCTCTCCATTTACGGCTCTCACAACAACTGCCGCTGCTGCTGTTGACCTCATGAGGTGTAAGGGCAAATTCATGAATATACCCTCCCCCAAAAATACTGCAGTTCCTCCTTGTAAAGAGGAAGATCTCTGGCTGGAAAGGTTCTGCGTTTGAGCCCCGGGTAAATATTGGGGAATGGAGAGGACTGACAATGGGCATCAACACCAGGAGTGATCTGTTCCCACCTGCTTTGGACCAGAGATCAGATTAGGAATTATGCCAACCACTTGTTACTCCAGACAGTTCTTGTGCTTTAGTTGTTAAGGATACACTGGAAAAAAGGTAATGGGATTCCTTACAGGCTGCCATCCACCACTGTCCGGTTTTTACAGGCTACCGATATGCTACATAAATATCTGTGGCTTTGCAAATTGCAGTACTGTTCTGTTCCCAAATAAGATGGACAGCACATCTGCTATGAGGCTTGTATTGGGTGGCTGTGGAATATGCCTGCTGCGTTTCAGAAATGGCACCCAACAGACTGTTCCTCTTCCCTGCAGCTTGAAGTCTGGAAAGTATTCCACAACTCGTGTTTTCCCAGGACTTTTAAATGTGTAACACGTTGAATCCCTCCATCTTCCACCAGCTTATGAAAGTTGAAGTTTGTTGGTTTAATTTATCTAGTGTCTCTCCTACTGTTTTCAACCTTTGGTGGCCTTTGCTCTAGACTTCAGCCTTCCACCCAAGTTCCTTATGCATCTCAAAAATTTTACATAAAATAAATGACACTGAACATGCCTCTCACACAGACACAAATTTCTGTGTTGCACGGAAAAAGGGACAGACCTTGGGGAAGGAGGCAGGGACTTGCAGCCAATCTATAGAAAAACTTCCCTGTCAATAGGCCCCTAATTGACTGCAAGCTGTGTTCATTTACAGTGATTAAATTTTGTGACTTTAAAGGAACCAATGAACATAAACAGAGCTTCAACTTAGTGGCTGAATACTATTCTTGTGTAGTGTTCCTTCAAAAATAGTGCAACATCCCAAATTAGCATGAGCAATGCTAGCCTATTTTTTTTTAAAAAGTCTCCAAATAGGCATTATTTGCTCTGAGGATGGCTAATGATAACATATTGGCCCATCGAGTTAGCCAGCTAGCGGCTAGGCAGTGAACACCAATGCTCCCTGCCCACCAGCAGCCATGTAATCACCAGGAATAGGTTTTTAAAAAAAGCCAAAGCTAATTATAAGATCTTCCTCTCTAAACCCACAAAGGTTATGAAGAAATGAGTTCTAGGAGGTAACAATGAGCAGGAAGTAGGTTACTCAACATCCTATCTACCTTTTTGTATATAGCTCCTCCTGCAACTGAAAGATAATGGCATGGATGCATTTAAGGGGAAGCCTATAGGTTTGGGTGAGGTAGAAGCGAGGATGGCAATGTAGTCTATAGGCACCAGCATATACTAAATGGTCTCGTTTTGTGCTGTAAATTCTGTTACTTGTCCAGCTCACTTTTCATTGTTGGCAGTTAGTTTGCACCCACTGCATGAGGTTAGCAACCTATATAGTCACTGACCCTCCAGGAGAAATGGAAAAACCTGACATCTAACTTTGTTCTTTACTTATGTAACTTGTATACATGTGTTTCCATTCTCCCAAATGTGCAGGTTCAAACAATCTGTCCACATGTACACAGTCTAATTCCTTCATCATTTAAAATTATTTCAGTCATTGCTGAAAAAAGAGACATGTCGAAGCTTTTCCTCTTGCACTCATCAGGGCACTGGCAAGAATACCAATGTAAGGGGGAAAACAACAATTTTTACTGTATGTGAAGAGAGTGCCGGTTCATTGGCAAGTGGCATTGCCATGGAGAATGCACCACTGATGGTGACTGTTAACTTTCAAACAATGCTTGGCAGTTAAACCAGGCAGCTTGACCCTGATTGGTCAAGGCATTGCCCTGAGGAATGAATCAGCGAATGGCTGTCATTTATTTTGTTTAGCTGAAACAGGCGCAATGTGTGTACACGTCCTTTCTGTCTGCAAAGGACAGGGCCCTGTGTATTTATTTAGCTTCCAGTATGTGCAAATACATTGCGAGCTCGACTGACAATCTTAAAATGGTTGTTAGCGTAATTCTTAGCACATTGAGGATTATTTAACAAATGTTGTCCGACAGTGGAATTATATCTAATGTTCTGAATTTTGCAAGCATGGGCTAGTTGGGTACAGTTTGTACCTTACCCGTTGCGAACAGTGGCTGGGACACGCTGTTTGATACGATCTGCCAGTCTTTGGCGATGTACAGTCTACGTACCCAGCATCACACAGGCACAAATTCATTTCCACATTACTCATTTGTGTGATAGGCAGAGCATCTTTTTGGCTTGACAGCAGCATCCTGTTAGTGATGAATACCACTGCATAGTAGCAGCATAAAGCAGCTAGCTTCACCCTGTTACTCAAATCTTTGAGATACCTTGCCCTTCCAGGGTAATCTGAGATAGACTGGGCACTTTTCAGGGCCGAAAGTGATGGCCTTAGGCCCGTTCATGGGATTGCGTGATTTACAGCATTCAATGATCTGATCAGGATAGCCATTTTTCTGCAGCCTTTGATGTGCCCTATTTCAGCATCAAGCTTGCACAGTGAGCATGGGCTTGGGCCCTATTTACGAGGTTGCCAATAAGACCAATCTTGTAGAGTGTGGAACTGTAAGAATCCCAACGTGTGAAGATAGGCTTGTGGTAGAGAATCCCCTGGCAGATTTCTCAACTAGTACAGCAAGGAAGGGGAGTTTATTTGACTGCTCCATTTTATGGATGAATTTGAGCACAGGGTGGAGCCCATTAAGACATGTAAGGAAATTGTTACATGCAGCTGCGGATTTAAATATAGCAAACATATCATCCACATATCGAAAATATGCGAGGGGTAGGAGGTTAGGTGTCATACTGTTGAAGACATGTTTCTCATGGAACCCAAAGATATTTGCAAGAGCCGGGCCTAGAGCGGATCCCATGGCAACACCATCTATTTGGGCATATATGATGTCATTAAAACTGAACTCAACTGCATGAGTTGCCGAGTTCATAAGTTCAATGGACATTGATTCACGCAATGGTGACTGGTCTAGATTGCCATGATATCGCGCTGCAGTGCAAATATTTATGGCTTCAAGTGGAACATTGGTGAATAGACTAGCAATGTCAAATAGGCACCTGGGTACAGCACTGCTATTGATATGCAAGTCCTGTACGGCCTTCACAAATGTGAAGGAATCCTACACCGTGTATGTGGAAAACTTGGTCAAAACTAGTTGTAACAATTCACCCAACCACTTGACCAATTCACGTTGTGCAACACCAGTCATAGATAAGATGGGGTGTAGAGGGACATCACTTTTGTGTGTCTTGGGCAACCCATGCATATGTGGATGTAGCTAACTGTGAGGACGAACCCTGTCATATATATCACACGGCAACTCATCGTTCTTTCACAAGTCCAGCAAGCGCATTTTTTTTTAGCTTACTTTCGAGCAAGGCTGTCCAGTCATGTTGAGCGGCAGGTCCAATGGATAAGAATTTGGACCCATCATTAAGAATGGCATGCATTTTGTTACTATAGTCATGCTTGCTAAGGATGAGTATTCCTGTCCCTTTGTCAAGTTTACTGATATGCGTACCTGAGTTGGTCTTGAGGCCTCACAATGCTGTAAGACATTCGCGTTGCATGTGAAAGCTGGACATGTACATTGCGGGATTCCGAATGACATGCACTAGATCAGCTAGGCACATTTTCAAGGACCCAGCATCTCCAGTGGAGGCTGGTTTGTGCAAACTCATGAACGGGCCTAAGGCTTTCACTTTCAGCCCTGAAAAGTGCCCAGTCTACCTCAGATTGCCCTGGGAGAGCAAGGTATCTCAAAAATTTGAGCAACAGATGAAGCTAGCTGTTTCTTGCTGCTACTATGCTGTAGTAACACGAGTGGTATTCACCACTAACAGGATGCTGCCATCGTTCTGCCTATCACACAAATGAGTTATGTGCTATGTGAATTTCAGTGCCAATGTGATGCTAGGTATGTAGGCCGTACGTTGCCAAAGACTGGGGGATCATATCAAACGGCATGCCCCAGCCGCTGTTTGCAATGGGCAGGGTACAGACCGTACCCGTACCCAACCAGCCTGTGCTTGCAAAACTCGAAACAGTGTCCAACATTAGATATGATTCCGCGATTGGACAACGTTTACTAAATAATCCTCAATGTGCTAAGAATTACATTGACAGCGGATTTAAGATTGTCAGTTGGGCTCGCAATGTGGCGCATTTGCGTGTACTGGAAGCTACATATATTAATACACAGGGTCTTGTTCTTTGCGGAGGGAAAGAACATGTTCACACATCGCGCCTGTTTCAGCTAAACAAAATAAGTGATAGACATTCACTGACTCATTCCTCAGGGCAATGCCTTGACTAATCTGAGTCAAGATGCCTCGTTTAACTTTCAAACAATACTTGGCAGTTAACTGTCAGTCACCAGCAGTGTTGCTTTCCCCATGGCAACGCCACTTGCCAACCAGTCAACACTTTCTTCACGTATAGTATAAATTGTTGTTTTCTCCTTTATATTGGTATTCTTGTGAGTGTCCTGATGAATGCAAGAGGAAAAGCTTAGATATGTCTTTTTTTTCCCCCCAGCAATACTCCAGTTCTGTACCACCAAACTACTATATTCCAATTAAGTCTTTCTGAATTCCACATTTTTTTAAGGAGTAGCTTGATCAACTGTCTCAACCTATTGCGATGGGTATTAATCTAGCGGCCCTCATCTGAATCTTGTCCTGACCTTGTGTCTCATGTATGGGGACCAGAACTGGGCACTTCTAGATGAGGTCCAACTATAACTCTGGCTGTGGACCTTAATATATATTGGAAGTGTTTGGTTTTTTTTTTGTTAAATTGTAATAGGCAAGCTTGGGGTGGTTTAGGAAGTGAATCTGTTATTGATGATTAGGATGCAGTTCTCTTATAGGCTGAGGACAGGCTTGCATGTGTTTTGCGTTCAATCTTCCTTTCCCCAGATAATTTGCTGTAAATGTTTTATTCAGCCAGAAAATGGAACTACAAAGTTTCTGTAAAATTGCAAAATAAATAAGTCAATTTATACAGTGCCTTATCACGTGCTAAAGTGCTTTGTATCCAATGAATTATTTCTGAAGTGCACGGATTATTAATTTGTCAACAAACAATGCAGCCATGTGCATAGTAAGGTCCAACAGAGAGCAATGAATGACTTGTTACTTGGTTTTGGAAAGTGTTGTTTGAGGGATGAATATTAGCTCGGACACTGGGTGAACTCCTTTCTCCTCTTCAAACCCAAGATAGATTTTTATTCCATTTGAACTAACAGAAGAGGACTCCCTTACATTTTCATCTGAAGAATAGCATCTCTGACAGAGCAGTAATCCCTCAGTACTTCATTGGAATGCCAACCTAGATTAGGTGTAAGTGTTGTAGACAGACTGGGGCTCTTAAACTGATGCCTTCCCATAGATTTCGATCATCCTTCATATCCAGCAGGTTCAACTATCTAATTTCTTGATAATTTATGTACATAACATTTACTGTTCAAATATGCAGATACCGCTATTTTAGAAAATATGTACATTACAATGTTGAAGGGTAATGGTGCAGAATCCTCGACCACATGTTGATTTCGGGCTGTGCTGAACTGCAACATTAACCAACTGAGTTTCAGCGTGGACCCACAAAAGTTACAGATTAAGGAAACTGAAACTTTGCCCTTTTTTTTTGTGAGCCCGTTTTTGGTTTGAGGATAAACTCTGTAAATTCCTTTTTATTGTTAATGGTTTAGGGTTACACAGTTGACTAGTCTCTCACCAAGCTGCTCCAGCTGGTCGGTGGGTACGAGATGGAACATATCAAGTTAATCTTGCAATGTGGGAAAGTTTCAGTGGGAGCTCATTTACAGTTCAAGGAGGCTATAATTTTTTTTTACACCAAATCTTTTAGACAGTGCATCTACATAATAACGTGAGAATTTGATTTAAAGCCAATTCTCCTTTATAAATTATTTTGTACTGTACTTTAGCTAAAATTCTGCATGTTTTGAAGGTAGGTTGAGATTTCATTTACAGGTTTTTGACCCTTTAAAACAAATGCAAAAAGGAAACAATAGTTTATTTGTTATTTAAAGTAGGATGCTATTGTTAAAACGTTTGATTTTTGCTTAGGGCAGGAATCTGCAGCCTGTGGTGCTGGAGCCACATGTGGCTCATTACAGATTCGTGCAGCTCCCAACCTTGATCAATCAAACACCTTTTTTTAAAAGATAATAAAATGGATTGTTTTGTTTTGCTAAAACACTTATTAGTGTCATATTTCTGAGAAACTATCGTTCACTGACTCTTTTTGTAAACCCCATTTAAAATGTTGTTGAAATGTGTCTCTCTCTTGTTTCTCATTATTATTGGCACTTAAGTAACAGCACTTTGGCTCTTAAGATATTGCATTTTTAGCTAAATTGTTTTGAAATTGCTGTTCTAGTTACTAAGATTGCTGACCCCAGGCTTGGAGGGAGTTTTCTCTTTCCCTTGTCTTGCCCCTTCACCCCCTGGCAAACCTGTTGAGACAGGTAAGCTCGCAAAGTCCAACTTTGGGCTTTGATTCCCAGTTTCGTAGCCAAGTTGGTGAATATGGGGCCTGGTCTGTGCTTATCATGGCTGTGTTTGTGGGTCATTTCACAGGGCTTTCTGGGCTTTGTATATAGATTAAATAAATGTCCTGGTGAACTTGCATATATCCCAAGCTACTGATACTATCAGGTCTTGCTTGATCTTCTGATGTAGGTTTCTTTAATCAGTGGAATAACCGTACTGAAAACAAGCTTTTGAAAACCTCATGGTCCATGATGGTCACGCAAGACAAATTGCAAGTAAGAAATAAAAGTGCAAGTAGAAACTCAGTTGACTTGGGCATCACGGATTGCATTGTCAAGACTTGCAGGTTCTTCACCTCCCATGGTTTCTGGTGTTCCTTTTTCCAGACTCTTGCAAAGCTTCTCTGTAATTTGTGTCCAGGATTATAACTCTGTTTAGAACTTAAAGGCATTGATGGCAAAGTTTACGGCTATATCATTCTGACTTAAAACATTAACTGGCACTTGGCTTCTATTTGTGGTGCCAAACATAACCTTCCTGTGAGCAAAATATTTAGTAAATATTTTTCCTGTTCCAGAAAAATTTATTTCCTCCTCTCATTTAATTGGTAAATGATGAGACAGACTTGTTATCCCCTCCTCCGTCCAGGCTCACATGGGGAATAACCACTTGGATGATACTGTGAGGGTGGCTGGTACCATCTGTCACTCTGTATTCAGGAGAGACACTGGGAATTGGCAAGGGAAGAGGAAATAAATAGAAAGTGAGAGCAGCAAGGGAATCGAGATATGATATGATGCGTTAGACACTGGCCTTTCACCTCTGGGGCCAAAGGTTAAAACCAGCCCACCGGTGGCATGAAAGTGATTGCAGTTGGAGTACTGTGCACAGTTCTGATCTTCATATTATAAACGGGATTATAGAGGCACTTGGTGCAAAAGAAGTTCACAAGAATTGAAAGGATCGACTAATCTGGAAAGGTGGACACTTTTCTCTCGATTAAAGGCTGAGTGGAGAGCTGATAGAGGTCTTAAAGATTATGGAAGGGTAGACTTGGAGAAAATGTGTGGGAGGCCAAAACTAGAGACCATAACGATAAGATAGTCACTGATAAATCCAATTGGAAATTCAGGGGAAATTTTTTCACCCACGGGGTGTTAAGAATGTGGAGTAGTTGAGGCAAAAGGCATGGATACTTTTAAGGGGAGGTGAGATAGGCACATGAGGAAAGGAGTAGAAGAGTACGCTGATAGCATGAAATGAAGTTGTGGGAAGAAGATCATAGAACATAATGCTGGCATAGACCAGTGGGGCTGAATGGCCTGTTTTTTCGCTTAGACTCTTAATTTATGTAATTTAACCTTCATATGTCCTGTGTAAAATAAATTTGTACTGGGTATGTGCCTATTGTATAAAACATGCCCTTTCAATGTCCTGGGGGTTACCATTGACCAGAAACTGAACTGGACTAGCCATATAAATACTTTGGCTATAAGAGCAGGTCAGAGGCTGGAATCCTGCAGCGAGTAACTCACCACCTGACTCCCCAAAGCCTGTCCACCATCTCCAAGGCACAAGTAAGGAGTGTGATGGAATACTGTCCACTTGCTTGGATGAGTGAAGCTCCAATATCACTCAAAGCTCAACACCATCCAGAACAAAGCAGCCAGCTTGAGTGGCACCCCATCCACCACTTTAAACATTCACTCCCTCTACTGTTAATGTTTCAATCCTGTTACAAGTGCATACTCTTGTCGTAAGTGAGAACCTTTGGGGAAAGGTTACAGCATTATTCTTAAGCATATACAAGAACCAATTTGCACCTGTGGTGGGGGAAAGGAAAAAGGAGTCTGTGCTTCCTGGGTTATGTGAATAAACCCATCTTAGGAAAAGACTGGCTCCAGATTCCTGCTTTGCTCAGTGAATGAGCAGTGAATTATAACATCCACCACTGATCCATAGCGCAGCAGTGTGTGCCATCTACAAGATGCGCCGCAGAAACTCACCAAGGCTCCTTCTAAAGCACTTTCCAAACCTGCAACCTCTGCCACCTAGAAGGACAAGGGCACCAGATGTGTGGGGCACCACCACCTGCAATTTCCGCTGCAGGCCATATACCATCCTGACTTGGAAATCTATTGTCGTTCCTTCACTGTTGCTGGATCAAAATCCTGGAAAACTCTTCCGAACAGCACCGTGGGTGTACCTACACCACTTGGACTGCAGTGGTTCAAAAAGACCATCTTATCAAGGGTAATTAGGGGTGGGCAATGAATGCTGGCCTAGCCAAGAGTGTTTAAAAAAAATTTCAAGATCAATTGGAACAGGCATTTGAGTGGACTACAATCAATATGGGAAATGGGGAGCGGAACACTGATGTGGAGGACATTGTTTTGAGGTTGCAATAGAAGAATGTTGTTTGGAGCAGAGCGAACTTAGTTTTTGATCTGATTATACTAGACCTGACCTTTCAACCTGCTAGACTAATTTGTTTTCGAGCACGGCCTTAATGAGTTAAAAAAAAATTGAAGAGCAGCAAATTTGCTGTGAGCATGTGAGCTTTCTTAGCTTCATTATTTATATGCTTATTTGCTTCGGGGGTGTACAAATACAGTTGAGTTAGAATACTTGAAGTGGATAAATGGCCTTTCCTCATCCTTAGACCTATCTTTATTATTTTTATCTTGCATGCTTTTACGTTCGTTAAAAATAAATGTGCAGTTACAGTGATTCCTGACCATCCCGATTTGATAAACGTTTGAAGCAACTTGGAGCATGTGCCAACAATTACAGAGCTCTAGAAATGAAGAAACCTGTTTGTTTTCTGCACCTGGTAACCTGTAATCAATGACGTGCAAATGATTTTAATCATTCCTATTGCATCAGGTTAAATTGTATATCCATAAAATTTCACAAGCAATGCCTTGTGACTTTGACCACAAGTTAACAGCGGTAACTAGCTTTTTTCTTAACAGTGTTACTGATTTCTGCACAGGTTATATTGGATGGGCTGATTAGGCTATTACCCTTTTTCTGAGATTCAGATTTTCAATGCACCTCCATCATTTGGAAATCTCTGAAGCAAACTTTCATCTTTGATACTTTCCCCTTGTGAAAATCTCCCTTTATTAAAGTAGTTTTTTGTTTTAAATGGGGACAAAGGCAGAAGTAGATCTTCTGTTTTTGTTACTGGCAAACAAAACATTTTTTGTTTTGAATGCCAGTTGTCCTCCTTTAGTACTGTCAGGTCAGGTTATGGCACAGTCTGGTGAAGAGTAAAAGCCTTTACTGCTTAACACGCCTGTGTCTCAACCCCAGAAATTCATCCCCTACTGTATCAATGCTGTATTTTAATTTCCCACACCATCTCTGGCAGTGTCACTCAGAGTAATGGTAATCAGTTTTGTGTTGTATAGCCTCATGCCTACAGAGGTCCAACTTGAGACTGCTTAAACTCATTTCATCTAGGACCCTTACTGTAGGTAAAGGAAATTGTCATGCCATCAGTTTGAAGGAAGTCATCTGCAAAAGCCAAGTTAGGCGCAAAACCAAGTTTTTCCTGTTCTAACAATGAACAGGAGCTTGTGGAGAAAACTCCTCTTCCAAAACTCCACTGGGGTATTCTCAGTGTCTACAGCAGCCATGATTACAATTTTGGATGAAATATGGGTGTTTAGAAAGCAAGACCTTTTACTTATTCACAAATGAAATTTAAGATGAATTCGGTATCAATTTTGTAAACCTATATTGCGCTTGGCGTATGGCGTTGTCACTGAAGGTAGCACTAAGATAAATGAGGGAGAGATGATGGACCTAGCCAAAGGAAGATTTCCATAAACAACTCCAGAAGCGGAAGCTTCCTGTTAGAAAAGAGAAATGATGCTTCTGAAGACAGACACTGTTATCTCTCCCGGCTGCTGTTATACAGAGTACCTGAGGCCTGTTAGTAAGAATTTTTTAAAAATTCGTTCATAGGATATGCATATCACTGGCTAGGACAGCATTTATTGCCCATCCCTCATTGCCCTTGCGTGTGCCTCTGGTTTATCTATTGTTCCTGCTTGTTGTGGAATTCGTCTGCGTGATGAATTTGGGGTGTGGAGGAGGTGCGGTTCCACAGACTGGTGGTGTTGTATGATATTACATAACTACACTAATATTGTTTTGAAGATTTAAATAATTGTACAGCTCTAAATTATCCTGGCCTTTCCCTCCTGATGACAGTTTTCAGCCCCATACTAATCCCCACTCTGCCATTTCTCTTGCCAGCTTGATTGTCTCCCCCAATACATTTGAACTTAAAAATTCTCACCTTCAAGTTCTCAAAGCCTTAGAAATTTCCCTTAGGCGGAGATGATGATGTCATTGGGAGAGTAATCTGGAGGCCCGGGCTAATGTTCTGGGGACATGGGTTCAAATTCCACCATGGCAACTAGCTAAATTTGAATTAAATTAATTATCTGGAATTAAAGAGCTAGTCATCTGTAATGGTGACCGTGAAACCATTGTCAATTGTTGTAAAAACCCATATGGTTCACTAATGTCCTTTAGGGAAGGAAATCTGCCATCCTTACCCGGTCTGGCCTTCATGTGACCCCAGAGCCACAGCAATGTGGTTGACTCTTAACTGCCCTCTGAAATGGTGTGGCAAGCCACACAGTCCACTGGCAATTAAGGATGAGCAAAAAATGCTGGCCTTGCCAATGATGCCCACATTCAGTGAAAGAATAAATTAAAAGCAAAAAGTCCTTCCATTGTCCCTTGTCCCAAGCTATTTCTGCAGCCTCCTCCAGCCTTGCATCCCAAAAATATTCTGAGTATGCATACTGTGACCTTTTTGTATGTGTTCTATGCACCCTTTCATCCTGCCATTGGTGTCAGGCCTTTTATCTAACTTGACTGTACTGCCTGGATCTCCTTCCTTGAAGATCTTTGCTTCTCCACTTCTCTGTCAAACTTAAAAATCCTTCTGTAAAGCCAAGCTTTCAGGTTCTGCTCCTAACCTTTATACCATGGCTTTTTATCGGCCTCCTCTTCTTCATACACCCCACTTCACTTGAAGTGCCTTGTGATTTTTTTTCCTCTTTAAATGAGTTATGTAATTGCAGGTTGTTGTAACCCTGCTTGGCTGGGAAAAGTTGAAGAACCAGAAGAATTGCTGCTTGAGTTTTTTTCTGCACGGGGAATTTCCAGCAGATAGTTGGGTCAGCAATAGAATTGTAATAGGGTTGCACAATGCTGTCAAGGGAACATCGTTCTGTTTTATTAAGTTTGCCACTCGGGTTAATATTGCTGGCCACCAAACCCAGTGAAGGTCCAATTGTTGAGTTGTTGAATTAGAACTTTGGAGTTTGCTAATGAGGACCATATTTTATCTATAGCACCACACCCTTGGAGAGGTTTTGGAATGCTTTGCAAGGTGGGAAACGATGGACACTGAGGAAGGAGAAAATGAATTTGAGGGACTGAGGCCAAGTGACACTAGAAGATGAGGGACTTTTGAAGATAGCAGGAAGGTAGTAGGACATGTAGACGAGTCAATCCATCGATTAAAGAGCAGGAGATGAGCAGTAATGCAGCATCGGGACTAGGGATGTGCTGCTGGAGAAGATTCCTCAAGGTGGAGTGAGGTTGCAATATGAACACATCCACAAAATTTAATGTAGATTGAATGGACTCCAGTACGTAGAATCTTAGAATAGTATAACATTGAAGGAGGCAATTCAGCCCTTTGAGTTTTCACCAACTCTTGTGCAGAGCATTCCAGTTAGTCCTACTCCCCGCTCTTTACCTACACGCTTGCAATTTTTCTACTTCAAGTATTGGCCCAATTCCCTTTTCAAATTATGATTAAATCTGTTTCAACCATGTTATAAAGCAACACACTCCAATCGCTCATCCCCTAAAAAAAATATTTTTCCACATGTCACCTCTGATTCCTTTGCCAATCACCTTAAATCTGTGCCCTCTGGTTATTGGCCTTTCAGCTATTGAAAACAGTTTTTCTCCTTGCTTTCTGTATCGAAATGCTTCATGATTCTTAAACGTCTCTATTGAATCTCTCCTTAGCCTTCTCTGCTCTAAGGAGAACATACACAGCTACTCCAGTCAATCCTCATCTATAGAACCATTCTAGCAAATCCCCTTTGTACTCTCTCAAGTTTTCACATCTTTCTAATGCGCAGTACCAGAACTGGACAGCACTATAGCTGGGGTCAAATTAGTGTTTTATGTATGTTTAAGATAACTTCCTGGCTTTTGTACGCTATGTCTATATTTATAAAGTCTAGGATCATACATGTTTTAATAACTGCTTTGTCAAAGATTTGTGCACAAGTATCCTCAGATCTCTATTTTTGCACCTGCTTTAAAATTGCACTGTATAGCTTTTATTGTCTCTCCACATTCTTCCCCACAAAATGTTTTAGCTCGCAGTTTCCTGTGTTGAATTTCATCTGTCATGTGTCCGTCCATTGCACCCAGTCCCCTTGAAGTCCATTACTGCCTTCCTCACTGTTTACTATGCTTCCTAGTTTCATTTTGATTGTGTCTGCAAATTTTGAAGTTTAACTGTACACCACCAAGTCAAAATCATTGATGGATGCCAAAAATTGCATTGGTCCCAGTATAGAACTCTGGAGAACAACACTGCATACCTCCCTCGAGTCCGCTGGAACAATCATTTACTGCAACTTTCTATTTTTTTTTTATCTCTTATCCAATTTTGTATCCATGTTGCCACTGTTCTTTTTTATTGTATGAGCTTCAATTTTGCTAACAAGCCTTATCGTGGTACTTATGTAAACATCGTTTGAAAGTCCATATAAACGTCAACTACGCTGCCCTCATCCACCCTCCCTGTTATCTCTTCAAAAAAAAACTCAATCAAGTTAATCAATCAAGTTAATCAATCACTATTTTTCCTTAACAAACCTGTGGTAGTAAATTTCTTTTTAATAATCCATGCTTGTCCAAGCCGCTGTTAATTCTCTAGCGGATTATTGTTTATAAAAGCCTCCCCACTACTGACTTTAAACGACTGACCTGTAATTGCCAGGTTTATCCTTCTACCCTTTCTTTTAAACAGTGTGTGTCTGTATCTCCATTGTAAATGGGATGGGCATTGGAAATATGAGGAATTTAATCTTGGGCCACCCGTACATTTGACATTTCTGTTGTTGGGATGAGCAGAGAAAAGATCTTTGTAATAACTCCAACTTGACATTGTCAAAACTAGTAACTTTAGCCAAAATCATTGGAATAAAGGACCCAGTGGTGATTGTTTTCATATCCTAACCATGATTTTTTTTCAAATTGGGTCATTAATCCTGGAGAGTGCAGAAAAGGGCAATCTAATCTGAAAATCTTTACCCTGTCATTGTGTTTTATTGCACTCCAATTATTGCAGTTCATCTCTCTGTTGTGTAAAGCAAATTGGAAACTTTCAGCAAGTAAACTTTATCCTTGATTTGCTTATGTTATGACAACCTTGTGACACATTTGCTCTAATTGTAATGTTCTACTGGTTTGTATTTAATGTTTTGCTATTTTGTTTTGTTGTATTGTTACTTTTACCTATAAAATCACTTACAGATTTAGATAAATATACTCCATTTACTGCACCCAGTGTTAGTTAACCATGCCCATGGTTAATGTGTTTTGGTCGCACTTAAAATTTGTTAGTCTTTTTCTAATTTCCTCCCAGCTTTGGTTCAGTGGTAGTGTACTCGTCTGTGGTCAGAAGATTGTGGGGTCAAATCCCAATCCAGAGATCCGAGGATGTAATCTAGACTGACACCTCAGTGCTGCACTGTCTGATGTGCCATCTTTTGGGTGAAATGTTAAATCGTGCACCGTTTGCCCCCTCGGGTAGCTGTAGAAGATGCCATGGTATTACTTTGAAGCAGAGCAGGGGAGTTCTCCCCATTGTCCTGGCCAAAATTTAGCCCTCGATGAACATTGAAAAGTACATTATCTAGTCTTGTGTTATTTGTGGGAGCTTGCTTTGTACAAATTGGCTGTCACGCTTACCTACATTGCAGCAAAGACTACTGTATAAGTAATTTATTGGCTGTAAAGCACTTTGAGGCATCCTGAGATTGTGAAAAATACTATATAAATGCAAGTATCTATGTTTGACATGTGTAAAGTGTTGCCTAATGTGGGAACCATTTACAAAGGTGCTTACTAAGCAATTGTGTGGTGGTGTCGGCAAGTTTTGAAATTGAATTCAATAAATCTAGCAATCTTGCAGAAAAGCTGCCTGATTGTTAAAATCCAAACTGGTTCTTAAATGTCCTGCAGAATCCTACCCCACGTGCTTACATAGGACTCTAGTTTCTCACTGAGTGATTAACTTCTGATGCTCGAGATTTGCCTCTGGACTTGACTATTCCAGCGCACTCCTGGTTGGTCTCCTAAATTCTACCTTCCAAAAACTAGAGGTCATCCAAAACTCTGCCTGTGTTTTAACTTGCCCCAAGTCTCATGCACCTATCACCCCTGTGCTTGCTGGCTCCCGGTCAAGCAACATCTAAAAATTTAGATTGAATTCGATAGATCTTAATTTAAATTTCCAAACTTGCCTACACCAAGCACCTTTTTAAATGGTTCCCATGTTGGGTAGTATTTTACACAGGTTAAGACATAGATAAAATTTTTAAATTCTCATCCTTGTTTTCAAATCCTTCCATGACTTCACCCTTCCCTATCTCTTTAATCTCCTCCAATCCCACAATGCTCTGAGATATCTGCACTCCTCTAATTCTAGCCTCTTGAGCATCCCTGATTTTAGTCACTCCACCATTGGTGGCCTTTAATTGCACAAATCTCCAAATAATCCATTCCACCCAACTGTGCATGTACCACCTGCACGCGTGTGGCAGAGTCTGCAGATCATGCATTGGACTTATCAGCCATTTCAGAATCTATCAAACCGGAGTGGAAGCAAATCATCCCGAGGGACTGCCTAAGAAGAAGTGTTGCCTCGACTGTAAGCTCTGGAAAATCCTCCTTACACCTCTCCACCTATCTCACTTTTCTCCTCTAAGCCACTTCTTAAAACCTACCTCTTTGACCGTGCCTTTGATCACCTGACCCAATATTTCCTTATGTGGCCAAGCACTTTGGGACCTTTTAGCACGTTAAAGGTGCTATATAAATATAAGTTGTTGTTTTTGTTGCTCTCCTGAAGTGACCTACTGGCCGATCAAGTCACTATGTTGTAAATGTGACATTACCAGTTGCCCATAACCTGAGAACAGCAATTTTAAAGAAACAATACAGGGGTTCTTCCAATTAAGCTGCTAGTTCAGTTAAGAACAGACCATGAAATATGGATTAAGGAAAAATTCATTTAGTACATCAAGCTTGTTCTTTCCAATATACCTGGCACAGTTAGTTAGCCACAGTCTCCAACAATTCCAGAGGAAGGTGATTTAAGCCAGATGAAAAAATTTCCTCTACGTATCTTTGCCATGAACTTAACGTCACAAGTGCTTTGTAAATTTCTAAATTTAACTGTAACCTTCAGTCCCATTTTCTTGGCAGAGGCTGTGTTTTCACAAGAGTTCAGTCAGTTAGCACCAATGCACTGACAGAGTAGATTCTACACATCAGTCACTGCGAGAAACAAAAATCCTTTGAATCTCTAACATTGTGCAAGAGGCACATTGCCGAAAAACAATGAGGCCGTGCATGTTGTCCATAAAGTGCTGGGGGGGATGGTGGGGGAATGTGGAATTTTCTTTTGTCGACTTTTGATATGGTGCTGAAGAAACAATTAAATGCAATCACAGTAAACAAATACTTTATATAAAAAGATGTGCACAAGTCCTGATGTGGGACTGGACACTATAATCTTCATTACTCGGAGGCGAGATTGCTATCCTTGAACCAAACTGCTGCCTGTTACAGGGACACAGAAGCTGCAATGTAACTGCGCTCTAACTCTTAAGTGATAACCATTTAATTATAAGATACTTTTACACCTTGTCTCATACTTGATTCACTTTCAGGATTGCGGAGACAGTTACTTGAGATATGTTGAACTGTGCTTTTTTTAACAGATCTAAATGTGGTATTGGTCGCTCCTGTTTGCGTTAATAGAACTTTCCCTTTCTCTCAAAGGCGCAATTGTAGACCCATATTTTCTTCTGTATCGTTGTCTGGTTAAGCGATGGGGGTTGCCTACACTCCCTCTGCCAGCTGCACCTGAAAATAGACCGGGATTCTTCATTTGGCTGCGCTCCTATATGATGTAAATGTGCCTTCTATAATACACTGAGCTTGTTCAAACCAATGCCATGGCCTTGAAGCTTAGAATCAACTCAAAATCCTCAATGTTTAAATAAAAAAGCTTTGTATTTTTTCGAATTTTCTTTGTTCCCAGAACTCCCACAGTCTCCTCCTACCCCACGTTCTCTGGCAGGATAGAACTTAAGTCTTTGTACTAGTTCTGCTAATTTTTATTTTTTACTTTCATCTTTTTCAGGTTATTGTGGCATTTGGAAGAAAAACATCATCTGACTGGTGATCTCCCTTTGAGTAAGTTTATTATGCACCAGTGTCAATCTTTAAATTAGCGTTCTTCCTTCTCTTCCCTTTTCAAAATAATTCACGTGACACTGTTGTGTGTAGGTACACTTTCTTTCTGCCTTTGTGAAGTATTTTCACATGTCCTTGGTCTCTGATCAACATATATTGAGAAACTATAGACGGTACTAGTGGGAGGGAGCAGTTGGAACATTTTCAAATACTTCACGCAGTGAATAAAGAGCAATAATTCTGGTTTATTTGCTCATCCTAATCCGTGGGTGTCAGTGACGTTTGTAGCACCATCACTGTTCTGGCTGACATCAGCCAGTTCATCACAGAATGGGAATCCAGTCTGGGAACTGTGGGGGTCAGAAGTTGACACCTTGCTTCTTTAAGAAATTGGGGAGCGCTGCAGTTTTTCATGACTAATGGTCAAAGGCTGTTTAGAGAGTCTAGAACAAAGGAGCATAGTTTCAGGGTGAAGGGTCAGCTATTTAGGACTGTGATGAGGAGAAATTTCTTCACACAGTGGGTTATGAATCTCTGGAATTTTTGACTCTATAGAGGGCTGTGGATGCTCAGTCATTGAGTGTATTCAGGATTGAGATTGATGGTTTAGGCACTAAAGGAAATGAGAGGTGTGGTGATCAGGCAGGAAAGTGGAGTTAAGGTAGAATATCAACCATGTTCCTATTGGATGTTGGAGCAGGCTCGAGTGGCTGTGTAACCTATTCCTGTTATTTTTTTGGTTCATCTATTCACCTTCTCGATGAAGAGTACTGTACTAGTTATTAGGATAAAGCACTAGCTTTAAATCTATTCATAAAGATTCTGATCATTCATATAACACTGTAAAGGAATCCATCTAGTGGAAAGCATGCCAGCAGTAAATGTACTCACATTTTGTTTCTTTTTTAAACTATTAGCAGTGCCTGGGAAATTTGGTCCCTTTGTCCCTTGGGGTGCCCAAATAATTGTTGCACAAGGGTGGTAAATAGAGCTGAACAATTAATGACTGGGCATCTGAGGCCTGTTATTGGGCAAATGTATCTTAAGGGAGAAATCTTTAAGTATGATTAATCTTCATGTGCATTTGCGCAATTATAGGGGTGCCATTGCTACAAATTTAGGCAAACGTTGTGAAAAGTGAACCACCGTTTTTGTCTGTTCCCTTACCCTTCTCTCAGACTGTGACGTGATAATTCCTCATTTAAGTTGTAGGACTTGTCATTTAGATTTTCAACAATCTCAGGTTGTGTAACTGCAGATGATAGTTACTGTCCTGCTGCCTCCATCCTTACAGTAATGTGATTTTCAAGCTTACAAGTGCTTTTGAGAGAATAAATAAAGATGTTTTGCGCTGCTTAGCAAAGCACTTAAAGGGGCCATAGGGTCTCGAATGTCATTAGAGGAGCAGAGAGAGAAGGGGAAGAAATTGTTTCACATGGAGGGCAATGGCATGCTTCATACAAATGGCTTCAAAGCAGAGATCATAACATCATTTAAAAGGAAATTGGGTTAACATTTGATCAGGAACAATATGAAAGATCATAGGGAAAGGGCAGGTAAATTTGTTAAGAGTGGATCGTACCAATTGAAGGGCTGGCACTGGCACAGGTGTGATGAGCTTCATGGCTTTCTCCTGCGTGGTAATATCAGTGATAGCTATTTTGGATGGACAAGTTGGTACAAAATCAAGAAACGGGCAAAGTGAAAGTAATGATTTGTCAACTTCAAGCAGTCATCTGAAGACATGATTTTGACTTGCGGCCTATGAGAGATGAGACTTGTACAACCCTGTTGACACTCTGTGGCCTCCAATCCTCAACTGAAGATTAAAGGATGAACCGTATCAGAACATACTGTGCTGCGTATTACTGAGAAATGTATTCGAGCGTTTGGAGGTTATATATGTTCCAATTTGCATTGCTGCTTCATATCATTGTGGAATATTATCCCATTCCAAGTGGATGCTGTGGTGCTTAACATGCAAAAGGCAGGGAAAATTGTGATGATGTGACTTCTGGTTATCTCTGTCCCTGGTTATCTCTGGTATCTTCTGATTTGATGTGGTGGGGGTCTGGGATTGGCGGACTGTTCACATAATCTACAGCAGAAATGGTTAGCATTGAGAGGTTCATGAATAGTGGATGGTGAATAAAGTAAAGGGAGCACTCACGCAGTACAGGCCACAAGATGCATCTTTGGCTATATTGCATCTTTTCATAAAACATTAAAAAATTCTCCTACAAATGCATATTTTGGGAAGTTTTAAAAATATATATATATTCTAACATTGCCTTGTAGTTTTTTTATACCAAGTTGTTGAATCAGTTAAGCCAGGTAAATCCCAGTCAAAGCTAGGGAGTAAACATTGCACTTAATGTAACTTTTTCTATTCTTTTGACGTTAACCTTGAGCTGTTTGTTTTTTTTAAATTTTAGATAATGCAGATTTTTCGGTATGTGCTTTACTATTGTACAAAATGCTCTCTAAGTGAGGAATTCTATACTGTTCTTCATTGGACTTGGTAATTTGCTAAAGCATATAGTTTGTCTGTTTACTAAAATCTCTTGGATCTGGGATCAAATTCAGGCTCATCTGATGGGATGGAAACCTTTCCCTTGTCCACTGGCTGCAAGCGCCCAATGTGAAATGAGTTCATGTAGTTCAGAATTGGTTTCCATTTGGCACCGAGTGACAGCAAAACTGTGCTAATTATTGTGGGAAATTGACAGGTCATACTGGTGCAGTAAGGGGCTGTTTGTCCGAGGTTAGACAACAGCAGGATTTTTACTGTCTGCTTCCCTGTTCTGTTTACTTCACGTGCAGCATTCTTTTGTGTAAAGTAATTAACCCTGTACTGACTGTGCCCCACTTGTGGGCTCTTGTAGGCTTGAGCTGATGTCTCCTGGTCCTTAAGTTTGTGGCAACCCCATTTTACTGGGGTTCAGTTTATCCATGCCCTTCGAATTCTTGAATGTTTGAAAAATATATACCATAGCCAGCTTTTTTTAAAAATAGAAGCGCCAGGATCTTCAGGCCCTCCTCCTCATGAAAATTTGATTTCCCTTCATTCGCACCACCTCTAACTCTTGGATATCTCTGCTCTAGTGCCATGCTCAGAATTACTCACAGTACTCCAGATGTGGTTGTGTTGTTGCTTTGTATGGGAACATTATCACCTCCAAAGATTTGTTGAGGGAGTGAATTTAAGTACCTAGGGTCTAGCCAGCTGTCGGCATGGCCGCCAGTTGTGGTGTGAGTAAAATTGGAGGAGTGCAGAGAACTCAGATGGTAGCAGGACAGAAGGAGGTTAGAGATAGGGAAGGATGGCACTGTAGAGGGTCTTCAAATTTTTGGTGGCAATTTTAAAATTGGCCACTGGGAACCAATACAGGTCAATTGATATTTGCATATTCATTTAAATATGTTGTCTTTTTAATTGCTTAGATAACTAAATGTACATTGTGCTTCTTCCTTGTGTTATGAATCTTGATTGTCTGATAGTGCAGGCTTGAGAAGTGATTGCCTGTGATGTGTATTTTGCACATTGGCCTTGCATTTAAACACGAAAGCACTTTGAGTTTTCCAAAACCTGTGATATAACTTATCCACCTATAGTAACGGAAGGCAGAACTTTTCCACTCTTAATCCTCAGCTCTAAGGTAGAAATCTTTTCTGATGTGTTTAATGACGGCACTTAAGTCTGACAATTGGAGTAAACTTCCTGTTTCAAGGTTTGAACTATATTACTCTGTTTGCCCCAACAGACATGGAGAATTATGGAAGGGGCAGAAAAGGTCAAGCTAGCTATGAATTAGTCTGTTCTACTCCATCTTGGGGTGAGAGTTGTTCTGTCCTGCTGCCTTCCATAAGTCTGCATCTTATAAGTCCAGCTTCAGTCATATTTTGAGTGAAAACAGCTGTAAATATATGTTCTGTTACTTTTGAGTTCTCTGAGCCTCTACCGGTTGGCCTAGGAAGTGATATCTGCTCCAAAGTACAACTCCTATTAAAATGAATTCCGTATGAATGGAGGATTAATGGATTGCCAAGGGCGTGCATGCTGTTGTGGATAAGTTGCTCATAAACTGCCTTGTAAATTTGCTTCGGTAACGTACACTAACTTCCCGCAGTATGTTTCAATTATGGAAGTTAGATTTCAGAACAAAAAAACACTGGAAATAATTTGTGTGTCAGTTGGTATGCCTCTGAAAGAGCACCCCTGAGCACGGTACAGGAGAAATCTGTGGTAGGTGTGGGGGGGATAGGAAAGGGAAAAAAGACTGAAGGCGAGCCTGACAGGATAAGTTTCAAAATAGTTCTGAAAATGGGGAAGGCTCTTTTATAAAAAGAAGAGCTGTATTCATATAGGATGTTACCAGGTGTCTTTGGGATGTCTCAAAAGTGCTTCACGTACAGTTATTTTACTTGTTTTTGTTTCAACTTCCAGCCTTGGCAGTTTTCTGCCAGTGGAAGTGTGATACAACACAGCAACATGTCGAAGAATGGGAGTACTTGTGGTTTACTCACCTCATTTCTAAACTTGAGGTGGTACTTTCTTGAAATGTATTGAATTTGTAACATTTAGAAACAGGCTTTTGACCTGTTTTGGTTTCTTGTTTTAAGATGTGAGTCGGGAAATGACCCTGCCCAAACCCCGCCTTTTCTTCAGGCGATGAGTCATAGTCGGGTGCAGAGTTCAAGGATTATCAGATTTTTAAAAAAAAAAGTTAGTCAAAAACAGAATATGCTGGAAATCTGTTGGCGTCTATAAAGAGAAAAAGGACAGGTTAACGTTTTGAGCAAAAAGCACTTGGTCAGAATTGACAAAGGAATTCAAACGATTGGTTGTGTGATTGATCTGCTGTGCCTTTCCAATAATTCCTGTTTCTATCGCAGGTTTTCAGCAGAGCAGGTTATCTGGTTATTGATGCCTTTGCTGCTCTGTGGGATTTTCATATATTTAAATTAAATTATTTAAATTGCTATGTTTGCAGCAGTGATTACGTTTCAGAAGCAGTTCATTGGTTGTGAAATGCTGTCGTGTCCTGTGGACATGATGCAAGTTCAGTTGTTTGCCTTTTGGGTCTCCCAGTTTCTCTAATGTGGCATAACGGGCTGATTACTTGATATGCTCCTATGAACGCTTCTTTGTATTTTCTAAAATTTGCTTTAATTTTTAAGTATTGCTGCTATTGTATTATATTGTTGTGTGCAGTATTGTGTCAGCTGGGGCTCAGTGTGAGCACTCTCTGAGCCAGAAGTTTGTAGGTTCGAGTGCCACTCCAGAGGCTTGAGGACCAAAATCAAAGTTGGCAGTCCAGCGTAGTACTGAGGGAGTGCTGCATTGTTGGACAGTGACATCTTTCAGATGAGATGTTAAACCGAGAATGGGTCTGGCCTCCTGGGTGAATGTAAAAGGCCCCCCTATTTTGAAGACGAGGAAGGGAGTTATACCTGGTGTCCTGCCCAATATTTATCCCTCAATCAACATCGCAGAAAAAAGGTTATCTGCTCATTATCATATAACTGTTTGTGGGAACATGCTGTGTCCAAATTTGCAGCCTTGACTCCTACATTACAGCAATGACTGTGCTACAGAGGATTTTATTGGCTGTAAAATGCTCGAGACATCCAGAGGCCTTGAAAGGTGCTATATAAATGCAGAACCTTCCTTTCCTTCAAAAACGACAAGTTAAGTGGAGGGGTCCTGTAAACTGCAAAAAATAGAAGTTTCTCTGAAAATAGCTAGGCTATTCCTCCAGCCTAATTGCTCACTTCCTTCAGTGCGGCTTTCTCCGCTTGTCAGCACAGCCATTAACCCAACGCATTGCATGCCTCCCTTTACAAACCAGTACAGTCAGTGGCAGACAGAAACCAGTATTTTTCTGGCTCTCTAATTATAGCCTTTCATATTTTTGTTTTCCTCCAACTTCTTTCCCTCTTTTCTGTGCTTTGTCTTGAAGCTGCTAATTCATTCAATTACAGTAGGAAAAATATTTTACTCTTCAACTGGGGCTTTCTTACTGAAATCCCATTTCCGTCCTCATTCTCCGTGTACTTTTACATTCTCTGTTTTTCATTTTGTTTTAAATTGCCTTATGATCTCTGCCTCAAGGGCCATGTGCAATAATACATTTTGTATACCAATGACTCTGTGGTTGGGGGAAATCTTCTAATTTCCCTTTTCATTTTTCTAGTGTATTCATATGTCAATGCAACCTTGTTACTGATTTTTTTTCAACCAGTTGAGGAAAACCTTTACTAATTATCCATTCAAAATCATTAAAATTGAAAACCTAAGTTAAATTTCCCCTTAACCTTCTCTGTTCTGTGAAAAAAAGCCTTTCTCTTTGTGAGCTTTTCTTAACTATAGCCTCTCATTTCTGTTGTCACTCGAGTAAATTTTTGATATACACTTGCGAGGACAGTGTCAGCCTTCCTACTATGAAGTGTCCAGAACTGCGCATGGTCTGATTGGGGCTTAAACAGTGACGTGTTAAATTCAACGTGCCCAACCTCTCATTTGTGATCAATTTCTCAGTGTCTAAAACCCAGGATCCCATTTGTTTTTTCCACCTGTACTTGCACCATTTAAACATCAGCATAGCTGTGCCCCTGGATCTCTCCTTTCTTCATCTTATTAATTGTACTGCTTTCAGGTTAAACTCTTGTGGCTGTGCTTCCAATGGGTGCTGTTCACCCCCTGGAATCTCAGCCAAGTGCATTATTCACAAGTGAAGATTGTATTGTAGCCAGCTTCAACCTTGGGTGTGCCTGATTTACTTTGCTGCTGCCTCGCCCCAACACACCCCAGAGCACCAAAGTCACGGAGTTCCCAAATTCCTAACCCTTCATTTAATACTTTTGTTTCAATTGATATATTCAAATCTGTGTACTGGATTTGGTGCAGTTCTTTGTAAAAGTGCTTCTAAAATCAAGAAAAGAATGCATCGCATATCACTGGGAGCATGGCTCGGTGAGTCACTGCATCATTCTGCTTACTCTGGAAATGTTTCTGAACTGGCACCAAGTCCCATCCATTCATGACCCTCCCTCTCCCTGACTTACGTTGGCTTCTGGTCCATTAATGCCTCAATTTTAAAATAGTCTTCTTTGTGTTCCAGTCATTCCATGGTCTTTGCACCTCCCCATTTCTGTAAATTCCTCCAGCCCTTCAAAAACTCCGTGTACCTCTGACTCTGGCCTTTTGTGAATCCATGAATTCCTTTGACCTGCCATTGGCGGCCGTGCCTTTAGCTGTTTAGGCCCCAAGCTCTGGAATTCCCTCCCTAAACAATTCTACCTCTTTCTCATTTAAGATACTCTAAAACCCACCTCGTTGACCAAGCATTTGGTTACCTGTCCAATGTCTCCTCCTTTGGCTTGGAGCCAATTTTTGTCTTGTTTATGCTCTTGTGAAGTGCCTTGAGACATTTCACTAGCTTAAAAGTGCTATATAGATGCAAGCTATTGTTGAACAGAATTCCTCTCCCATCCCCCACCATGACACACATCCATGGCCACTGATCTGCTGCTCTCAGAGAGAATTGATGAGTTCCCCCAAATAAAACAAAGTGCTGGAAACACTCAGCAGGGCTGGCAGCATCTGTGGAGAGAGGAACAGAGTTAATGCTTCAAGTCAAGTATTTTCTTCAGTTCCCCAAAAACACCAGTTAAAAATCCTGGAATCCAGCTAATAAAAATGGATTTTCACCTCAGTTATAATAAACCAGTGGCGCTGTTTATTGGAAATAGCAGTCCCTTTATTTATTGTGGTTACGGTAAGAGTTGCTTTCAGTTTTCCTTTAAAAATAAGCCGGAATTTTGGAATGCTGTGTAACTAGCTCAGGCTCGGTCGCCAGTGTTTTGCAGCATATTCTGTGGAGCGAACACACGGTGAAGGAGATGTCTGTGCGCTCCTTTCCCCTCAATTATTTTTGGCGCAAGTTATTTCCCCCCTCGAACCCTTGCTTCAAATTCTGGAATAATCCTTGTTGTGTCTCGGCCCCAGCTCCTCATTCACGTGCCTCTGCCTTTTTATTGGGCAGTGTAGGTTTGTCATAATTCGCTGAGCATTTACAGAAAATTATGTCCTACATTTAGGTTCCATTGGAGTTTTAAAAAGGCAAATTGAAAGTATTCTAATCCTGAGTTTCAGATTACCAAACCCAAATGGCTTTTGTTGGTGCTCATGTGGGCTCTTGTGTTATCTGTCACCACCACCATGTGAATATATCTGTCTTGTGACTTCCTCTTGTTTATCTGCTGTTTTTTTGAGTCTTACAGCAGAGATTTCTTTATTAAGTTGAGCCAAGCAAGGCTGTCCATTAGAGAGGCTCTTGAGTGCCGTCCCTCTAGACACAGCAGCCTGCTAAACACTGCTAATGGCTGTTAAAAACAACAATGCTGGAAAAGCACAGCAGGTGGAATTGCTTTAGAGAGGAAGGTGACTAGCATTTCGGGGTGGTACCCTTCTGCCAGAACAATTCTAATGAAGGGTGTTGACCTATCTCTCTCTTCCAGATGCAAATTGATCTTTGTGCTTTCTGTTATTTCAGATTTCCAGCATTCATTTTTTAAAAATTTTTTACTAATGGCCATTAGTCTGCCTTCCTACTTTCCCAGCTAATTTCATTGACCTTGCTCGTGGATGCCTGAATAACTTATTTCTGGCATGACAAGTGAGGTGTTCCTCTAGAGGTTTAAGCAAAATACACTGGAGGCTGCAGTAAATGTTAGAAATGAGAATTAAGAGCATAACACTGTAAGACATAGGAGCAGGAGTAGGCCATTCGGCCCATCGAGTCTGCTCTGCCATTCAATGGGATCATGGCTGATCTGATAATCCTCAACTCCACTTTCCTGCCTTTTCCCCATAACCCGTGATTTCCTTACTGCTTAAAAATCTGTCTATCCCAGCCTTCAATATACTTAACGACCCAGCCTCTACAGCCCTCTGCAGAGAGAATTCCACAGATTCACTACCCTCTGAGAGAAGAAATTCCTCTCATCTCTGTCTTGAATGGGCAACCCCTTACTCTGAGATCATGCCCTCTGGTCCTAGATTATCTCACAAGGGTAAACAGCTTCAGCATCTAAAACAAAAATAAAAATACCTGGAAAAACTCAGCAGGTCTGGCAGCATCTGCGGAGAGGAACACAGTTAACGTTTCGAGTCCGTATGACTCTTCAACAGAACTAAGTAAAAATTGAAAAGAGGTGAAATATAAGCTGGTTTTGTGGTGGAGGGGGGTAGGGGGGTGGGGGGGGGGGGGGGGGGGGGGGGGCTGTGGGTAGAGCTAGATAGAGGGTCAGTGATCTATCCAGCTCTACCTGTCCCACCCACCCCTTAAACCAGCTTATATTTCACCTCTTTTCTATTTTTACTTAGTTCTGTTGAAGAGTCATACGGACTCGAAACGTTAACTGTGTTCCTCTCCGCAGATGCTGCCAGACCTGCTGAGTTTTTCCAGGTATTTTTATTTTTGTTTTGGATTTCCAGCATCTGCAGTTTTTTGCTTTTAGCTTCAGCATCTACCCTGTCAAGCCCCCTAAGAATCTTATGTTTCAATAAGGTCGCCTCTCATTCTTCTAAACTCCAATGAGTACAGGCCCAACCTACTCAACCTCTCCTCATAAGAAAATCCCTCCATACCCAGGATCAACCTAGTGAACCTTCTCTGGACTGCCTCCAATGCCAGTATATCTTTCCTTAGATATGGGGACCAAAACTGTTCACAGTATTCTAGATGTGGTCTAACTAGTGCCTTGTATAGTTTTCGCAAGACTTCCCAATTTTTGTACTCCATTCCCTTTGAAATAAAGGCCAACATTCCATTTGCCTTCCCTATTATCTGCTGAACTTGTATGCTAGCTTTTTATGATTCATGCACAAGGACTCCCAAATCCCTCTGTGCATTTAAATAATATTCAGCTCCTCTATTCTTCCCGCCAAAGTGCATAACCTCACATTTTCCCACATTATATTCCATCTGTCAAGTTTTTGCCCACTCGCTTAACCAGTCTATACCCCTCTGAAGACTCTGTGTCATCCTCACCACTTACCTTCCCACCTATTTTTGTGTCATCTGCAAACTTGGTGATAGTATATTCACTTCCCTCATCCAAGTCATTAATATATATTGTAAATAATTGTGGCCTCAGCACCAATCCCTGTGGCACTCCAGGTTGTCATCCTGAAAATGTCCCCCTTATCCCAACTCTCTGTCTTCTGTTGCTTAGATCCACAGTATCCATTGGTTGGATCCACAACAATTGGATATATACTTGAAAGAAAAAGATTTGCAAGGTTATGAGGAAAGTGCAGGTGAGTGTGACTCGAATCAGATTCCTCTTTCGGAGTGCCAGCACAAGACACGATTGGCTGAGTGAACTCCTCCTGTGCTGTCTGCTTCTTTTCTGATTCCACTGTCATTTGAACCCAATGAATACCATCACCCAGCCCAGTTTGTCACTTCCCAAACTTGGGTTGTGGCTGGAGAGAACATTTTGAGGTGTACATAACAAGGAGGAAAGAAGTCGCACTTATATGTTGCTTAATTACATACTCCACATCTGCCAAAACACTTTGCAGCTGTTCCTGTGTTGTCACTGTTGTCCTGTAAGCAAATGTAATAATCAACTTGTTTGCAGTAAGATGCCACAAACAGCAGATGAATGATCAGGTGACCTGTTTTTGGTGGTGTTGGCTAAGGGAAGAATGTTGGCTTGGTGCTCGAGTGAAGACTGGTACTAATGAGGGTGGGGGCTGGGGCATGGTGGGGATGGGGGTGGGGGGTGGTGTGGGGGGAGATATAAATGGCTGCAATTTGTGATGTAAAATTCAATGTGCTGTAATGTTCCAGCACGGGTCTCGGTAAACATTTATATTTTTGTGAAGAAGACTTGAAGCTGCCAACTGGCAGCAGCTCCCAAAACGTAAAAACATTTGTTTACCTGAGCAGGAGATATTGACAAGTTCGATATGACTTGACATTGATGGGAAGATAATTGTGCCATTGCTGGTGGATACAGTGTTCTAAATACCGAAAAATACCTATCGAAAAATGGGTTGGGGAAGAGAGACAAAGCTGGGTCTGAAGATGAGGTCATCATGGTGATGTAATCACAGGCAGTTGATGCATGGGTATAATTTTTAAAATTCTTTTGTGGGATGTGAGCATCGTTGGTTCGGTCAGCATTTGTTGCCCATCCCTAATTGCCCTTAAGAAGGTGGTAGTGAGCTGTCTTGAACTGCAGAAGTCCATGTGGTAGCCATGACCACACTATAGAAGCATTAAACAAATGCTGTAGGTATTGATTGGTACTTGTGCTTTATTTATTTTTTGATGCCTATAAAGAGCTTTGGTGCCGATGCATTGAGAGTTTGGAGAGGGTGTTGTGGGCTGTGTGGTGGATGGCTTCATTCCTCAGAAGTACATAAAAGCCACTTTTGTACTGTGCAGCTGCCACTGGCTCCCAACATGCAGGTCTTTTGTGGGCAGTGGCAACCCCAAAGTAAACAAAATAGGCTCACTAAGGATGAAGAAAGGCCTTTTCCTTCCACCCTCATCATTCCGCCACCCACCCCAAACTCTAAAGTTTTCTTATCTTTCTGATCTCAGTTAAAGGATGTGGGCTTGACTCAACAAACTACCAACACTAAATATTAGTATTGAAATCAGTCCTGGTGTTTGTAGTTTCCACAAACACTCTCAACGCAGTTTAAGTCCAGTTAAACGGTGCCAGGATCAACAGTTGAATTTTCCTTTAATTGTTTTCAGTATTTGTACTTTGTGCTCACCAGCTTTCTCTACAAGGTATCCTTCAATGCAAAGTGGTTTCTGACTTGCCACCAAAACCAATGGTGAACGAAAAGCATCTGCTGTGCTGTTAAACAATTCTTTTTTGTTCTTTCATGGGACGTAGGCATCGCTGGCTAGGTCAGCACTTATTGCCCATTCCTAATTGCCCTTGAGAAGGTGGTGATGAGCTGCCTTCTTGAACCGCTACAGTCCATGTGGTGTAGGTACACCCACAGTGCTGTTAGGAAGAGTGTTCCAGGATTTTGACCTAGCGACAGTGAAGGAACGGCGACATAGTTCCAAGTCAGGACGGTGTATGGCTTGCAGGGGAACTTGGTGGCGTTCCCATGTATCTGCTACCCTTGTCCTTCTAGGTGGTAGAGGTCATGAGTTTCGAAGGTGCTGTCCATTGAGCCTTGGTGAGCTGCTACAGTGCATCTTCTGGATGGTAGACTATGCTGCCACTCTGAGTTGGTGCTGGAGGGAGTGGATGTTGATGATGGTGGATGGGATACCAATTAAGCGGGCTGCTTTGCCCTGGATGGCGTTGAGCTTCAGCGTTGTTGGAACTGCACTCATCCAGGCAAGTGGAGAGTAATCCATCACACTTCTGACTTGTGTCTTGTAGATGGTGGACAGGCTTTGGAGAGTCAGGAGGTGAGTTACTCTCTGCAGAATTCCCAGCCTCTAACCTGCTTTTGTAGCCAGGGTATTTATGTGGTTGGTCCAGTTCAGTTTCTGGTCTTTGAAGGCAGTAATGCAATCAGAGGTATTTGTGACATAGCAACTTATAGGCGAAAAACAAGATTGCACTTTCGGATTTGTTTTTAGGCTTGTAGCTCCCTACCTATTACTATTGAGTTGCTTTTGAACCTCATTGTAATTTGGAAAGAAGCCAAGATGAGGGTTGCTGAAAAAAATGTGGTTTCTTTTCTCGCCTTCAGAATTGAGTATTCCACTGTTTTCCTGGCTGATTTTCCATCCTCCACCCTGCATAGATTTCAGCTCATCCAAAACTCTGCTGCCCTTAAGCTCATCAGTGCCAAGATTCCTGCACGCAAAGGGACATAAGCAGAACTAACTAGGCCATGCAGCCTTTCAGTTAGTTTATGATTGGCTTCCTGCTCCCCAGTGGCTCAACTGTAAAATTCTCACCCTGGTGTTCGTTTTGAATAGGCTGACTGCCCTGTGTATCCCTGCAACGTCTTACAGCCTTTCAAGAACTCTGCAATTCTCCCTCACATCTGGACATTTGCGCATTTTCCCTTCCCTTTATTCCACTATTGGCAGCTGTGCCTTCAACCCTGTAGGCCCCAAGCGCTGGAATTCCTCCCAAACTTTTCTGCCTTTATGTCCTCTTCATAAGATCCTGCTTAAAACCTGCCTCTTTAAGCAAGTTTTTATATCCCTTTTGTGGCTTGGTGTTAATTATTTGTCTGGCTGTGCTTCTGTGAATCATTGTGGGCCATGATTCTCCACTCAAAGTGCTGAGTAAATGTTGTTCAACAGACAGTTGTAGTATCCATCTTGCTACTCTGGTTAAGTTCTTCTAACTTAGTATAAACTCAGAATCAAACTTGGAATCTTATGGCATTTATGCCCTTACGTGCCTTTGACCTGTAGGAATCCCCGAATGGCGGTCTGGAGACCAATCCCTGACCAGAATTCAGTGATGCAAATGCAAAAATCGACGGGATCAGGGGAACAGCAGCCTATTGCAAGTGACTTGGATCAAGTGGAAGACAAAAACAAGGCTCAGTACTTCTGAATATATAGAAACATTTTTAAAAAATGACTGCTCAGTATGCTTGGCTGCCGATCAGGCGTGCTGATTTGATTTTGTTGTGAAGCATCGCAGTACAATGAATGGGGCCAATCCATACAAAGGCAATACTTTACAGCCAGTGAGTTTTGCGAGTGAGTCACTGGCAATGATATACTGTACCGTCTTGGAAAATGGAGAAGTGCTGAGATCCAAGCCGACCTCAAGTGAGTCCATTGGAGAGCAGAATTAAGTTACAAGATAAGAGTAGAATTAAACTGGTGGTGGGGTGGGAGGTGAAAAATTGTTGCTTGATTGCCATCAGACAGTTAGCTGGTCCAGTGCTCCCTGTGATTCTGCATTACAACGCAAGTACACTGACTGTCTTGAAGCAGTTCAATGCGTTTAGAAAGGTTAACTGGGGTGGTCAGGGGTTGGGGGGGGTGCGGGGAGAGGGAGGAGGCGGTGCTGTGGAAGTCCCAGCCATTGATTTGTTGTGTGGAAGCAGGTAAGTTTCTGTTTTCCAGACTTGTGGGTCAGGAGTATTTACACTGCAATAATGTAAAATCGTTTCTGTCAGGAATTGAAACTGGAGTGAGGGAGATGGGTGACATATTTTAAGTCAACAGCTTGGGAGGGACAAAGATGACTATAGCGAAGGCCACTGTTTTACATGGATGGAACAAGTTATGGAATCATAGAGTCAATTTCGGCACTGAAGGAGGCCATTTGGGCTATCTAGGCAATGCCGGCTCTCCTTGGAGCAAGCCAATCAGTCCCACTGTCTCTCTTGATCTCTATAACCCTGCAGGTTCATTTCCTTCAGATGCCCATCCCATTTCCTTTGGAAATCATTGATTGTCTCCACTTCCACCATCCTCACGGGCAGTGAGTTCCAGGCCATTATCATTTGCTGTGTTTAAAAAAAAAAGTTCTCCCTCACATTCCCTCTGCACCTCTTGCCCAAAACCTTAAATCTATGCCCTCTAGTCCTTGTACTGTTAGCCAATGGGAACAGTTTTTCCTTGTCTATCTTATCCAAACCTATAAAATCTTGTACACTCTTATCTGTTGTCGCTTAGAATAGTTGTATTTTCACATTCCACAACTGATTTTATCATGGATGAATAAATCACTTTTAGATTTGGTGTATGGATTTTTCCATGTGGTCAGGAGGAGGCACATATTCTTTGATTCTATCCCATTTCTCCATGGAAACAAAAGCCCTTGACAACCACAAATCATATTGATTAATATTAACACAGGGAAGATGGGCAAAGATTGTTTTAGAGAGGAAGAGAAACGACACACAAGTTTTAAGTGCATACCTATAATGTAAACTACGTATCTGTCTGTGACTGTGCCTGAAAGTGGGAGTTGAACCATGTGCGGTGTAGATTAAAGAATGGAGAAATCTGGGTCACTATTGTGCAGCTGTTTAAAATTGTAAGCCTGTGACTGTTAGTGGAAGCCTTGAGAGGACTGAGGGGCAACTTGTGCATCATAGCAGGGAGTGAAATCTGATAAACAGCTGTGCAAAATTAATTTTTGATTTTCACAGAGGCTCTCGGGTAATCGTAAAAGTGGACCCTCTGCAAATCATAGCTAGATGTTAGTGTGAAAGGGAAAAAGAATTTCTGATGTAAAGAAGTATGATATGCCCTTGAAAGGCAGTCTGCCCAGACTCACAGCAAGTCCTGTTCATCCATCATCATGTGCTCGCTGACCTACATTGGCTTCTGGTCCGCCAGTGCCTCAGTTTTATCATTTTTATCCTTGTTTTCAAATCTGTCCATGGCCTCTCCCCTCCTTACTTCTGAAAACACAATAATTCTAGGCCCTTGGATCTCTACAGTCCTCCAATTCTGGCCTCTTGGCACACCCCTGATTTTCATTGCTTCGGCATTGGCAGTCGTGCCTTCAGCTGCCAAAGCACTAAGCTCTGGAATTCCCTGCCTAAGTGTCTCCATCTCTCTCCCTGTTTTTTTTTCTCTCTCCTTTGAGATGCTCCTTAAAACCTACTGCTTTGACCAAGCTTTTGCTTACCTTCCCTGTATCTCCTTATGTGGCTTGGGTTAGGATTTGGTTGCTAACATTCCTTTGAAATGCTTTGGGATGATTTACTAAGTTAAAGGTGTGTGCTGTATAAATGCAAGTTGCTGTAGTGGCATTATCAAAGCACTAAAGGGTGTTTTGCTTACCTGTCTTCTCAGAGTTAGGTAAAAGGAACAAAATAAATGGTGTAGTTTGGCACATGGGGATGGGACTAACTAAATTGCTCTTGCAGAGAGCTGGTGCGGACTCAACGACCCCAATTACCTTCTTTGCTGTAACCATTCCATGATTTTAGATTGGGAAGAAGGCTCTTATCCTGATCGGGATTGTGATTGACAATTGTGTGCCATTTTCCTGACTTTCAATCATAAGAACGCATTTAATTGAGAAGACCATCTGGCCTCCCTTGGAGCACCCATCAAGAAAAAACCTACAGATCCGATTGTTGCTGTGTCCAGTGGAGCCTGAAATCTGTTGTCTTATTGCACAAAATGATGAAAAGGAATGAGTGTGGTATTTAAACAAAGTAGTAGTGCTCCCTGAAATATTTGGTGACATTACTCTCTATTGGTGTACAAGGGCAGAGCACTAAGTGGTCCTAATGAGCATTTGATTCCACCCACCTTGCTCAAGACTGCAAGCTGGTTGGCCAGGCAGTTTTTGGTATTGTGGGGAAAGAAGATAATTTTCAGCCCTTTGCCCTATTCACGTTGCAAAACTTCTCTTGCAACATCAGTCAAACCTCCCAAGACTGTGCAATCCTTGTTTATATTGTGGAGTGGATTTCGTATCACTTGAATTATGGATGAAGCTATGAGTATATTGTAACAAGCTTGCACCGCCTGAGAATAGATCAGTAGGCCTTTCCAGTTGCAGTTTGTGGGATCTTCCTGAGCCACTTATTTGGGAATTAACACCGCAGAAATAGTTCATTATAGGTGGTGTACTTGGGGATGGGATAATGGGAGGGTGATGTATATTGCAAGTCTTCCTGCTCTAGGGTGCCTGCAGCAGCAGTGCTGTAAAGGTGATGTTTGAGATCTGTAGTGGATGAATCAGTGATTAACATTTGTACAATGCACAGTCAAGCACCCCAGGGCATGATATAGATGGAAACCGCCATGAGTAGGATGCCTGTTTTGTTTGCGAACCTTTACATTAAAATTTGCATTGTGTTAAATTTGGAGTCCATACCCAAAAGGGTTAACTGGAAATTTACCAACCTACCAATCGAAGTGAACTATTTAGTAGACTGGGTCAACTTTGATCCCTTCCCATATGACAACCAGGTCAGGAAGCGTGAAGACTCTGTTAATAGGAGTGAGCAGAAAGGCTTTTACTCATCCCTTGGAGCGAGGGTGGGAAGTGGAGAGTTGGACTATATACCTTCTTGCTATACTCCAGTTATACAGAGACATTGTATGCCGCGGAGAATGATGCTGAAGCAGAACTCTCCTCCCCTTCCCCCCACCCAGCCCCTTTCTTCTTGTAGCAAAGCTGTCAGTGATTGTGGTTGAGTTGAAGGAGCAGAGAAGGAGACATTTGTTTTTACATCTGCAATTGGGACTGGGGAAAAGTCAAATCGCAGACTATCGGAAGTTTGTCTTGTTTATGTTGGATACAGGCAGTGCGGAGAGTAAAGGAGCCTCTAGCACCAATACATTATGGATTTTAGTGTCTTTAACCTCTGCCAGAATTGTACTGGAGCTCTCCTGAATTAAAATGTTGTTTGTTGATACTGAATTTTTAAAAAATCTGCATTTCATGGAAAGCAATGGGTAAATTTTATTTAGACAGAAAGAGAATCTTGCTTTTCATAGTAAAAAATCCAAAAACAGTATTAGTGTACATCGTCACATAATTTTATTAAGATATAGACTCTCTCTTTCTCTCTCTCTCTCTCTCTCTCTCTCTCTCTCTCTCTTTCCCCCCCCCACCCCGGCCTTTCATTTCTATGCAACATTCTCCATTCTGCTGTTTGAGTTGTGTAGGAGGACGCAGATTTGGCTCAACGCGCCATGTGTGAAGTCTCACAATGACCCTTAAAGAGCTTTTGTTAGTCCAGGGCTAAGGGTCCCAGGACTCTTGATTTCAAGGTCAGAATACTTGCTATTGTAATGCTCGAGAAGAAAAGCAAGTGGAATAGTAGCGCCACTCCAGGGAGGGAGTCCTTTTGATACAGAGCTTCATGAATCTGCTTGAGAAAAACTTGCACATTGTCTCTCTTTAGTGTCAACTTGTGAAAATGTTCACAGAACTCTAGAAAATTGTCAGAACTCTTGAGAATTTGGGTCAAGAGTGTCAGATACTTGTAATTCTCTTTTTGTTGCCTGCTAAGTAGCTGTCAACTCCCACCATGGTGAATTGTCCAAGAAACATGTCGACTCTTAGCGTTTCAGCATTAGTAAAAGTTGCCTCTATAATGGCTTAAGCAAGGTGCTGGAGCCACTAGTACACGAAGCACAGGTCTCTTGTGCAGAAGGCAGCAATTTCTGTAAGCTTACTGTCTGCCTTTATTTGAAACTGCATCCGCCTACAGCTACCCCAGTAAATGCAACAAAGTGAGTTGAATCAGGCTTCTACAGCCTGACTGAGGCCTAAGCATCAGGAGCTGGCAGACTAAGCATCCCGCTAACTGCAGTTTAAAAGGAACTAAGGTAACTCCCCATATTCTGTTGTGAAGAAAGTGCTTGCATTTATGCAGTGCCTTTTATGATCTCGCGATGCCCCAAAGCACACAGCCAATGAAGTACTTTTGAAGTATAGTCGCCTTGTGATGTAGGAAATGTGGTAGCTGATTTTGTATGCAAGATTCCACATACAGCAAAGTGATGATTGACCTGGTGTAGGTTGAGGGATAAATATTGACCGGGACATGGGGGAGAACATCTGTGCTCTTTCAGAGTTTTTTATAAGCCTTCCACCCCCTGGGGAAGGCAATGCCTCATCCGAAAGCTTGCACGTCCAACAGTGCAGCACTGCACTTGTTGCATCAGGCTGGATTATGGTCCTGAGCCTCTGGAGCAGCATTTGAACCCATAGCCTCCTGACTGAGAGGCAAGAGTGCTACCCACTGAGTCATAGCTGAGTCCATATAAGGTGTCACGTGTTCTCCTGGCGAATTCCTTTTGGGATGAGGAGTTTCTCACTGTCAGGTCAAGCAACAAGAATTGGACCTGGAGTGTGGGGGTAAACAGATGGAAAGATATCATATGCCACCTGAAGGCTAACCCAAAGAGGGAAATAAAATTTATAAATGAATTCTAATTCTTAATTCAGCTGGCTGTTAAAAGTCAGCAGGGTGAAGGACACAAAGGCAAACAAAGACATTTCCTTTCCAACATGCAACAAAAGTAAACGCATAGCTCGAGAATAAGAATTACAAGTGGCCAGCGATTCTTCATTCTCTGGCTTTCAACAGGCACCCAATAGAAATATTACTGAATAGGAGTGAATAGCAATCTTACCACGTGCAGGGCTGTGTGTTGGGCATCTGCTGTAAATGCCCAACAAACAAGACTATTAATAGCCAACCTTTTTAATATGCACTTCCTCCAACATTATGCAGCTTCTTGTCCTCAGCTGGGGCCCTTTACTAAAATGACAGTTTCTCGTTACTGATTGAGGAAATAATCATAGTTCCCTTGTGTCCAAATTATCTTTCGTAGCACTCTGGTAATGCATTTAAATAGAAAAGATGATCTTGGCCTTTGCCACAAGCCTGCACCTGCTGAGCACTTGGTTTAATTTGCTCCGAGCAACCCATTAACCTTCAGTTTAAAAGGTTCACTGAATTTTTCGGGTGACTTGCTAGAGGTTGAGTTTTTTGCAAGTAGAAAAGTTCTGTGTCCTGGGTAACAGATTCTAGTGTGCCAGATTGTAGGCTGCAATTCCCAGTTCTGTTCCAAGAAAGAAGCTTCTTTGTAGGCTTATCGTGTGAAGACAATGTGTTGGGGTGATACTGATGAGGAAGGTCTCGGATTCCGTCTCTGGCCTGAACAGTGTTAGCTGATGTCCACTGGATTAGTGGTACCATTGTTTCTGAGTTGGGTAAAGGAGTGGGGGAAGAGGGAGGGGGTGGCGAGGTAAAGCACTTGAGTTCTTGATTGTCCAGTGATCCCTGTTTGGAAAATGTGCTGTGCAAAAGGCAGTTTGCAAACAGGATTTGGATTGCCTGTGATCCCCCTCATGGTTGCGGAGCCTGCCAGTGCTTGCTGTTTGGGCTCACTCACGATGAGAACATACTGAGGTGAGGCACCAGAGTGATGCAGAGATTTGACACACTAGTAAGAAAAAAATGACAGGGTTTTGGTTTAACCTTTTGACAATGCAGCATTCCCTCAGGATTCCACTGGTTCCAATTTGTTTTTTTTTTGTTTCTGTGAAGTTCACAATAATTATTGTCTGCCTACTGAATCTCCTGAAATTGAATAAGAAACTCGCTTTCTTGGTATGGGACCACATGAGACCTTTAATAACCAGCCAGTGACTCATGTTGTGGCTTTAAATATTCTCTTGTTTATATTAGACAACTCATTGGAAAAAATTTTTTTTTTTAAAAAGGCTGAGCTTTTAAAAATTCAGCTTGAATTTCCCCGGAACAAGAAAGAAACACTGAGCTCCCACTCTCAGTGCAGCAGCCCACAGAACAGCTTCTGAAAACCAACTCCCACAACAAAGTTGTCTTGCTCTGCAGATCCCAGACTGAGTGCGCACTCCCTCTCTTTTGCTCTTGCTCACTCTCTCTTATGTTCTCTCTTTTATAAAGTTATTTTAAGAGAGGCGCCTAAATTGGATCAGAAATGACTTGACCCAGAACATCTAAAGTATACTTCTCTCAATTAAGCATATCTGACAAGTCAGCCTTTTAGCACAGAATTTCCATTTTGCTCTCATTATGTAATTTAAATTATGGAATAAATTGAACATTATCCGTGTTATGGCAAATAAGCTTTGAGTTATCAGGAGTAGATTGTATTGAACACGTTGGCCCAGATCTTCCGGTCTCCAGATTGTTGAACACCAGGAGTGCGATCCAAGACGCATGTCGGGACTCCATGGAAGTCCCGACGTAAAGATACCGTGCTAATTATCCAGGGAGTTTGAACTTCTGATGCACAATTCCCATGCCCCACAGGACTCTCTGGAAAAAGTCTCCAGTTAGGGTTAGAGACTTTGGCTAGTTCTGACTGACTTATCCAGATAGTTACCCAGGAAATGTTAGACAGAGAAGTTCTAGTCTAACTCCTGGGTAAGTATACAACTGATGCCCCTGCCCCCTGCCCCCCCAACCCGACCTGACCTTATCTCTCCACCATACCCAGCTACCACCCTACCCCTTACACATACACATTCGCCCGTTCACTCATACGTTGACTTAACAAACTGAGAAGCTTTGGGACAGTTCAGCTCTTACTTGCCAGAATGCAGCAGCTAGTGCTATAAAAAGGGTTGTGGCTTCTGCACTGATTCTGTCCGTTGCTCCCTCCCGGGTTTCTCGTGCTGAGTGAGTACTCCAAGACCCTCCATCAGAAGATTGGCCAGAAAAATTGGAGGAAACTAAGTGGGTAGTGTTTTGTCTGATCAGGGTCGGAAACAGGGGTCCTGACCCTGATCGGAATACTTGGGCTCTGGGGAATGGGACAGATTTCTATTTGGGGCATTGAATCTTTGTACCTAATCTTCATAGGTTGGCTACAGCATGGTTGACGACAGAGTGAAGCTTCCTCTACGCTGTGCCAACTATGTGCCCATCCCCAAGAGGAAGCCGTTATTGAGAGATCTCTCTCTCCCACAAAAGGCACGCTTGCAGTCTGTAAGTCAGGTTTCAAATTAACGCAGGATTATAGGTTCATTGCTGCTGTGGGCCTGTTCTCATGGGGACTGGACGTGCCTGAGATTGTCCTAAGACATTCCCTTTCTTTGGCTACTGTTCTATGCACAATGGCTGATTGCCTTCCACAACAGCGTGCTTGTATGTTGTAAGCTATTAGACTGTTGCAGCATCGCCTGGTTCACAGCTGGGGGCAGGAACACTGGCCGATTTATATCCGAAAAGATAGAAAATGCAAGAGAACACTCAGCAGGTCAGGCGACATCTGTGCAGAGAGAAGCAGGAGTTAATGGCCCGGATCTTCCGTGAAGCGTCAATCACAGAGGATGCCTTTGCAACCGTACCTTCCTGCGCCCCAAGGCAGCTCCACATTCCTGGCCAGATCATCAGAGTCTGGCTTCCCCGGAATTGTGGTGTGGCCACTCTACTCGAGAATTCTATCACAGCAGACTAGCTTCGGGGGGTGGGGGAAGACTGGTCAGCCCGTTTTACAGCACTAACTGCCGTAAGTTATATGCCCAGTGTGACTGTTAGAGAATGGCTGAATGTTAGTGAATAGATGAATAGGTGAATGAGTGAATGGGGTGGGTGAGGTAAGTGAATAGGGTGGCAGGCAGGGGAGGTGGCCGGCGGCTAGTTGGGTGGGGTGGTGGGGGTGGGTGGTTAGTTGGGTCGGGGGATAGTCAGATCAGGGGCTAGTCAGGTGAGGTAGTCGGGTGGCTGGGGTGTTAGCATAGTCAGGAGGGTTAGCTGGGGTTGGGGGGGTGGGGGCGGGCTGCGGTGCCGGTGGGTGGGGGGGGGAGAGTCCAGGTTGTGGGGGGTGGGTCAGCGAGACAGATTGGCCGGTGGGGGGGTCAGTTCTGTAGTTACCCAGGAGTTAGACTAGGATTTTTCTGTCTAACATTTCCTGAGTAACTATCCAGGTAAGTAATCGGAACTGTCCAAAGTTTCCGACTCTAACTCGGTGCTGAAGGCTTTTGTGGAGCGTCCTGGGAACATAGGAATTGCCCATCCTAACTTCTTGGGTAATTCCCTCGGAGGTCAGTGTGCCCGGCCTTCTGCAGGGTCCTGACGGTGCATCTTGGGCCGTACGTCTGGTGCCCGGCAACCCAGAGACTGGAAGATCGGGGCCAATGTTTCAGCTCAATGGCCTTGTATCAGAACTAGAAGTTAGAAACTGAATAGTTTTAAGCAATGGTGAGCCCAAGAAAGGGTTGGAGGGGGTGGGTGATTAAGAGGAAAGGTCAATGAGCAAGGCCTGTGATTGGATGCTCCAGGGATGCTGCCTGACCCGCTGAATGTTCCCATTTTTATTTCTGAGTTCCAGCATTTGCAGTATTTTGCTTCTGATTTGTTTTTTTTTGGTCCTCCCTAGCCTGCTTGCACTGATAGTAAGTATTGCAGCTTCCACTCCAGTTATTATTTTCTTTAGCTCCAGATGCATTTTTTGCAGGGGCGTGGGTGGGGCGGGGGAGCAAAAATGTCACATTGCGCTGGACTTATGCTCAAACAAGGCTGTTTCCCAATATTTTTCGGCATCAGGGCAGAATCTTCCTTATTTTCTTGAAACAGAAGAGAGTGGAGTCAGAATTCTGATGTGTGGTGGTTCAAAAGCAGATTGCATGATATAATTTTGCTGTGTTAAGATGCTGACTGTACAGTTAACTAGAAACTGGTAAGTGCCGACCTGTTCTGAGTTCCATCCTTCATGTCATAGAATCAAAGAGTTGTACAGCCCTGAAGGAAGCCATTCAGCCCATTGTGCCTGTGCTGGCTCTTTGAAACAGCTTTCCTGTCAGCCACACTTACTCCCAACAACCCTGCAAATGTCCTCTTTGCAAGTATTTCTCCAATTCCCTTTTGAAAGTTATTACTTAATCTGCTTCCACTACCCTTCCGAGCAATGCATTTCAGATAACTACTCACTGCGTTTAATAAAAAAAATAGTCTCCTCATCTGCCACACTGATTGGGAGCACTGGTCACTGCTTAGAGCTGTTGCCTGCAGACTGGGATGTAGGACTCTCTCTGAGGCAATGCACACCTCCAGTACTCAAGTGTAGCTGTGATTTCTGCTCACAAAAAAAGGAATTGCAGTGAGGCTGAAAATGAGAGAGATTTGGCTGATGTCAGTGACCACAAGGTAGATCTTTGAATCATCACAGAATAAAATGACGTAGAATATATACAGCATGGAAACTGGCAGCTCAGCCCAACATGTCAGTCCTAGTATTTATAGTACACACAAGTTCCTGCTCCTCCACCCCAGATTTTAACTACCACTTCCTCCACCATCTTTTAACACCTATTTCTATTCCTTTTTCTCTAATCTACTTGGCTAACTTTATTTTTAAAGCATCTAAGTTGTGTGCCTCGCATCTCCACTCAAGATAGTGATTAAGTTTCTCCTTATTTCCCTATTGGGTTTATGGCCTGTGGTTTTGGATTCCCCCACAAGTGAAAACGCTCTCTCCACATCTACCCTATCCAAACTATTCACAATTTTAAAGATTTTCATGAGGTCATCTCTAAGCCTTTTCTTTCATAAACAAAAAATGTCCCACCTCGTGTAGTCTTTCCTGATTGTGTTCATCAGGCAGCATTGATGGGAGACAGGGTAGTGCTGTAAGTCATAGCGGTTGTCGGCCTGTAGCCTAGTTCCTTGATGGTGTCTCCTTATGTGGAGCGTGTGTGCACTCCAAACCAGGAAAGTAGAAACTCTTCTTTGGGTTTCATGGCTTGGTTTGGGACATTTTGAACCACAGCATGTAGAAGTGGAATAGTTCAGATTCAATTTGTGATCAAACTGAAACTGTCACTGTGCACTGGCCCTCACACCCGGAGAGTGATACCTGTCACCCTATGTTTTCTGAAGCATTAGTGAACAGTCTAATTCATTGATGCTGCTTATCAACAGACAAACCTAAATTCTCCACAAATCAATATTCACATATGGTAATAGTTTTCCAAATTTTCGGTGTGGGTGACTCCCCCCCACAAATAGTTAGACAACTCTTGGGGAATCTCTCATCTGAACTTCTAAGACTGCTACTCGAAAATGATTTTATCATTCGCAAAAACATTTATTAGAATATAACAACAGCAAAATTATTGATGTTGGGGATCTCTTAGGAACCCAAAAAACCTGGGCAACTAATATCAGAATCTATAATGTAAAGGATAATTTGGTGAATTGTTAGTATTTGTGATAGATTCAATTCAATTTCACTTTCTTACCTGTACGAAAGTTCATTTCGAGTACGCTGCTTGTTCATTGAAAAAAAAGACACACAAACGAATAATAACAATAAAAGAAACTTACCCTATCACAGAGATCTAACTTTAACTGAAATATGTAATAAAAGCTATTCTAATGCATTAAAATAGTCAGCCAGTGAGTCTCACCCTGAGTAGATACCCTCGTCCATACATCAAACCCCTCCTATAGAGAAGAACACAAACAAATTCAGGAACCTATTTGTCCTGCATCTGAGGGATTGTAGCCTTTTCCCTGAACACATCTAACAGTAATACTGAGACAGGGTGATCCTATTGTTCACGACACTCTACTTTCATCAAAACTCTTAGAGCAGATTTCGTCAATGGCAATCTGCTCATCAAATACCCTTTCTGATTGCCATATTTTGTGGTAAACTGAACTCTTTAGATCAATTTCTGATCCAGTAAGCTATGGAGGGAGTTTTGATGATGGGTCATGTCTCCTCTATTGACCAGTAACTGCTGTACATAATCTTGCCAAGATGCGAATGAACCTGCTGCAGACTGCTGTTATTTTCTGCTATTGCTAAGATGTCTATGAGGCTGGGATAAGAAAAACTGGCTGAATTGAGTTCTGGATTGGAGGATTTGTACTTTATTAAGGCCAACAACAAAGCCAGGATTGAATGAAGTGACGTGGATCTCTCCCCTTCACTGTGATTCCATGTACTGTACACTGTCTCACTGAATCTTGTTCAACAACCCTTAATCTTGTAGGTAGGATGACATACTTTTCATAGTGCATTCTTCCAGTTATGCCTCTGATGCTCTGAGAGTTCGGAGACGCCCGATGATTCGAATAATAGATTTTAGGAAACATTTATGCAAATGATAGAATTTTGACTTCACAAAGCATCATGTGCTCCATGCAAACGTGTACTAATTATGGGAAAACTAGTGACTACCCCAAGATTTCCAGGTGCTGCAGACTGCTCCTGAAAAATGCAGCATTTTCTTAGACTGCACAACAAACTTGAATTATCCGCTAATCTGAATTTTCTGACTTTGAATTGCGAGCTCCAGACTGCACTTTGCATCTCACAGATGTTCCTGCAGGACCAAATCTCCAGGCGTAGCAGAGGTTTCTATTGATTTTAAATTGTACCAAAGCAAACCTCTCTCAACAAAGCTTATTGCACATGGAGGAGTTAATTGCTGCATTTGTCCCAATATTGGAGCTGCCAATCACAAGGCCTCACTTGGTCGTGGAATAAACCTGGCCTTTAAAGTATGTTACCTATTGACCTTCATTCATACTGGGGACTAACAAAGCGCTCTCTGTATTCTACACTCCCTGCAGGAAGTTAAAAAAATCATCTCTATATATGCAGCGCCTCGTGTCATTTGGAGGCATTTCTAAGCTTTTCAAGTACTGTGAAGCGTTTCAAGGTACAATAACACCGATTTGTAGATAAATCCGACAGCTATTTGTGTGTAAACACTAATGAGATTTATTTTAGCTGGTGTTGGCTGAGCGGAGTATTTGACTGATGTACTGGGAGGACTTGCTCTTCTTTGAAAGTGGCATGAGATACTTAACATTTGCTTGAACTATTTAATTGGGGTCATGTTTTAGATGCCAGCTACAATACTGGCATCTACCTGACAATGTGGAAAATCGACCAGCTAAGTCCAGTCCACAAAGCTGGACAAATCTTATCCGGCCAATTACTGCCCCATCAGCCTACTCTTGATCATCAAAAAAAGTCATGAAAGGTGTTGTCGCCGACAGTGCTATCGAATGGCACTTAACACTGGAGTTTAGTTGGGGTTCCACCAGGGCCACATTACAGCCTGACCTCATTACAGCCTTGGTCCAAACATAGACAAAAGAGCTGAACTCAAGAGTACTGCTCTTAATATCAAGTCAGCATTTGACCGAGTGTGCATCAAGGAACCCTGGCAAAATTGAAGTTACTGAGAATCGGTGGGGGGAAAACTCTCTCCTGGTTGGGGTCATACCTAGCACAAAAGAAGATAGTTGTGGTTGCTGGGGGCCAATCATCTCAGTCCCAGGACATCACTGCAGATATTCCTCAGGATAGAGTCCCAGGCCCAACTGTCTTCAGCTGCTTCATCAATGACCTTCTCTCCATCATAATGTCAGAAGTGGGGATGTTCGCTGCTGATTACACAAAGTTCAACACCATTCACAATAACTCATATATTGAGTCAATCCATGTCCATATGCAGCAAGACCTGGATGAGATTCAGGCTTGGGCTGTTGAATAGCAAGTAACATTAGCGCCACACAAGTGCCAGGATATGGTCATCTCCAACAGGAGAGAATCTAACATCCCCACCCCCTTGAAATTCAGTGACTTTACATTGCTGCATACCCCACTATCAACATCTGGGGGGGACCACTAACCAGAAACTGAACTGGACCAGCCATATAAACACTGGCTGCAAGAGCAGGTGAGACGCTAGGAATTCTCAAACAAGTAATTCCTGACTCCCCAAAGCCTGCCCACCATCCACAAGGCACAAAATTGTGGTGGGATATTGCCTGGACCCCTTGCCTGGACGAGTGCAGCTCCAACAACACTCATGAAGCTTGACACCACCCAGGACAAAGCAGCCCACTTGATCGGCACCCCATCCACAAACATTCACTCCCTCCACCACTGATGCACAGTTGCAGCAGTGTGTACCATCCACAAGATGCACAGCAGCAGCTCACCAAGGTTCCTTCGACCGCACATTCCAAACCTGTAACCTCTACCACCTAGAAGGACAAGAGCAGCAGGTGGATGGGAACACCGCCACCTGGAAGTTCCCCTCCAAGGCACACCAACCTGATTTGGAACTAAATCTCTGCTCCTTCACTGTCGCTGGATCAAAAATCCTGGAGCTCCCCCCCTAGCTGCACTGTGTGTGCACCTACATCACATGGACTGCAGCAGTTCAAAAAGACAGCTCGCCACCATCTTCTCAGGGCAGTTAGGGATGGGTAACAAATGTTGGCCTTGTCACCGATGCCCAAATTGCATGAAAGAGTAAAAGGAAACGTGAAGTAGGATTTGAACCCATAACCTTTTTACCTGAAGACACACATGGAACCAGCGGAGGCAAACTGATGAAGCAGTTAATAAGTGCATCCTAAGGGTCAGGATATCAGGCTAATTTCAGAATGACAAACCAGGTGTTTCCCATTGCATTTCCTCCTTATTACAATAGGTCTTTTAATGTAAACAAATTCTCATACAAATTCTTTCCAACAGTACTGCCTGTATGTTTTATGAACAACCTATCCCAAACTGACCCTTGAGCATTGGTTGGCAGTGCAAAGCAGAAGGGTGGAATTGAGGACATTGGTTTTGTTGGCAAGGACTCCACATCAACAAATTTGTTGAACCTTTGTTAAAGAAAATGATCAGATAAAGACTAAACTCTGATTTACTGAAAATGCGCAGTCAATGTAGCACTCCAAAAGCTAAGGTCTGAATTTTCGCAAAACTGGAAGGGCGCCAGGACCTGGAATCTGGACGCTCCACTCTCATATCCATCACCCACTGTTTTGGCTTTGAGAGAGGGAATGGGAGCGGGATGTATTTTTGCACATTCACGGGGGCAACGGCCTTCTAAAGAAGCAATTTTGGTCATCCAGATATCTGAAACATAACTCGTGGGCTTTATGAATTTAATTGAAAGATCTAATCGAACCAGAGTTTTATTGGGAGGTGTCAGGTACTCCTTTGGGAGGGGTCAGGTACCACTTTGGGATTGTTAAGAGTAAACATGAGTGTGTGTAAAAAGTGAATAAGGCCTATGGAACTGTCAAATCAGTTAAACCCTCTGCTCTTTAATTTAAAAAAAAACCTGCAGTTGAAAATAATTAGCGCTTGCAATTTCAATAGATGTTTGCTGACATAAGCCTAAGTGCTATTATTACAGTATTATTTCTGCTTCACAATGAGGGGGGCCTGTAAGTTCATATTGTGATGGATAGCTCCAAGTGGTCATAAAGAGATTAGCTGTCTTTGGGGGGGACTCTGAATACAAATGTTTATTTTTATAAGGAATTAAGGACTCGAAGGGATTTAAATGTATTGAATCAGCTTTCATCAACCAGAGTGCTTTTTTAATATGAAGTCTGTAATAGATGCTTAGAACTTTATTTAATTTCAGAATGGCCCCTGCCTATGGTCGATGGGTGAGTTGGCATGGAGGTTGTAAGGGCAGAGGATGGTGGGTGGGGAGTCAGATATTGGCACTAAGTTGGCATAGGGGCTATAAAGGCCATGGGACATAGGTTGGCATGGAGGATATGAGAGGCTGCAGGCAGTGGCTAGGGGGTATAGGCTGGCATGGAGGGTGTATAAGGGGCCATGGTGGAGATGGGTGGGAGTCATAAGTTGACATGGATGGGGCATGGGGGTTGTGTAGGGGGAGTGAAGGGGATGAGGGCTAGAGGGCTGTTTTTTGTTTTCATTGCAACTTTCTCCCAGTTGAAAGTCCCAGAGCACCAAGGCGATCCTTGGTAACTGAAAGAGTGAATTTTGTGCTAAGTGAGATGAGGGTGACAGTTTTGGAGATCAGGGTGGAGGGGAGAATATCTGTTTTTGTCACATATGTCATCAAGCTATCCTTATGTTTGGTAGATGATAGGAAGCAGCAGCTTTCTCCTTTCCTCAACTTCCGAAATGCACCTGCTGCAGTACCAGTCTGATGTTTTTCTAGTTCTCACGCCTGCACTCCTTATGGCATCTGGAGCAATTTCTACTCAGACCTGGATGGACATTGTCCCAAACTTTAAAAAGAACTTAATCCCATTTTTCATTCGAACTTGATCTTTGATTCCATGGGCAAACAGCAGTGTGCTGACTGACTGCACCTTCCTGTTCTTCCATCTATACTTTTTCCCCAAGTTTTTAAATCAGGAGGAATTAAACAAAAAGCTTGATTTATTTACAGATTTAGCAAGCCCGGAGTGCCACAGTGAATTACTTTAATGTGTTATGTTGGCAACTATAATGACCAATTTTCATGCAGCAAGGTTCCCTTGGTAACCCTGACCAATGAATTATTTTTTGGTGGTGCTGTCCATGATACAAAGAAGACTTCCTGCTCTCCCAATAAATCTGGGGGATCTTTAACATTCACCTGAACAGGATGACTGGATCCCATTTTAAGGTTTTGATTAAAATGGTAGCACCTCCAGCAATGTAACCAACCTAGTTTATGTGCTCAAGTCCCAGAGTGGGATTTGAATCTACCCCATCTGACTCTGAGGGGAATAAATGAACAAAGCTTAAAATGAGTTTATAATATAGTACGAGTGTAGCTAGCTGCATTTTTTTTCATCTGCAATTTACAGTATTAGGACAGTTGAATTGGAAGCGGTTTATTGAGCAATAAACTGCCAAGGGTCATCTTGTGCAGGATTAAATATAATCTTCACAGTCTTGACTACAGTAGATGCAATTCACCAGGTGATGATTTTTGGTAAAGCATTGCTCCCATCTATGCATCTCTTTTGTTAAAATAGGGTTACTTTGGATGGGAGATATGAAAGTTTTTGTTTTCTACTCTGGGCAGTTGAATTTCTTTGCCAAGATACCTTGATGTGCACTGAATATCAGTGATACTGAGTTGAACCTTTTCAGCTTTGAATTGGCTGAGTTGCCTAGGTTGTTATGAAATTGTGTTTTTCCTCGGGGAGAACTCATGGCGAGACAGAAGTGATTTTTGTGGCGAGTGAAGGAGATTTATAGTGTTGCTGAAGGTGTGAGTATAAACTCATGTCATGTGAAAAAATAAATTGATTTCAGTTGAAGGGTATTCGAGAGATGAAAGAAACAGGCAAAATTAGCTGAATACTTGCTGATTTGCTCCTCTCCACTTGCGTAATCTTCTATATCTCTCCATTCGCTCTTTGGCTTGTTGAGTTCTTCTTGCTCCTGTGCACCACAATCCATTATCGAGCCTTCAGCTGAGGTGCCGCTTATGTTTGGAAATTCTCATCCTAAATCCCTCTGCTCCATCACCTCTTTCCTGAGCATCAGATGCCTTCCCAAAGCTAGTGGCAGAGCCAATGGAGAGTTGAAGTGCTGAAGGAAAGATGGCACCAATCATTTTTGAGGCCAGTCAGTGGAAGGTTACCTCCATTCTGCTCAGAGGAACTTCTGTCACTCGTTTTGAACCTGCAAGTCAATGTAGTTCCCGACTTAACCTACAGGCGAGGTATTTTGGCAATTCCAGTTCCCAGCTTTGTCCCATTCCTACCAAGTGGTCCAGACCTAGAGTTCGCTACCCACCCACCCACCCTCAAATGTAGCTCCACTACAATTCAAACTCTGTCTTTTGAACCGTGCTTTGACCACTGCTTCTCATCATAATTCGGCCTCTGATTTTCTCCCTGTTCCTCTTTTCTCACCACATCCCCCCACCCCCCCAGCTGTGTCTAAAAGTGCCTTGCAATGTTCTGTTATGTAAAAGTCATTATATAAGTTTTTAAGGGAAGAAATCCGAGTGTAAAACTACCTGAAATTGTGATGTGACTAATCCAAATGTGATGTTCCTGCAGTTGTGATTTTTTGAACATGTAACTGTATAAAATGCTGGTTAGGCCACAGCTGGAATTTTGTGTACAGTTCTGGTCGTCACATTACAAGAGGGACATAATTGCTCTGGAGAGATTTTAAAGGAGATTTACAAGAATGTTGCCAGGGCTCGAAAATTGCAGCTATGAGGAGAGATTGGATAGGCTAGGGTTGTTTTCCTTAGAACAGAGGAGGCTAAGGGGTGACCTAATTGAGGTGTACATAATTATGAGGGACCTAGCTAGGGTAGACAGGAAATACTTGTTTCCCCTAGCTGAGGGGCCTATTACCAGGAGGCATAGATTTAAGGTGATTGGTAGAAGGATTAGAGTGGCCATGAGGAAAACCTTTTTCACCCAGAGGGTGATGGGTGTCTGGAATTCACTGCCTAAATTGGTGGTTGAAGCTGAAATGCTCAACTCATTTAGAAGGTACCTGGATTTGCATCGGAAGTGCTGTAACCTGCAAGGCTATGGACCAGGTGCTGGAAAGTGGGATTAAAATGAGTGGCTAGTTGCTTTTTTCTCTTTTTGGCCAGTGCAAACGATGGGCTGAATGGCCTCTTTCTGCACCGTAACTTTCCTATGGTTCTCTGCTAAACTCCAAGTGCATTGTATCCCATCCCTTTCAACCCACCCAACCACTTCCCTACTTCAGGCAGACTGTTGGCTTTGGATAACAGTACAGTACTATATTCTGCCCCAAGCTTGCAGTCCATTTGTAATTCTAATTTCATGGCTGTTGACATTTGTGCTCTATATAGTAGTTAAACACATCCTGTCAGAAATTTCTCTCTTGGATAATTGTTTTTATTTATTTGTTCACTGGATGTGGGTGTCACTGGCTAGGCCAGCATTTTTTGCCCTTGAGAAGGTAGTGGTGAGCTACCTTCTTGAATGACTGCAGTCCATGTGGTGTAGATGCACCCATAATGCTGCTGGGAAGGGAGTTCCATGATTTTGATCCAACGACAGAGAAGGAACAGTAATAAAGTTCCAAGCCAGGATGGTGTGTGGCTTGGAGGGGGACTTGCAGGTAGTGATGTTCCTGGGGACTTTCAGGTAGTGGTCTGCTGCCCTTATCCTTCTAGGTGGTAGAGGTCTTGGGTTTGGAAGGGAATTTGGAACTTAAGGTGTTAACTTACTTATTCATATTTCTAAATTGCTCTGAAATTGGTCATGGGAACAAACTTTAAAAACTGCTGGGGGTGGTGGAGAAATTGTTATATTATGTTGAAATATATGACGCTGGTAACATTCCTTTACTAAACAGCAAGTACTCTGATAAGTCTAATAAATTTTTGTGCCCTCTCTCAAGGTGCACTTTCACTTCTATCCATTTTTAAGCCACTGTTTTTTGGAAGTAGATCACTGTGGATAGAGGTTAATGCTAATGTTGGAATAGTAGAATGATCCCCTAACCACATCAGAATCTAGATTTCACATCTTGCAGAATTTTTAAAATGTTTCAACCTTGTGTTGTGATGGGAATGGATGGGATAGGTCCTTGTAATCACAAACATTTATTTTCAGACAAGTAATTGCTTTAACCTTGTGGAGAGAGGAGATCAACTTGTTTAAATAACTTTGAAATGTGGGCTGGAGGTGAATGAAAAGGATCAGTTGGACAGAAAAAGTAAGAAATGACGAAGTGCTGTGGAGAGTGAACGAACAAAGAACAAAGAAATTTGCCAAACCTAATTAGGAAGATTGGACAGGGCACATCTTAAGACGGACTTGTAAGAGACATAGTGGAGGGAAGATTTCAAGGGGAAGAAAAAAGAGGAGGGGTGAGGAAGAGAATATCAACGCTAGATGGTTTGAAAATTGAAGGAGGTTTGTTGGCAAATAGACTGGCACATGATAGCGATGAATGGAAGGACAACTATGAGCCAAAGGCCTGCAGAGCGCACATAGTGATGATGATGAATTGCTTTGCTTTGTTTGTTCGCTCCCCATTGGAGAAACAGCTCATAGATTCTGAATGTATGATTGTAGTTTTTGCTGTAGTGTGCTTTGCCTGGCAGGCCTTGTGGTGCAGTGGTAACATCCCTTCCTTTGAGCCAGAAGGTCCAGGTTCAAGTCCCACTTCCGGACTTGATGGCCATGGAAGGTGTGCTCATAACGTGGCCAAACAAGTTGATTATCAGAAACGAAAACAAAAAATGCTGGAAAAACTCAGCAGGTCTGACAGCATCTGTGGAGAGAGACAGAGATAATGTATGACTCTTCTACAGATTGCCAGCCTGTAAACCCTTCCAGTGCACTCCATGGCAGGTGGTAACAGTGGGAGAGTTCTCTGGTCAGCCATACTGCATACTGCAGAAGGTAACAACAAAGCACTGCGGTACTTTGCCAAGCATAATCATGAACCAATCCAATGGAAATCCATGGTTGCCAATGCCCTCTTAGGACATGGGACCTGAAGGAGGAGGAGTGCTTTGTCCCTCTTGCGTATTGCAGCCAGTGTCGAATGGCGACAGTCGATGTTTTGATGACTGAGTATTTTAAAACATAGTATTGTCCTCTCATTACTTATTTGTGTGAGGGCTGGATCAAGCTGAGTAAATCTGCCTAACTAGTGCAGGAAGAGTTCACTGCTCAGCAACTAGAATTCCTTGCTCTCCAATCCCTCTACACCTCCATCACCCACCGGGATGGTCTGAGGGCTCTCCGCTTCTTCCTCGAACAGAGGCCCGAACAATCCTCATCCATCATTACTCTCCTCCGTCTGGCTGAACTTGTTCTCACACTGAACAATTTCTCCTTAAACTCCTCTCACTTCCTCCAAATAAAAGGTGTGGCTATGGGTACCTGCATGGGCCCCAGCTATGGCTGTCTCTTTATGGGGTATGTGGAACATTCCTTGTTCCGGTCCTACTCCGGCCCCCTCCCACAACTCTTTCTCCGGTGCATCGATAATTACTTCGGTGCTGCTTCATGCTCTCGTCTGGACCTGGAAAAATTTATTAATTTTGCTTCCAATTTCCACCCCTCCATCATTTTCACATGGTCCATCTCTGACACGTCCCTTCTCTTCCTTGACCTCTCTGTCTCAATTTCTTGAAAGACTGTCCACCAATATCCATTACAAGCCTACCGACTCCCACAGCTACCTCGACTACAGCTCCTCACACCCTACTTCCTGTAAGGACTCCATCCTATTCTCTCAGTTCCTTCGCCTCCGTCGCATCTGTTCTGATGATGCCACTTTCAAAAACAGTTCCTCTGACATGTCCTCCTCCTTCCTTAACCGAGGTTTTCCACCCATGGTCGTTGACAGGGCCCTCAACTGTGTCCGGTCCATCTCCCGCACATCCGCCCTCACACCTTCTCCCTTCTCAAAACATGATAGGGACCCCCTTGTCCTCACTTATCACCCCACCAGCCTCCACATTCAAAGGATCATCCTCCGCCATTTCCACCAACTCCAGCATGATGCCACCACCAAACACATCTTCCCTGCACCCCCCCGGCGGCATTCCGTAGGGATCGTTTCCTCCGTGACACCCTGGTCCACTCCTCCATCACCCCCTACACCTCAACCCCCTCCCACGGCACCTTCCCATGCAACCGCAGAAGATGCAACACCTGCCCCTTTACTTCCCCTCTCCTCACCGTCCAAGGGCCCAAACACTCCTTTCAAGTGAAGCAGCATTTCACTTGCACTTCCCTCAATTTAGTCTACTGCATTCGTTGCTCCCAATGCGGTTTCCTCTACATTGGAAAGACCAAACGCAGACTGGCTTTGCAGAACATCTTCGGTCTGTCCGCAAGCATGACCCAGGCCTCCCTGTCGCTTGCCATTTCAACACTCCAACCTGCTCTCATGCCCACATGTCCGTCCTTGGCTTGCTGCATTGTTCCAGGGAAGCTCAATGCAAACTGGAGGAACAGCACCTCATCTTCCGACTAGGCACTTTACAGCCTTCCGGACTGAATATTGAGTTCAACAATTTTAGATCATGAACACTCTCCTCCATCCCCACCCCCTTTCTGATTTTCTCCCTCCTTTTTGTTTTTTCCAATAATTTATATAGATTTTTCTTTTCCCACCTATTTCCATTATTTTTAAATGTATTTCCATCCATTGTTTTATCTCTACCTTTTAGCCTTTTTCGATTCCTTCACCCCACCCCACCCCCACTAGGGCTATCTGTACCTTGCTTGTCCTGCTTTCTACCCTTAATTAGCACATTCCTTTAGATAATATCACCACCTTCAACACCTCTTTGTCCTTTTGCCTGTGACGTCTTTTGGTTATCTCCACCTAACACTGGCCCTCTATCCAGCTCTTCTTGTCCCACCCCACCCTTAAACCAGCTTACATTTCACCCCTTCTCCATTTTTACTTAGTTCTGTTGAAGAGTCATACGGACTCGAAACGTTAACTGTGCTCCTCTCCGCAGATGCTGCCAGACCTGCTGAGTTTTTCCAGGTATTTTTGTTTTTCCTTGCTCTCTGATTAGGAGGCAAGTTACAAACTAATTATAATATCCAGGATGCTCACATATAGAACAAGTCATTGAAATCCTGTATTGGAAGAGGAGGGTAGCATCTTCCCCTTCAGAAAATTAAAGGGAATTTGCGACCCTATGAGGGAACCCTTTCGTAATTTGCAATGAGTTATCATCTATGCTTCCAAATAGTATTTTCAGATTGCACAATATATTCTGCTCTTGGCTGAAGGATGAGTCTGAATGTTACATAAATGAGTCTTGACCTGAGTAATGGCTTTTGAAAACAGGATGAGATCAGTTGAAATAATCAGAACCAGCTGATCGTCCTCTCGTCTCGTACTTTCTTGCTAAGCGAACCTGTGTTGTATTTCCATAATAAGTTAGATGTAGGCTTTTCATTATTTTTCCTTTATATTTGCCTCGGGGGTTTTTCTGCATTCTTTGGGCCTTGTGTATGCTCGTTCAACACTTCGAAGCTTTAAAGGCCAAGGCGGCCGAGAATTCTGCCCAAGTGTGGGTGCCACGTGTGGGCCAGTAGCTTGTATTGTTCACAACCAGGATGATAAAGCATTAATCCACTGCCTCGCAGCAGCGCACAGAGAGAATGTGGTTCTATTGTACGTCTGACCCTGAGGGAGGTACGAGTGTCAGCTGATTATCAAAGTAATTTTGTTGGTTTCCTCCTAAAGATTTTATTTCATTTGCAGATAAGTTATTTTAATCAACCAGGCAGGCTGAATGGAAGGAAATGTCATCTACCCCCAGCTACTAAAAGATGCTGAGGCTGTGATTTGATGAACATTCGCAATGTGAAATGATTTTAAATGTAATGTTTAAAGAAGTATATAAATTCTTGGGTTTAATTATTTGTGCACTCCAGTACCTAAGGTAAGCTTTAGTTGAAAGAATTTGCTTTCAACCCTGTCCAATTTGTTTTTGCACCAGTGGTATTTGTGAAATTTTAGGTATGACAGTGCTGATTACTGTTTGAATATTCGGGGAATTTTTATGCTGCACCCTGTAAATCGTTGGCTAAGTAAGAAAGGTCAAGCCCACCCCAGAAACATAACTGCTCCAGTAGCTGTGATCAGATTTCTCTTAATTTGGGTTTGAAGGCACATTGTGCTAGTCAAAGATTGCATTGGATGAGAAAGGATTTTTTCTAGATATCAAACATTTTGTTCATATGGCCATGTTACTAACTCTTTTTCCATAAGATCCAGGTTGTAGATTGTTGTTGCATTTTCTTTGTGTTCCTCCAATTTTATCACTGTTTTGCTGCAGGCTTGTCCTTCACTGGGATGTTGTTGGACTTGTGCCTGACACACTCTGGCGTCTCATCCATGCGGATATTATTTACAGATTCGATAGTGTTAGTGCTGTGTGTTCTCTGAACTTGGTAGTGTTGGTGCTATGCATCTTATGAATTTTGTAGCGTTGGCGCTGTGTGATGTTGAATCCCTTTACACTGCTCCGTAGCCTGTTGTCCATGACTGAATCAACTTGCACATTGAACTTACTCATTTAGAGCCTATAGGTTGATTAGATCAAATTACACATGGGTGAGTGTTGTCCTCATGGCAGTCAGAATGCACTTGCATTTTAATTGTATGGGTGGTGTCAGCAAACAATTGCACTGTTTCTGCCACAGTACTGGCAGATGTCCTGTAGTTCAGCACAGACCAGAATCAATCCTTCAAATAGTTTGCTTAGCATCTCATGTAGTTAATGTATGATCAGAGGTGTAGCACAGACTGTTTCACAGGCTATGAACCCGCTGCCATAGCAAAGGGAAGGTACACATCAGCACTACACTGAGTCATGATGTTGACTTGGCTGCATATTGATCTGCAAGGCAAATTGTGATTTCTTCAGGTGAAGGCTATCTGCCGTGCTCATTGTGTTACTTTGAGTGTACAGCACAGAAATGGGCCAATTCGGCATGACTGGTCTGTGCCAGCTCTTTTCTATTCATTTACGGGATGTGTGTGTCACGGGCTATAGGCCAGCATTTATTGCCCATCCCTGATTGCCCTTGAAAAGGTGGTGGTGAGCTGCCTTCTTGAACCGCTGTGGCCCGTGTGGTGTAAATATGCCCACAGTGCTGTTAGGGAAGGAGTTCCTGGATTTCGACCCAGTGACAGTGAAGGAACAGCGATATACTTCCAAGTCAGGATGGTGAGTGGCTTGGAGGGGAATCTCCACATGGTGGTGTTCCACAGGGATCTCCTACTACTCTATCTAACCCTATCAGCAAATCCTTCTAATATTTTATCACTGGTGCATTCTCCACGACAATGCCTCTATCAAACAAAAGTCCACTCGCCAACCAATTAGCACTCTCTTCACATACAGTATAAATTGTTGTTTTCCCTTTATATTGGTATTCTTGCAAAGTGTCCTGATGAGTACAAGACGAAAAGCTTCAATATCTTTTTTTTTCAGCAATATTACTTTTTCCTTCATGTGCTCATCTAACTTCCCCATAATTGCATCTGTGTATTTGTCCCAACTACTCCTTGTGGCAGCATGTTCCACTTTTTCCTAAAATAAAAGCAAAAAAATGCGGATGCTGGAAATCCAAAACAAAAACAAAAATACCTGGAAAAGCTCAGCAGGTCTGGCAGCATCTGTGGAGAGGAGCACAGTTAACGTTTCGAGTCCGAATGACCCTTCAATAGAACTAAGTAAAAATTTCACCTCTTCTCTATTTTTACTTAGTTCTGTTGAAGGGTCATTCGGACTCGAAACGTTAACCGTGCTCCTCTCCATAGATGCTGCCAGACCTGAGTTTTTCCAGGTATTTTTGTTTTTTTTTCCCACTTTTTCCTTCTCTGGTTAAAGAAGTTTCTCCTGAATTGCTGATTGGGTCTTTGAGTGACTGTCTTATATTCATAACCTGGAGTTTTGGGCTGCCTCTGACTATTAAAGTTTGTGCCTTTAACTTTGAGAAATTATTCAGATGTTTCATTGATGTTGGCTTCTTTTTCTGGTGCTTAGGTACTGCAAGAGGTCATCTGCAGCTAGTGTATCGAGCAGTGTGAGAATAGCAAGCCACAAGCATGTGGACAGCCACATTCTTAACTGTTCTCCTACTAACTCTGTGGTTGAGCTTTCACTCTTGCTAAGTTTTATGTCGTGCTAAAGGCAATTTGGTTTTAATCTTCTTCAGCCTCACCATAAAGACAGGGCAATTCTACAGCTACTGGCTTAAGTCTGGTGTTAGTTAGAATGAGCAGGAACTGAGTCATACTGTCAACTCTGCATTGCCTTCAGCAAGAGAAAGCAAACACAGCTCACTGGAATTCAAGTGTGGGCGAAGTTTAATTTTAGTGACACTTTAGAGTTGCTTCTAACCTTGCAGCTGTCTTGGAGGTAGAGTGAAGCCCAGGTGATATGAACTCTTAAGGCACACAGCTTGCTGAAATGTGAAATATCAATTTGATAGCTTTGCACAGAGTTATATTGTAGTGTGGGGCTGAAACTGGTTCTCAATGATATAACATGTGCATGTAACAGACTCATGTTTGTGTGTGCCTGAGAGAAAGGCAGGTTGCCTAATGCTCTCTACCCATTAATGCCAGGTTCATAACTTAGAAACTTTTTTTTAAATAGTCTTTTGGCAGGACAGAACTTGAGTATTGCTAAAAAAAGAGACATGTCTAAGCTTTTTGACGTGTACTCATCTGGACACTCACAAGAATACCAATATAAGGGGAAAGCAACAATTTATACTGTAAGTGAAGATAGTGCTGATTGGTTGGGCAAGTGGTGCTGCCATGGAAAATGAAAACTTAGACTTTTTTTAACTTTTATTTGATCTTTGGCTTGCTTTGTAATTAAGCGCAGCATTCCTGTCTGAAATATTTTCTTCAATTGTCTTGTTTGCTTACACACAAATAAACTTCCTTGGATTTTTCTGTGTTGCTATTCAAAGATATCCTGTCAGATTGAGACACTTGACAGGGCTGTCAACACCTGTGAAGTGGCTGAACAGTACAGTAGGGCAGTCTCTTGGCTGCTTTTCCTCCAGACAGTGAAATTTACAGTCTGAGTGCTTTACATAACATTTGCGCTCAGGTTGCTAATCACCGTTTGCTAATCTTTTCATGATTTTGTCTGGCCTAGCCTCTGCAAGGAACTGAAGGACATTGCAGGAACTTCCACACCTTCCCTCCATCCCAATAGCAGCCAAGCCTTCAGTCATCTTGTCCCCTGGTCTTACCCTCCTTTGCAATTGATCTGTCTTTAAACTTCCCTGAAAAACAGCTACCTATAGAGTGGTGTCTCACTCTGTGTTTCTCCTCTGTTTAAAAAGCCTTAAGGTATTTATTGCACTAAGGATGCTAATATAGATGAGAGTTGTAATCTCCACTTGGATCCCCCATCCCGTTCCATTTTCCCTGCTCTCTAAACTGAGCACTTGCAACCTTTCTGCAGTGTTAATATCAGCACGGGGGACCTGAGCTCAGCGTAAAATGCCCAAAATAGTGGTATATACCGATCGGGTGGTTTGAAAGGACTCCTGTTGTGTGGCTAGGTGAATGTCTTGCATTCAGCTGCAATCCTTGCCCCTTGGAATACTCCATGGGCTCTTTATTTCCGAGCTCCCCATAACCTCACATCAGTTTGATCTTGTTTGAACTTCTCTTGCTTTATCTCACAGCTTGCAGTTTTAGCTGCCTCTTCATTGCCCATTCCCCCACTGGCGCTATTCTCTGGAGCTTTTCAGTGAACCCACTTGATGTGCTCCATCCAGCTATTACCAAATGCTGCGTAAAGTTTCATGTTAATGCTAGAGGTGCAGTGTCATAGTGTGACTGTACAATGAAATGAAGTTGAGTTTCATGGCGTTCAGTGGGACTCTTGCATCTTGGCTTTGCTTCTTGGTGCACTGGGTTTGGAGCTAGTCTTACACTTTGACCCATTAGTGCACTCTGCAGTTAGATCACCAACCTGCTCCTGAGTTATAGCTTGTTGACATATATTTGAAACATTGACGTTAAGAGGTGATGTAACTATTGCTGTGGGGTCTTGCTCCATTTACAAGGATCATTTCTTTCCCTACAGGAGTTTCATGTAACAACTTGCGTTTATATAAGGATTCTGATGGCACTTGACAGGATAATAGGTGTCCAGCAGAAGTGGGAGAATGAGGGGAAAGCAAGACTGAAGAGAGGTTTTGAGGAAGTATTTAAAGGTACAAGGTTAGAGATGTTTTGGTGGTGGGTGCATTTCCCAAAACAGGCTGAAGTAGTTGAGGGTCCGTATGATGCTAATGTATTCGTTTTGTCTGTTTTATTATGGTGTGTAGATTTTTGGAGTTTACCTTTTGAGTAAAGAGCAAGAATCCCAAATAGCTTGAATGTTAATAGCCTGAATGCTTTGACTCACTGCATTCTCTGTTATGTAGCTCAGCAAATTGCATATGTAATGATGTCTTGGAGGCTCTGATTTCTGTCTGGTCATAGATACTGAGACAGCGTCTAGTGGGAATGGAAATATAAACTCAGGATTGCCAAATTGGGGAAAAAAATGCAACATTTGAATCAGTGAATGGGTTGAATCTAAATGTTAAGATATTACAGGAAGCTCGCCTAAGTGGTAGCTTGGCTTACTGGTAGCAGGCTTGCCTCTGAATCAGAAGGTTACAAAAATCAGAAGTTCCATGCAATACTGCGCGAGTGCCGTACTATCACAGAGTTGCTATGTTTCAGCTGAGGCCCCGTCTATCCGTTAAGGTAGATTAAGAGTTCCATGGTGCACTAGGACGGAGGGCAAGGAGTTCTCCCAGTGTCCCGGGCAGCATTTGCCTTTCAACCAATGTCACTAACAATATAGATTTAACTGGTTGTTAATCTTATTGCTGTTTGTGGGATGTCCTGTGCGCAAAATGGTTGTCAAGCATTTTGGGATGCTCTGATGGCATGAATGGAACTTGCATTTATGTAGCACTTTTCTTTCAACCTTTTGCATCAAATGAATTTTGAAAATGTTTTCTCTCCACCAATTTTCTGCCTTCTCAAGGTACTGACCGACTTGCCCTGGGGTCCATTTCTTCAGGCGTCAGGTGCGCTTTGGTACATCATCCGATTATATCCCTCCTATTTTAAGTCTGACCAGTGAGGGTCAGCAAGCCATTTTGCAATAGGGAGCATCACAGCCAAGCTGAATCATGTCCTTGTTCAACGCTATCCAAGAATGCGCTTACCAACAGGACGCATCTTAGCGCACACCTCAGTGCACAGCCAGCGATCTGTTCAAGATTTCCATAAATTTTAGACCAGCGGGAAAGAAGATGGAACTTCGAATAGGGAAGGTTTTCCCTGAAACAGTTGAACAATTCAGAATGAACTACTTTGTGTGGAACATGGTGTAGGTTCAAGGTAGACATCCTAACAAGGCAGAAAACTATATAATTGGGAGATTTGGATAGATGTATGAGGGAGAAGGTGATTGATAAAAAAGCGAATACCCTTTAGCCTTTTCCGACCCTGTGTCCTGTCCAGCTGTATAATCCTTGTCTGTTCTAGAGATTAATTTTTTTAAAATGCTCCTATTTCTGCAGATATGTATAATAAACCTCTAATTTGAATTGTTTTATTGCTATTTTTAAAATTCTCACTAGTTTATTTTTAGGAGTGTGGAACTTTTTTTTGAACATGTCACTGTTCTGTTCTGCATTAGCCAGATAGCAAATGCAAACACGTTATCTCTCGGAACAGTGATGATCTCTTGGGGGGTGAGGGAGTATTCTATGGCTCTCTGCCTGCAAAGAGTATCCGAGTATCCTTTCCTCCCCATAGTTTTCCAGTGGTTGCAGTATTGGCAAAGCTCAGGACTCCTGTGGATTTTGTTTTTATTTGGAGAGTCTAAGATTCTGGCAAGTGAGAGTATTTTTTTTGTGTGCTACTTGCGCGGGAATTCAGAACGCTGACATCATGCATTTGTGTTTTCAAATTAAAAAGAAAATTGTGCAGTGCTTACTGTTTCCAGAGAGTGTGGTCCTTTCCTTCCTGGCTTAAGTGGCATTGACTACCTTTGCACAACACCAGCATTGATAAGATGGTTTTTGGGGTTGTAGAGACGGTGGAGGAGCGGGGTGGGGGTGTTATGTGTGTGTGTGTGTGTGTGTGTGTGTGTGTGTGTGTGTGTCTACGGAGGTGTGAGGATGGTGATGGTGGGATGCGCATTGTGACATCAGTCTTGGGAAATATCTGACTTATACTGGTTTCCTCCAGTTTTTTGGTCAGGTCATGTTGGGGGGAATGTCAGGTGCAATCGCAATAAAAACAGAAAATACCAGCGATGTCACGTAGGTTGGTCAATATCTGAACCATAGCTTGATGTCTAAAGTGATCCTAACAGCTGATGAATTGATGAGACTTTGTGCCTTTCTGCTGCCAATCTTATTCCTCTCCTTTTGAAGTCATAGAATCATAGAATGGTTAGAGCATAGAAGGAGGCCACTCGGCCTGTTGTGTTGAGCAGGCCCTCTGCAAGAGCAAGTGTTGGATCCTTACTGAGGTCTGGTTTCATAGGCACTGTTCATGTGGCCACTGTTGATTATGAGCCAGAACAGGGGGTGGCTTCTAGGCCTTTTGACTGTGGAAGGCACCATGTCTCTGGCTCAGCTGACATATTCTCATATGTACAATCCCATCAGGGATCACTGGCTGATGATTTGGAGTGGGGATCTCCTGTGGATGTTCCTTCTAACCCAGGATTGCTGAGGCTGTTATAGCCATATCAGTGATCTGAGTAAACTCACTGAGGTCGACCTAAACTACTTAGCTAATTTCTTTCAGAGGCAAATGGCCCTGAGTATTTCTAGAAGTTTCTGATTTTCTAGGTTTTCTCTGTTTTCTGCATTGAAATTAAATTTCTTAAACTGCTCACAATGCCACGCACAATCTGCAGTAGAGTATCCGTCCTGCACTCAGGCCATTGTCTATGCATCTGTGAACAAAACCCTGAGGAGAGCTGCCATTGCCATTTGAAAATGGCATTAATATCCATTGTGGGCAGGTGCTGGGTTTCCAATCAATAGCGATCCTTAAACTAACAAGTTAAGGAATTTTGGGGACCAAACCTGCATCTCTACTCTACTCGTTCATCTTGCAGCATGTGGTAGCAAATACATCTCATCCAGACAACAACAGGAATTGTTCCCTACCACCCCCCCTCCGAACTTCCTGGCATTGCTAAGTATCAACTATAACACTGCTCTTCATTCTGGAGGTGGGAGCTAGTTGGGAAATCAGCATACAGCCCTTGAACCATCATTTGTACCTGTAGCCCTTTCCTGTGAGATGGTTATTAATACATCCAAAACCCCCTTCCGTTGAACTCTTCATTATTCCAAGCCTTTGTCCTTTTTATCCACAGCCTTAAGCTGTTGGATTGCTTTCTTTTGCAAAGCTCTTTTAGAATCATGTGGTATTACAGCACAGAAGAAGGCTATTTGGCCCTTCAAGTCTGAACTAGTTCTTAAAATTCACCCCATGAGTTTTCTTTAAGCAGCTTTTTTGAATTCTGGTGCTTAAAGTTGGCAATCACAACATTAATTTAGATTTTCAATCTTATTCTTCCAGAGTATGCATCCTGCCATTTTCAATGCCACATTTAGTTGCTGCTTTAGTTAATTCAGTGTCCTGGCAACCTGTTACAGCCATTGGTAATCATCTGTACAAAGCAACATTTCTAATACCTGTATCACATTCACATCCCTGAATGTGCTGCTGCCGCCTTAATGCCCTGCCCTCTGCTGTATTTGAATGTTGCCTTTAAATCTACTTTCTGTATTCTACACCTATTAAAAGGTTCCCTCTGAGATTGGAGAGCTCTAACTTATCAGACAACTCCTCACCGTTCATCCCATGACACCAGCCACATTGCTCTTGCCTGTATTGGAGTCCAGGACTTGGCAGTGGAATTTGCACAGAGCAAAAGGGGGTGTTTTCCATCTGGGAAGAAGCCTTGTGCTGACACTCGCTGCATGATCATTTCAGTTCTATTTGTTTTACTACTTAGGTGTAAAAAATGTACAATTTGGCAGACCAAACTCAGTCCAAAACTAACAGTGAACCCCAAATATTCAGTAGAGTTGAGTGAGTACTGTATAAGAAAATGGGTTGCATTTATTTTGTGAAAATGCAATACAAAAATAAAGTTTTTCAACTTAACATGAATGTGAATCAGAGTTAAAGTACATCCAAAGTATTTATAAAGCACTTATAATATAGCAAAATATCTGAAGCCCTAAGCAGTCGAGAGTCTAACAGGAGTATAAAAGTATTAAAGGAAGTGACTAAAGGGACTGATTTTTTTTTTTAGAAAACTTTAAGCATGGAAAAAGATGTGTTGGGGAGGAAATTCTGAGTTTATTGGGGGGGGAGGTGGGAGTGCAGATCAGATGATTGAATGTTGCTCTACTGAAGATAGAGTGAGAGGCATCCCCACAGCAACCAGTGTTAAAAAGTTCAAGCAAGGTTTTAGGACTTTAGGAAGCTGCAGAATTTGACCCGAGTGGCTTACAGATAACACAGATAATAATTATAAATCTGAATCATCAAAACCACTGACAGTCTCAGTCTCATTCCTGTATCAGCAATTGGGCCCAATGACTGCCTCATGCACTGAAATTCCATTGCATCTAAAATAAAGGAACACATTGAAACATCAAATATCCATCATTAAAAAAAATGCTGCACTCTCCCCAGTCAGGTTGTAGACTTTGAAATATTGGGGATTCCCCAAATGGCTACACCACTCTGCGCTTTGCTGCTGCAGTCTGCTTTGTCTTGGTTTCCTCCAACCCCTCCCCCAGCTGCACAGATGAGTACTAAAGGCTAATCTGAGTGGAGAGATCAGTACTATCTTCAAATCATGTTGAGCTTGTCTGTAAATGTGCCGGAGCTAAGGTAAGGAGCTAAAAATAAACCTACTGCAGGAAGTGTACACTGTTTTAGTCACATCCTTCATAAGTAAAAGAATGCAACAAAGCTCATGTTCCTCATACTGGAAACTATTATGAGCCAAACTCTATACTAACCACATGTTTCCTTGCTCTCAGATATGTGTCTCCTATCTCCAGGAAAGGCAGCTTTCACATGGTGATTGTGAAGACAGCTTTGTTAAGAGCATTCTTTGTTTGTCATGGGTTGCCATAGGATCACATGGATACAGTTATATGGATACTTACAAGGGCTGGAATTTCAAATTTTGACCTGTGATTCTCTGAACATGTGTTCCTTACTCTCTCAATACTTTTATGAAAAAAACTGGCTTCAGCCCTTCTGACCCCTGGTTGGTGGAATTCCATAAATAATCCACCGACAGTGTAATGTGTTGATTCACAGAGCAGAGGTGTGTGTTAATTAGCTGCGCAGTGCCAGATAGGATTCTTCCTGAAACTTCGGACTGATTAAAAAGCAACCACTAGTGTCTTGATCTTTTTTGATGTCAAATATTGAAAAATCATTATGTAAAATGTATTTTCTTTCCTGGATATCCTAAGGTTGCTAGCCTGAAACCTCCTCCATTCATTTGTTTGCTGCTTGATGCCCTGGCTTCACCCTGGTCCCCAGGTTCCTTGAGTTTAAATTCGTCGTGTTGATCCATCTTGAATTCCATGGGGTGTATTTTGTGGTCTTGAGGAATGGTGCGTTCGCAAGTTTACAGCTAAACTTGAGAAGTTGACAGTTGACTTCTAATAAAAGCCTGAGCTGGTTGTTTCCATGTGCAAATCCAACTTGCTTTTAGAAGAGGTGAGACACTCCAAAGGACAGTCCTTGGTGATGTCAAAGGAAGAATAAAGTACTTGCATTTATATAGCACCTATCATGACCTCGGGTCATCTCAATCACTTCACAGCCAATGAATTACTTTTGAAAGTATAGTCATGTTAGGGAAATACAGCAACCAATTTGGTCACACAAGCAGCAGTAAGATAAATGACTGGATAATCTGTTGTAATGATTTCGGTTCAGCCATAAATGGTGTCAAGGACACTAGAGAATTCCTCTGCTATTCTTTGAATAGTGCCATGCAGTCTTTCATAACCACCTGTGAGGACAGGTAGAGCTGAATGTCTAATCCAAAAATCAGCATTTTGGCAGTGCAGCACTCACTCAGTACTGCAGTGAAATTTTGGCTTAGATTTAAGCATTCAATTCAGTAGACAGAGGCTTCGACCCATGACCTTTTACGTATGTGTTCTTGTACTTAGGCAGGTGTTCTAGTACTGAGGAGGATGCAAAGAGGCTTCAAGGGGACTTGAACAGGCCAAGTGAATAGTCAAAAACATGGCAGATGGAATATAATGTGAATAAGTGTGAAATTATCCACTTTGGTAGAAAAAACCAGAAAGGCAGAGCATTTCTTAAATGGTGAGAGGTTGGGAAGTGTTGATGTCCAAAGGGACCTGGGTGTTCTTGAGTCACTAACATGCAGGTGCAGCAAGCAATTAGGAAGGTAAATAGTATGTTGGCCGTCATCACAAGGGGATTTGAGTATGGGGGTAAAGATGTCTTGTTGCAATTGTATAGAGCCTTGGTGAGACTGTACCTGGAGTATTGTGTACAGTTTTGGACTCCTTATTTAAGGAGGGATATACTTGCCATAGAGGGAGTGCAATGGAGGTTCACTAGACTAATCCCTGGGGCAGCAGGATTGCCTTATGAGGAGAGATTGAGGAAATTGGGCCTGTATTCTTTAGAGTTTCAAAGAATGAGAGGTCATCACATTGAAACTCACAAAATTCTTATAGGGCGTGACAGGGTAGATGTAGATAGGATGTTCCCCATGGCTGGTGAGTCTTGAACCAGAAGGCACAGTCTTAGAATAAAGGGCAGGCTATTTAAGATTTAGATGCGAAGGAAGTTCTTCGCTCAGAGGGTGGTGAATCTTTGGAATTCTCTACCCCAGAGGGCCATGGAAGCTCAAACATTGAGCATGTTCATGACAGAAATCGATAGATTTCTGGAAACTAATGACATCAAAGGATACGGGCATCGCGAGGTAGATGATCATCCATGATCTAATTGAATGGCGGAGCAGACTCAATGGGCCAAATGGCCTACTCCTGCTCCTATGTTCCTATGAGCCAAGCCAGACACTAAATGTAGGCAGAATGTTTATAAGTATTGGTATTGTTTAACATATTCTACTTTATTAGATATTAACTGTTCCTGTTGATGTAGCTTTCATGTCATAAAGCAGAACAATTTCTTCAAAAGCAGGAAGGAAGAGGAGTCTGGCACAGATCCATGCCCTGCAACTATCCCACCTCAAAGTGGCTTTAACAAACTTTTCAACTTATTGTTGAGCACGATTCTATGCTCATCTGAGACCCACAAACATTGACTTAACAATAGGTACCACTGGATAATTATTGGGAGTGGGAACCCTGGCTATTTCTCACCTCCCCCTCTTCTCTCCAACACCACCACCCCACCCCAAACTACTGCTTTAACCTAAGGGCATTAATGTAAATTGCATCGCCCCAACTGATGATATAGCTGAGTTCAGCCAACTCAGCAGAGGCCAGAGATGGAACCTGGTACCTTTGTGTCACCCTTGACTCAGCAGTATCACTCTTGCCTCTTGCATTTAAGACTAACTCTAGATTTAAACACATTAGGTTGACATTTCAGTGCCTTACTGAGGAGCTGTTACACTGTTGAATGAGATGCAGCTGAGGCTCTGGCTTCCTCTCAGTGGATGTAAAAGATCCCAAAGTAATGTTGGAAGATCAAAATTTATCCTTCTGCCAACATCACCAAAACAGATTATCTGGTGATTTATCTCACTGTTGCTAATGGGCCCATGCTGTTAACAAATGGGCTGCTGCATACTGTGCACTATAACAGTGCCCACACTGCAAAATATTGTTGGCTCTGGAAGCACCTTGTAGTATCCTATGGTCATGAAAGGTGCTTTTAAAATGTGCAATTATTTTCTTCCCCTCTTCCTATAAACTGTGTGCGTTTTTCTTCAATAATTCATGGATATGTTGGACTACAGGAAAGTCATGTAGAAAATTGCTGGAGTGTGGAGGTGGTCATAATGACAGCAGAAATATTTCATTATTGCCACTAATTGACTTTTGGTAGTACAGAACTTGAGTATTGCTGAAATGTCGCTTTTTTCAGCCATACTAACTGACTTGCTGGAGGAGCCTGCCAGGATCTAGCATCTACAGACTTGAATCATGAAGAACGATTAGAGAAAAGATTAATACTTGGAATGGGCCTCCAGGTAGAAAAATTGAGGCAAAAAAACCCTCTGGAATCAGCGAAGGAAGATATAGATTCTACATTGGGTCTATCGTGGAATCTTTCTAGATGGATTTTTTTTTTCGAACTAGGAGCAAGAGTAGGCCACTCGGCCCCTCGAGCCTGCCCTGCCATTTAATAAGATCACGGCTGATCGGAATGTAACCTCGTGAACTAAGATAAGCTAAACAAATGTTTTTTTTTCCACCCATAAAGTAATTCCCTGCTTAACGTTGTAACTGCGTTCTGAAAAGTGAAACAACTTTAAGCTAATCAGATTTTCCCATTGCAACCAATGCAAAAGCTGTAGTTAGGTTCTGTAGGACCTTTCTTGTCAGAAAAAAGTTTGAATCACTTATACCCCAGCATTGAAATATCCTTTAAGTTGAAATACTGTACAGTCAACTTCCGTCATTCGTGACCCCCTCTAATGCAAATTTGTTTACCCGCGCGAATGTTTTTGTACACCCAATCACAGTGTGCAGCCTTTGGGATGGCTGGAACTTATCCAATTCACTCCCATTATAAAGTATGTTCACCATTCACAATTTCACCCTTTGTGAGATTCTGCGAATGATGGGACTTTACTGTACATTCTTAGCTTCCTATATTCATAAATAACCTTTCATATTTTAAAACTTATTTTATTTGAAATATGCCCAACTCTTTCTACTTACCTCTTGCTAGCTGACTCCCTCCCACTGGTCGACTCTCTCTCGCTCACCGCTTCCCTCTTCCGCTCCCTTTCGCTCGCCACCTCTACCGGTGGCCGATCCTCCCGCTCGCTGCTTCCCTCTCCTGAGTCCTTGCTGTGAGTGAGGGAGTCAGGAGAAGGACAGGGAAGGGAGTGAGAGGAGCACTGAGTGGGAGGGTCAGGGAGGGGAGTGCTGATTGGGAGGGAACGAGCGGGGCAGAGTCAGGGAGCGGGACGGGAGGGGCCGCTCTAAAATGGTGCTGATTGGGTCACATGACACTACGCTGGCCCGGGCAAGAAACGATGCTAAAGGGGAAACGCTGATGCTTTGTGTGTATACCGATCGCATTAGATCAGCAATGCTGAATGAGGCATCTTAAAGTGGGGACTTGCCTATCTCATGATCTTACTGGAAACTTGATGCTTACAATTTGGTGTATGAGAAATACGACAAAGAATGGCTTCCTTTCATGTTGAATGTTTAAATTATTGATGTGGTCGACAGAAGCTAAATCAACATTTATTTTTTTCTCCATTTCACAGCTGTAACACTTCGCAGCTCCAACTCCAAATGAATGGCTCCCAGTTGTATTCAAAACTAAAATATTGAGTGAATGTTTCTGCAATCGAGAGAGATAAGCACGTCAAGCAATGCATAAAGGCTACTGACTGGTCAATTTGAAGCTTTACAAATCCTGGCTAATAAGGTATTACATTAGGTGCAATGTCTTCTACTCTCATGTGGCCATGTTATCTTTGTTGGTTAATCAGTTTTGGTGGGTGACTGGTTAGGGTAGTGGTTGTTTCAGTACAGTGAATTGTATCAGTTAATCATTTCAGTCACCCTTGGCAATGGGAATCACTGGAGGTGTTTGTCAGTTAATTGGAAACAGGTTTTGTGAATTTTGTTATGAGGGAGAGGAAAGAAAGGTGAAAATGAACACCTTTGGTATTGTGTTCCATTTCAGCTCTCAGCCTTTTATTTAAAACAAAATGTCCCCAGTAAGCAAGATTACTATGTTGGAAAAGGTGGTAGTGAATTATTCCACAGTGCTCCAAACAGTTGGAGAGGCCAAAATGTGTTGAGAATTAGTTTACCAGTATGCAGTCTCTGTTTTCTACAGGCTGTACTTGTGCACAGAAGGATACCTTCAGTTTACTAGTCAATCATTTTGCAGACTACAATAGTGGAACAAAATTTTAATGCGTTTTGGAAGCCAACTGCTGAGCAGGACAGCCATGCGATATGCTTTTGAATGCGTCTTTATATGGGGATAGGGTGTACTTTAAAAATCCAATACAAAGTGGAGTCTGTTTGTGCTGCCTAAGTCTCAATGCATTAACGTACCCTGGATGAGAAAGCATTTTAAAATTATTACTTCTATCCTGTGTAATATGGGCCTGGTGAGGCTATTAAACTTGAGAGTCTTCCCTTCATCTTACTGCTGCGGAGAGCTTGTGCCAAATGAATGTTCTCATGATGACCATAGTGTCGTCAGTAAGAGTTGGTTCAAAGTAACAAATTAAAATGGCTCATAACCAGTGTCAGTGAAACTAATTTTTTTGGTTACTGTGTTTACTTGGACCTCATAGGTCCAACTGACCTGTGGCCAATCTGGTGCATTGGTGTGTTGAATGTGCGTGTATCTATACTCAGAAGCCCATCGAGTAATTGGAAAATACTTACCCAGCAGGCAGATTTGCATCATAACATTTAATTTGTAAGCATACATTTCAGACTGCTCCAAATCAAGGGGTGGAGGAAAAGACAAGATGCAAGTGAATCTGACGATTGGGTGTTGGCCAATGCACTGATTTGTGCTTGTTTTTCTTTGAGGGGCCTATGACAATTGAATGCCCCATCAGCCAATTTTAGTTCAGGTAAATCTGGCACATTGCTCTGTCTGAACCAAAATAAAAGCAAAATACTGCAGATGCTGGAGGTCTGAAATAAAACCAGAAAATGCTGGAAAAGCTCAGCTGTTCTGGCAGTGTTTATGGAGAGAAATAGAGTTCACAACTCAAGTCCAATGTGGCTCTTCTTCGAAACGTTAACTCTGTTTCTCTCTCCACAGATGCTGCCAGACCTGCTGAGTTTTTCCAACACACTCTGTTTTTTATTATTTCTGTTAGAACAGCTGCATTAATTGTTCTTGAGCAACATTGAGTGTTTTTTTGACTAAATTCAACAGGAAAGTATCTGTGGGGCTGCAAACTGTTTCTAATTTCAGTAACTGCTGACCAGATAACCTAGCCCTGGAATGAGAGCAATTGTGAATAAAATCTCACCAATCCAATTGCCTGGACTCTGATTCCTAGGCTCAGCTCCCCATCCATTTCCATGGAAATGAATGTGCCTTCATATTCATTACAGCTGCCTAGTTTAAAACCTCAGAACAAAGTTGACCTTCCTCCTCCTTTGGCATGGACAATGGGTTAAGGAGGAAAACTTTTTTGGAACGTTGGGATATATAGGCAGGAGGAGAAAATCATCTGCATGATCCTCCCTACAAAAAAAGACCATGACTTGCACCCACTACGCCATGATGTTTTATAAATAATAACTGAACAAAATGCTCCTTTTGGTGTGAAACAGGTTAGGAAGGTCTCTTCATCGCGTTTCAGTAAGAGAGATGGGGAAACAAAAATAATTGAAATACCCAGCTATTTCTACTGCAGTAAGCTCCTGTTTAGCTGTGGAGATCTGAGGTAAGAATGTGTGATGTGCCTGTTCGATCATGGCGTACACAGATCGGGAGATAACCATCTTATGCTTGTGCACGGACTTCAGCTGTTTTTTTGCCTATGGCGTTTAATGTAAATGTTGTTCGTTTTATCCCAGGTAAAATAAACACAATTTAAAAAGCCATTCTTTTGCTCACTATCATTTTAGTAGTAAGCTTTGAGTAATCCTTTCAGGATTCTTAAACCAGGCTTTTATGTTGCTTCAAGTTGCAAATGTGCAACTGTTTTAAATAAATATCCCTGTTTAATGAAATTCCTGGTCAGCAAAATATAAAAGCAGATATCATAGGGATACAATCATATTTTCATATCTGTGTGAGGCAACTTGGGACATGCATCAAGGCAAAAAATGCAGCACAGATCTTTTATAAAATGGACAACATTTACATTAAACACCATAGGCCAAAAAAACAGCTGAAGTCCGTGCACAAGTATAAGATGGTTATCTCCCGATCTGTGTACACCATGATCGAACAGGCACATCTCACATTCTTACCTCAGATCTCCACAGCTAAACAGGAGCTTACTGCAGTAGAAATAGCTGGGTATTTCAATTATTTTTGTTTCCCCATCTCTCTTACTGAAACGCAATGAAGAGACCTTCTTCACCTGTTTCACACCCAAAGGAGCATTTTGTTCAGTTATTTACAAAACATCATGGCGCAGTGGGTGCAAATCATGGCCTTTTTTTTGTAGGGAGGATCACGCAGATGATTTTCTTCTCCTGCCCAAATATCCCAACGTCCCCAAAAAAACTCTTCCCTCTTAACCCATTGTCTATGCCAAAGGAGAAGGAAGGCCAACTCTGTTCTGAGGTTTTACACCAGACAGCTGTAATGAAAATGATGCCATGTTCTTTTCCCTGGGAATGGATGGGGAACTGAGCTTAGGGATCAGAGTCCAGGCAATGGGATTGGTGAGATTTTACTTTGGTTTTGGGGGTGGCTGGGAATCTGGAAACTGACTCCCACGAAACCTGACCATGAAAAAGTGGGAGTACAAGCCTTTGTTTAATGTAAGCAGTATGTGTACCCCCCAGGAGCTTGCTGTCAGACCCCCAACTCCTAGAATGTCAACTCCAATAACTGGCAGCTTTAATTGTTGCCATGACACTCAAACCAGCAATAATAAAATTGAGACATGGTTCCCCTTTATTTTTGGGATCTGATGTCCAATAATATTGGATGAGTTTTGAACTCAAACACTGCTAGCATTTCAGTGAAGTGTTGATTTTCCAGTTGGCCTGTGAGAATGACCCAGCACAGTAATAATGGATTTTGTCCCTCCAAACTTATTATTCTTGGGAAGAATAGATTTGATTGTGGAACACTGGGATGGGGAGGGCCAACTATTCAATACTCAAGAGCCTGATAAAGCAAATTTCTGACAGAGAGAGATCGGAGTGTGTTCAGCACAATCTGCATCATAGCCCGGGTCCTGAGAAAACAACAGTTGCCGGGTCACTAGTGTTCCCGAGTATCCGTGAATCCATGAAAACCAGGTGTTGTCCATTCAGCTGGGCACCACCGTTTTTAAAAAAATCTTTCTGTGGCCAAGTGCCTTTTTAAATGGTCCTTCATCTCTGTAAAGGAGAGACTTCAGCTCAGCATCAACAATTAGAGCACTGGGATTTCACACTTTGTCTTGGCTCCCCTTTGTTTCAGGGGGAGATGACTTTTAAGTTGTACTGGGGTGGGAAGGCAATGAATAATCCCCTGAAAATTCAATTTTAATATATGATCCTAAACCAGGTTTCACTTCAGTTCCCCACTCTCTAAGCAGAACTCAACTAAACAGCATTTGTGGTTTCAGAGTTTATTAAGCCTAAAACCCTACAGTCCATTATCAGTCGTCCTTTTGAAGCTAAAATGACCTTTAATCTTGCGGTTGATCCATGGCAAAGCACTTGGTGCTTGCTTCTGGTGTCTGGATGCTGCTCCTCTCTTTAACTGGTGCAACTTGCAAAGTCCTGGTCTTGCTCTTGGCTGCAGGTTGCTAGGCATTGATTCAGCATTTCAAAAAATTTCTCATCTACAGAAAGTGATGTATCTTGCTCATGATCAGCATTCATAACTGTAACAGTCACTCAGTGTGAGCCGCAGTCATACTCACAGATAAAAGAGCCCCACTTGAGCAACAAAAGAGCCCCATTTTGCATGAAGTATGATGGGTGCAAATGTGTCACAGATGATAATGATAGGACTTCTCTACGTTCATTGTCAGCGGCTGTTTCACACTGTCTGCGTGTTGTATGTGACCTTGAGGTGATCTTCCAAACCACATTTGTCACATAATCTGTCTCTGCCCCTGCCTCAGTTCATCTGCTGCTGAAATCCTCATCCATGGGCTTAGTTAACTCTCGACTTGGCTATTGCAATGATCTGCTGATTGTCCTTCATCTCCCACCCTGCATAGATGTAGGCGCATCCAGAACTCTGCCACCCATACCTTAACTCGCACTGTCCCATTCACTCTTTACCCCTGCGCTTACTGAACCAAATTGGCTTGTGGTCTGGCAATGACGTGGTTTTAAAACTCTCATCCTTGTTTTCATATCCCCCATGGCCTCGCCCAGCCATCCCCACCCCCCCCCCGAAAACCAAACTCTAGCCTCACAACCCTCTGAGACCTCTGCACTCCTGTCTGGCCACTTGTGCATCCCTAATTTTAACTGCTCCACTGCTGGTAGCTGTTGCCTTTATCTGACACGGTCCCTTAGCTCTGGAATTTCCTTCCTAAATTTCCCTGCCCCTTTCATCCTTTATAACCTACCTCTTTGATCAAGCTTTTGACTATCTGCCCTAATATCTGCTTATGTGTCTCTGTGCCAAATCTTTTACTGATTCTGTAAAGTACCCTGGGACGTTTTACCAAGCTAAAGGTGTAATATAAATGCCAGTTCTTATTGTAGTTCTTGTATCCAAATCAGCAAATACCTGGGAGGAGGATCCCTCTACTTTTAGACACCTGTATTTGCATGTTTCATTTTACTTACAGCTTATTTAATATGTTTGAAAATTAATGACCATTGTTTTAACTTGTTTCCAAATTCACACTCTAAACCAGCCACTGTCTAAATGTACGCTACCCTCTTATCATTATTGTGCAGAACTTAACGGTTGTGTTGCTGAGCATAACATGATCAACACCACAGATGAATTGGGTCATAATTTCCATATTCTGCTGAGTTTGCTGAACTTTTACAGTAGGTTCTCTGCATGTGGCATCAGTCCTGGGGTAGGGAGGGGACAATAATTGACGTGGATTTCTTCTCCTGATCTCTACCCAGTGCACTTTCTGGAATATGTTTTGTGAGGATCATGAAAACACAGATTGAACTTGGCTGCGATCATCCTGTAATTCCATTATCTGAGGACCTACAAATATGTGGTGCCTGGGAAGGACAACCACTTGGGCATAATTCTGAAGTGATGCTTTTCAGCAAGTATCAGAGCCTTTAAGAGAAGAGGGGAGAACAGTGACAAAAAAGAACTTCATGATTTTGTGTGTGCTTAGTTAAGGAACTGTCACAGCTAATTGTTTAATATAAGCCACATCTTGAATAGAGCGGTGGTGATGGTAATAGGGATAGTGGAAAGGCTTTAGGGTTATTGTTTATTGATCTGGACATGCTTTGTGCTTGTTCAGTAAATGGAAACTGAGCGCCCTGGCAATAGCTAAAAAGAGGAATGATGCAACGAACGCACATTGCTGCTACAGTGTAAATCTGGTTAGATTTAGAATTAATACCATTCCAGTTCATTAGCCTTTGACAAACCTGCTAATATTATTAAAGATGGAGATGAAGTCAGTACCCTAATAAATGGTGCAAGTGACTTTGATGCTGTCACAAAGCTGGTGGGGCTAGTTCAACCCCAGTACCTGCTTTCAAGGAATGATCTTCTAACATCTGTGTGTGTGTGTGTGTGTGTCTGTGTGTCTGTGTGTGTGTGTGTGTTTGTGGCGGGGGGAGGGGAGACAGACTCTTCTGCAAATACTGATGAGCTCTTGGTGGGGCAGGGTGGGTGGGAGAGGTGCGGTGGTTGTTATTGCAAATGGTGTCCTTTTATGTTGGTGCATAGCAACTCAGGTGATGAGTATTTCAGAGCAACTCCAGAATTTTGTGGCTTCATATAGCCAAGTTGGGCTGAATAGCCCATCTCCATGCTGTAGGTATGCAAGTTTGGCTTCATTTACATTTATCTATTTCACACCACTGCAAAAATGCAATGTGACTAACATAATAAAAACATAGAACATAAGAATAGGAACAGGAGTAGACCATTCAGCCCCTCGAGCCTGCTTCGCCATTCAATAAGATCATGGCTGATCATCTTGTGTTTCAATTTCCACATTCCCATCTAACTCTGATAACCTTTGACTCCCTTACCTAACAAGAATCTATCTACCTCTGCCTTAGAAGTATTCAATGACCCCACCTCCACCACCTTCTGAGGTAGAGAGTTCCAAAGTTGCACAACCCTCTGAGAGAGAAAAATTCTCATCTCTGTCCTAAAAGGGCGACTCCTAATTTTAAAACAGTGCCCCCTAGTTCTGGACTCACCCACAAGAGGAAACATCCTTCCGATGTCTGCCTTGTCAAGGCCGTTCAGGAGCTCGTATACTTCAATCAAATCACCCCTTACTCTTTTCTAACTTCCAGTGGAAACAAGCTTAGTCTGTCCAACCTTTCCTGATAAGACAACCCACTCATTCCGGGATGGAATAATGTACCATACAGTTCATTGAATTATAGGATGCTGCAGAACAGAAGCTGGTCATTCAGTCCACTTCACTTGTGCTGGCCTTCAGAAAGAGCTATTTACTTAATTCTGCTACCCTGCCCTTTTCTCATTCCCTTCAAAATGCTTTGTTTTGCAAATATTGACCTGCTTTGCTTTTAATAGCCATTGTGGATTCTGTTCCCATCGTTGTTTCTGTTGGGACATTTCATTCCCTAACTGCCTCCTGCATTTATATATAAATGAAATTGTCCCGATCTCTTCCTTCCTTAATTTGGTGTGATCTTATCTGTCATCTAGTAATCAACTCACTGGCCTGTAGAAATAATTATTCTATCTTTCTCTGCACCGATCGTAATTTTGAACACATCTATCAGATCTCCTCTTAGTCCTCTCTAATTAAAAGAGCCAAGGTTTCTCTGATATCTCTATGCAACTAAAACCTTAAAGCCTCTATACCGTAACTAATCTGTTTTGCACTTGCTCCATGCCCTTGGCATCCCTCTTATGAACATATGAATTAGGAGCAGGAGTAGACCATTCAGCCCCTTGTGCCTCTTCTGCCATTCAGTAAGATCATGGCTGATCTAATTGTGGCTTCAACATCACTACCCTGCCAACCCCTGATACCCTTTGATTCCCTTGTTGATTATCTACCTCTGTAGGTATTCACCTGTACATTCACCTGTAGGACCATTCTAGCTGGTTAGCGATTGGCAGATGTCAGATATATATAACCAGCCCTTCGATATAAACTCTGTTGCATCTGGTTTTCTTGTAAAACAAGTTTGCCCTGTAGGAGTTAACAGAAAAATTGGCCACTGAACAGTGCCAGGCCCATCATTTTTCCAGCAAAGTGTGAATCTGATGTAGTGGCCAGGCCTGATGCATAGGTGTCTTAGTTTCAAGAATCCTCAAAGTCCTCTTGTGGACCTTCTTAGGACTGCACAGCTATACAAAAAGTCCCAGCTGACGTGATCTTTATTTCTAATTTCCAAATTTTTGAATGATATCTCCTGGTATGTCAGCCCTAAGCCACAGCTTAGCGTGCCTCCGTGACTTTGAAAGCATGAGTTGGGGGAATCTCCTATTTTTCAGCAATACAGGCCAACTTCCTTAGCCTTTCCTCATAAGTTAAATTCTTGATCCCTAGAATCACCATCTTGCTTGACTCTCAACCTTCTCATGGGTAATAATATCCTTTCTGGTATCCAGTGTGGGGAACTGTGTGTAATATTGCAAAAGAAATTAGATAGATTTCCTGCATTACGACAATGACTACACTTCAAAAGTACTTCATTGACTGTAAAGCACTTTGGAACATCTTAAGGTTGTGAAAGGTGACATATAAATGCAAGACTTCCTTTTTTATATTATGTTTTGTACCTGCTTATTACAGTCATACTTCTTTCCCATCTTGTTTGTAGCTGATTGCATTTGCAACTTCCTAAGGAGATTTTCACCGAGGGGTTGTCAATGCATCTCCCATCCTCTGTTTACTTTGGCTTGATGGTCCTTTTGGGAATATTGATAACTGAGGATTGAGCGTTGACCATGGACCTGCGGTTCTTGTGCAGAGTGTGGGACATTTGTCAATGGAGATCAGAAGAGATGACAAGTTGAGGAGGTTGCAATGCCCTCCTTTTGCAGTTCTGGTTAAACTGTGCTGGTTATTGGTTTGCAGGAAACTGTCAGAATTCTTATGCTGTTCCAAGCCTTTGAATGTTTGCTGTGCAAAGAGTCAGTTCGTAGGTTTTCATTTGTGGGACCCCTGCACCCTCTAAGGTCCAAGGGCGATCCCAGAGGATCTCCAAGTAATCAGATTTATGTCTCTCTGCTGCCAAATTTCTTTATCTTCCTATGTTTGTTTAGTTACTAACGTGCTATTTCAATTATTTTTCTTTTAAATTCTACAATTTGATTTTCACGCTGACATTATGTTATGGAAGATTGGGCAGGCAGACCCTGGGATTGTACCCTGCACAGGGAAATCTTGAAAATCCACAGGTGTGTAGAAGATATAGCAAGCACCTTTCTTTGGTTATTGGGGGCAATTTTGTTTTTGGCAGCGCTACAACACAGAAGCAAGCCATTGTGCCCAACAATTCAATGCTGATGTTTATGCTCCACACAAGCCTCCTCACACCTTATTTCATCTCGTCCTTACTGCATAACCTTCTGTTCCTTCCTCCCTCGTGCACTTCATCTTAAATGCATCTACGTCATTCACCTCAATCACTCCATGTGCTGGTGAGTGCCACACCATCACCACTTCCACACAGCATTTTCATGCATAACAAACTCTGCAAATATTTTCTGAAAACTTATACTGAAATTTTACTGGAGAATGTTTAAGAAATGCCATCTCCTTAGGTGCAGTAGTTTCTGATATTTTAGTAGGCTGATTATTTGTTGAAGGGTTGAAATTAAATAAGTTTATTTCTATCAAAATTGTTGCACAATAGTCATTGCTATAGACTGTGCCAGTGTTATATCAACACTAATTGCAGCAGACAGTTTAATCCAAAGTTTATGAAGCAGTGGCGTTTGGCATTTTCAGATGTGACGATGAAGAGTCACATTAGACTCAAAACATTAACTCTGTTTCTCTCTCTGCAGATGCTGCCAGATCTAGAGTTTTTCCAGCATTTTCTGTTTTTATTAAATTTCAGATTTCCAGCATCCACAGAACTTTACATTTATTCATCATGATGTCCTGGCTTTTCTACTCTTTGCCCCTATTTATAAAGCCCAGGATCCCATATGCTTTATTAACTGCCTTCTCAACCTGCCCTGCCACCTTCTATAATTTGTGCACCTATATCCTTGGGCCCTTCTGTTCCTGTACTCCCTTTAGGAGTGCACCCCCTTTAGAAGTGTATCCTTTTATTTTATTTTGCCTCTGCTCATTCTTCCTACTAAAATATATTATTTTATACTCCTCTGCATTGAATTTCATCTGCCACTTGTCCAGCCATTCCACCAGCAGGAATTGGCAGAAGAATGTTCTCCATTTTTCAATGGTTTCCTCTGCCCGTGTACGTGTCACTGTCTGTGTCTCCTAAATGTGACTTCATGAGTTTGGAAAATAACCGTCAGCCCCTTTCTATTTACAGTAAATTTTGCAATGGAAGGAAAAATCTAATTGACATAGTTTGACAATACAGTTTCTGGCCTTGGGCACTGATTATGAAGGGTAACTGTTTTAATGCTTTATTTGAAACAAAAAAAAATAGCAAAGTCATTCTGCAATCTGGAATAAGAACATAAGTAAAAGTCAAAAACCTTTGAAACTCATTCCTCTAGTACCCCAAACTGCTTGCCCTACCATGCAACCAAATTTTGAACCTCCCTAGTAACTTTGATTCTATTTGCTTGCCCGGTAGCTATTGCAATCAATAATCACCTTTTAAGCATTATTTAAAGATCACTTTTGAATTTATTTTCCCCTAATTTCAATGGCCTTTGTCCTCCTGCTCTTATTTGCCTTGAAGTAAGATTCTAATATCAGAAGCTTAAAGCAAGCTAATACACAGTGGTGTAGTTGACATCAGAGGGACAGCCCCATATATGAGTCAAAAGGCTGTATGTTATTTGAATTCTATCATTAGCTAACCATTCTATCCAGGGAAGGAAATGAGACAGTGGCTCATAAAGATACCCTGACCTTGCATATTTCTTCCAGTTACAAGTCCCATTGCTATTGGTCAAGGAAACAATGTTTTGTGGAAGGAAGCTGTGTATGTGTTTCTATTTTTATGCGCAGACTGAGAAAGGCAGGAGGAAATGGGCCAATGTAAATTGGGATGAGGGAGAAGGAGAAAGTGTTCATTCTAATGTGACAGATATACAGATTTGATATTCTGCTCCTCTCTGCCCAATTTTCTGCTCTCTCCTGAAAGATCTTAACTCAGGTTGGGGTTTCATAGGCTCTGGCTGCCTCCTATGGTAATTTGCCCAGTGTTTGTCAGCATGTTATTTGATTGGGCACAGCAGGATGTCCCCCCTGCAGGGTCATGACAGAAGGCAACAACAACACAAGGACATGGCTCCTTTACATGATGATGATTTGGCTCCTCACATCCCTTTTATCAGCTCTTGCACCCTTCTCAGAACCCAACTTATTGAGCAAGCTTTCAACCACCCCTCCTAACTCTCCCATGGCTCCTTATCTACTCCTCGATCCTTTTCATTTCATTTATCCTCTCCTCTCCATTTACCATGCACTTTTTTTTTTAAACAATAAAGGAATGCTGTAACTAGGTTGGTCTGGGGGAATACTACAGTAAAGATTGATCCTTTGTGCATGGACATTTGCTTATACCTTCTGATTTCAAGCCCAGAGATCACTTTGCCCAATTTTAGCAATGCCTGGGCGAGATCAGTTAACTCTGCATAAAGTTGGGATTGCACCTGGTAGCTCCTGGTTTGTATACTTAAGTGTATTTACCAACTGAACAAACCGCCTTAGACTTTAAAGGATAGCAGTGATTTTTTTTATATGGTGTATGGAAGCTTTCTCCAAGGAGTTCTATTGAAAGTCAATGAAGAACACTTGGTGCAAGTAACATGGTAAAATAATCGCACTTTCAATGTAACAAAGTAAGATTAAATTCCTACTCCTGTTTGAAGTGGTGGTTTATGGCTGAATATGTTACTAAATAACGTTATGGTTTAACAAATAACTTTCCATGCATTTATTTTCTCTTTCTTCTTACTTACAGTATCCTGTGTCATGAAACTTACACCAAATCACGCTCCATTGTATGTAAGTAATGATAACCCCATTTTAAAAGAAAATGTACTTAACTGTTTTTCAGAGCTATGAAGCTATTGATAAGTTCAAACGTTCAGAATCAGCATTACTGCCACTCAACTCTTCTTTTACATTTGGGAAATAACTAGTGTTCATGTGGTTACGTTAATGTTTTAAAAGAAGATACCCCTGCAAAATTGAGTAGAGCAGTGGGTTTGGAAACTGTTCTTTCTCGGGACTAGGCTTCAATCCTGGGCCGCGGTGAAGAAGTGAAAAACTCTGTGCTCACTGTAAGGCTCTTACGTGAACTGAAATAAGTTTGGAAATTTTCAGCTGAGTGTAAAGTGGGTACCGACACAAAGCATAGAGCTGCCTCTGATTTAATATTGAATTAGCGTTCTTATTGAGAGAGACCACGAGGAGCCTGGAAGTGGAAAGTTGCCATCTTGGTGTTATAGTGGGTGCCCTTCCATGTTCAGAGGAGGAGACATACTATCTGACTGAGTAGAGGAAATTTTACTGTGCTTTTCACCTTTGCTGCATCTGACCTGGGAGTCCCGCATCTTGATTGACACAAAAGAACCATGACAACCATTGTCTTTACCTTCATTACAATCTCTGTTAAAATAGAAGCTTTAACAAAAGGTGGTGCAATATAAGTAATAACTTCCTTCTGTCTGTTATAAAGCTTGCACATAATAAATAGGTTGCAATCACATGGACAGAAGCTGTCTGCTCATGCCTCATTCAGATGGCTATGACTTTTCCTTATGTGTGTGCCTTGTCAGTGACTGAGTGTCAGGCTATTTCTAGCTATGGACAATGTTTCAATCACACCAAATAAACCTTGAACCAGTGTCCACGTGGGCAGTTGGAGCATTGCAGAAGTGACCAGTAACAGAAGCCCAAGTTGATTTTTTTGGGGGAGACACAAACTTAGCTTAGCGCAGTGATGTTGTGACTAATTGCAGCATCTCTACCACTGCCCTGTTATGACCAACTAACTCACCACCACCAGAGTTCCTGGCTAAAACCTTCCTGCTCTTTATGGACACCCATTCAGTTTTTATGATTTGAAGCATTGCTACAGACCGGTTGTGTGGAACTCCTGTCCTTTTCCCTCCCCTTCTCTTCTCTTTTATCCCCCATCCTCTCCCAATTGAATATTATATTGTGGATCCTGTGAATGAAACACCCCAATCACTGAATCCATTCTGATAGATCGAATTTGGCTCACGATCGTTACATGCTTGCTGGAATCTAAGCTGCAATGAATTACTGAGGAATCGCATGTATTTCATTTATTCAGGTCATCATTTTACGAGCAATCGAATGCAGATTAAGTTCCAGAAGACCTGCAATGCATATATTCAATTTTCTCAGCCAACTGTCTTTCTATTTCCTGCCCTCCCTAATATTTGCTGCCTAATGTCCCACATAGGACCGGAGGATCTAAGCCTAATGTTTGCTGTGTTGGACTCGGTGTCAGTTGGCAGTTGCACGAGAGAGTGAGCTATCAACTCAAACCCCCTTGTGAATGCACAAAGCTTTCTCAGCTGTTAAGTAATCTTACCAGAAGCTCGGAAGAGCTCCCGCTTGCCCCTCTGCATTTACATGCCACTGTATTGATGAAGACCAAAAGACTGGATGTGCATCACCTGCCAATATAGTAACTAGCAATATTTCACAGGGAATGATCTCCAATCTTGGAGTTCGCATTATCATGTGTTGATCAGTGGATTAACCAGCATAGTGGGAAAATGAAGAGTTTGATTGTCCCAGTGAAACGGTGTCAGTACCTGAATAATTCTGGTTTACTGGTTACTGATCAAGAACAACAGTGCTACTTGGATTTCTTCCTCTACTTAGTCCAGACATGCAATGTCCAATTGCAGCTGCCTGATTGTACTGTTGGCCGTGATCAGTTAACTTCTTCCTTATTTGTGTAGGGCCCCATTGCTGGTGCATTTATTAACTGAGCAAACAGCAGGATTACTCAAGATTAGATGATTAATGGGGGGGAGGTGCTTAGCTGTACTTTATTTAATAGGAAGTTTGAATCTGAGTTGCAAATCTTCTCTGTATTTGAGAGATTTCTATGATGGATGTTGCTATTTTTAATACCAAAGAGACTAAATATTAATTTCCTTCCTTTACCAGTATGGAGCCAATAGAGGTCATGTGGCACATCGGTAGCTCATGGGATTTTGTGGCATGTATCGGAAAGAAAAAAGTTTGTTATATAGCGCCTTTGACGACCATTAGATGCTTTACAGCCAATGAAATACTTTTGAAGTGTAGCCAATGTTGTAATGTAGAAAATGCAGCAGCCAATTTGCACCCAGCAAACTCCCACAAGCTGCACAGTGATAATGACTGGGTAACCTGTTTTACTGATGTTGATTGAGGGATAAATATTAGTCAGAACACCAGGGATAATTTCTCTGCTCTTCTTTGAAGAGTACCATGGAACCTTGTACATCCACCTGAGCAGGCAGATGAGGCCTCAAAAGACGGCACCTTGGACAGAGCCGCACTCCCTCCGTACTGCACTGGGTGTCAGCTTGATTCTTGTGCTCAAGCCCTGGAGTGGGTCTTGAACCTGGAACCTTGTGACTAAGAGGAGCGAGTGCTACCAACTGAGCCACATCTGACACGAGAAGCTAGTGGCATAGAATGCATTGTTTTATTTCGCCTAGTGTGTGGAATTGTCCATATATAAACAATGCTGGAAGTTTTGCACAGATCCAAGAGGCATTTGAAAAGACAAAAGATAGGTTAGTGTTTCAGGCAGACAGCCTTCATCTGAATGCCATTTCCAATAGTTTCTATTTTTATATTCAACCTTTGTAACTTTTTTTTCCTCTCCCAAAGGTCAATATTTGGTCCAGGTTTAAGATTAAGTAACTGGAAAATATCCAGAATATATCAGTCTGACTTTTTTCATTTGATACATAGCTGGTTTAAGTCAAATGAATGCCTTGAAATATATTGCATTTCTGTAAGGAAATTGAAAAACCCCAAAGTCTCTTATGTATGCAGCATGTAGTAACCATAGCATTCATTTCATTCCCAAAGCAAGCTTCCCACACAAATGAGAGTTCATAATAAAACCTCCAAAATCGGCCGATATCAGTTATTTAATAGTTTCAAATTATATGTCCTTGGACTTGTTTTTGCTAGCCACTTGATAGGTGTGGGTAAGAAAATAAGGCAGAACTGGTTGATGTTCATTTAGTGTTCTGTTACTCAATAACTTTGTGCCAAGGGTCCCAATCCCACTCTTGTGCTTTGTTTGAGGGCCACTCTCTCAAAATGCTACAAGACACAGTCCACAAGCATTTAACCAGGCTTTATGTCTTGGAAGTTTACAGAACTGTGTTGCACATGTACATCTGTAGTTATGTTTTTATAGGGAGTAGGAGGAATGGCTTTGAAATTGGTAGCAGGATTAAATTTGCAGGACCCTTTTGCAGCTTCCAAGTAATTTAACACACAACCCGCTGTATTAATTTGAGACTGGTATTTGACTTGAAAAACAAATGCACAACAAATTGCTCTCTCATTTCAAAGAGATGAGATGTGCAACAATCCTCATACAGTATGACAGGACCTTGCTGGTTGCTGATCCACGCCGTTGTGAGGCCAAGAAATTTGGTGGACTTGGTGCCTGTGCATGTTACCAGAAATCTTATCGTTAACTCTTTTATTTGATTGTGGAAAATAAATGTGTAATTGAGAAAAAAAAAAGTGAGAGTTGCACACAGTGTTGAAAAATCCTAGTGAGTGAGTTTCTGAAGAAATTTTGATCGTTTGGAGAATTATATTTTGAATGTGCACTATTTAGATTAGCAGTTCATCCAGCACACAAGAGTTGTCCTATGGTAGAATTTGTAAAGACAGGATCTAGATCTGCTTGGTGTTTTACCCAGCTCAAGAGGATACAATATTAAAATTGCACATACTCACCATTATATTGAACTCAAATCATAGTTATAATCCTAGGCTCGGTGTCTTTATCATCATTCTTCTCTTAAATTGTGAAAGTAAATTGAATTGAAAGCACAGTAGCTTATAGAACATTGGGTAAAGACTTTCAAAGAAACCGTTCAGTATAATGTCTTGAACACTGAAATGAAACCTGCAATCTTTGTCCACAAACTTCACTTGTCATGAATTAGATTGGCTCTCATTCTAAATTGGCATTCAGGAACAGTGTCTCAAATCTGACTGTCCAAAAATTGGAGTTGTCTGAAACCTGGACACTTATAGAATGTGCCATGCATCAAGTTTAATATTGTAAAATAAAAAAAATAACTTATGTGGACACTTAGTCTAGGCCCTGCATTGGCATGGTGTGGCGCCAGGCCAGTTGTCCACTTTGCCACTTGCGAGCCGGCCTAATCCTGCACTCCGAGTGACCCTTGACCCCACCCAGCTCAGCTTGCTCTGAACCGCTCACTGCCTGAACTGCCCGACTCGAAACCCAGCATGGCCTCTGTCCCAAGGTTGCTGGTTTTGAAACACTGTACCTGTATTAATGGTTCCTAATGAATTATCTATGCTGGCTTCTGTGGGGAGTGAGTTTCCAAAGTGTCTCCCATTGCCGCCTGCCTGTTTATATTTTTTTTAAAAGCAAAAAACATCAACTGACTGTGGGCAATGATGTGGGAAATTTGCAGCTTTAACCCATTAATTCCCCCCCCACCGGAGGAAGTGATTCCTCTTTATTGAGTGTAGTTCTCTGGACAGTGGGCACCCTGTGGTACGTACCTTAAGTGTCCATAAGAGCTTAAGAAATAGGAAGAGCAGACCGTACGGCCCTCGAGCCTGCTCCACCACTCAATGCCATTGTGACTGATCTTCAGCTTCAACTCCACTTTCTCATCCGTTCCCCACATCACAAAACTCTGCCCATCTCAGCCTTAAATATATTCAATGATGGAGCATTGGTAGAGCATTACAAAGATTCACAACACTCTGTGTGAAGAAATTTTGACTCTTTTCAGTCCTAAATGGTTGTCCCCTTTTCCTGAGACCATGGCCCTCTGTTCTGGATTCCCCAGTCAGGGGAAACAGCCTCTCACTGCCGACCCTGTCGAACCCCTTTCTTTACCCCTGGGCCCTAATTTGGGTGTTGTCAGGCTATTTACTGATGGCCATTATCACATTCTGCTTTCCACTCTTAACGTCACTTATTAGCACCTCCTTTAGCCAGAACCACCACTATTAACAACCCTTTGACCTTTTGTTTATGACATCTTTCGCAATCTCTCCTTTGCCTCCACCTATCGCTGGCCTTCCATCCAGCTCCACCTGTCCCACCCCCCTTAAACAGTATATATTTCACCACATTTCTACTTCCCTTTAGCTCTGAAGAAGAGTCATACGGACTCAAAATGTTAAATCTGTCTTTCTTTCCACAGATGCTGTCAGACCTGCTGAGTTTTCCCAGCATTTTTTTGTCTTTGTTTCAGATTTCTTGCATCCGTAGTATTTTGCCTTTTATTTACTGATGGCATCCCCATTGAGCTAAATCTCCTCCTCCGCCCCAAAAAAATGCACACACAAACCATTCCTGTCTACTCTCTTTGCAGTAGGAGGTGCCTGAAGCAGTCGGAAATGGGGACCTCGTTTTCTGTTCTCTCCTCCATGATGCATTGTAGCACCCCAATTCCTGCCTTAGTTTTAAAAAAAGCAATTCAGCTGACTGCGTAAAATCTGAGTCTGGTTCCTTTCTGGCCTGTGTGACTCAGATACCCAGTGTGAAACAGCTGGCCCACAACTATATGTCTGGAATTGGTGGCGCACTTAAGTACTTTGTTTTGATGGTGCCGAGGAGGAGGGAGGAAATCGAGCACATGCTTAGAGAAAAAGACAAGTCCACCTTCGATTATCAACAGGTTAGTCCGTTCTAAAAATTCATATAAGTCTCAGGTATTCTAGAATAATATTTTCTAAGGTACAGTGAGCATACAATATAATTATAAACGAAACATACAAATCCTGGCAAGGTGAAGGACGAGTGACCTGGTAGGAAAATTTTCTCATGAATTCTTTATCCTGGAACATTTGTTAGTCGTAAAAGCCCATGTACTCTTTTTGCCAGATGGCATGCTTCTATGCACAGTTGCTGTGAGATTGCGGAGCTTTCTGCCAAGTGGTGTAATGACAACGCTGCACTCCTCCGATTCCTAAATCGTTGGCATGATGATGTAACCTGAGAAGATATGATTAGCTTGTCAGTCCTCTAGTATTAACAAATCTGAAATGGTTCAATGTTATTTCATCTCTTCCTCCTTCCCACCAATCCCCTTTCTAATTTTGAGGTCAATTTTTTTTTTATTCATTCACAGGATGTGGGCATCACTGGCTAGGCCTGCATTTAATGCCCATCCCTAATTGCCCTTGTTCAGGGGCATTTAAGCGTCAACCACATTATAATGGACCTGGAGTCACATGTAAGGATGGCAGCTGGGTTTTTACGACAATCGGCAATGGGTCTCATGGTCATCATTAAACCTTTAATTCCAGATTTTTATTGAATTCAAATTCCGTGGTGGGATTCAAACCACAGCATTATCCTGGGTCTCTGGATTACCAGCCTAGTGACAATACCACTGTGCCACTGCCTCCCCTTAGGAGAGTGGCTCATGAATTTCACAGGCACAGTTTCCTCTCCATTGCCTTGGCCAAGTAACCATTCTTAATATAAAAGTCTAAATGAGTGCAACTTCACTATTTGAATATAAAACTGGTTGGGAGAGAAGCTCAGTAGTGTAGTCATTTTGTTGTATTAGTAATTCACAGAATCTGGTGGCTTCAAATTCCAATACAGCAGTTTCTAAATTTTGAATAGTTGGTATCAGGAAAAAAAAAAGACCTTGAAGATGTCAGTGAAGAGAGAGTTCAAGCAACATCAAAGTACATTTCCTTGAAAGGGAAAGGTAGGGCCAACAAATCCAGAGTTCGCTGGGGATACAAATTAAGATTAGGAAGAAGTATGTTTATGACAGTTGTCAGATAGAAAATACAATCAAATCAGAGGGGGGGTGGAAAAGTAAATAAGAGAAACAAAGATGGAGTATGAAAAGAGACTGGCAGCTAACATAAAAGTGAATCCCAAAATCTTCCTTAGGCACATAAATAGTAAAAAAGGTAGTAAAAGGAGGAGGAGGGCCAATTAGGGACCAAAAGGGGATGAAGGCATTGAGGATAAGGGGCTGGTTGAAGTATTAAATGAATACTTTGCATCTGTCTTTGCCAAGGATGAAGATGCTACCCAGACCATGATGAAAAAGTAGGTAATTCAGACACTCGAAGGGTTTAAAATTGATGATGAGGTAATGGGTAGGCTATCTGTACCTAAAGTTAATAAGGCATCAGTACTAGATGTGATGCATCCAAGGATATTGAGGGAAGTGAGTGTGGAATTTCCAGAGGCACTGGCCATAATTTTCCAGTCTTAGACTTTGGGATGGTGCCAGAGAACTGGAAAATTGCAAACGTTACACCCTAGTTCAAAAAAAGTTGAAGATATGCCCAGTAACTATAGGCCAGTCAGTTTATCTTTGGTGGTGGGGAAACTTTAGAAACATTAATTTAACAGAATTAATCATATTCATATGGACAAATGCAGATTAATTATGGAAAGCCAGGTTGGATTTCTTGAGGGAAAATCACGTTTAACTAACTTGCTGGAGTTTTTTGAAGAGGTTACAGAGAGGATTGAAGAGGGCAATGTTGTTGATGTGATGTACATGGGCATCCAAGAAGCATTTGATACAGTGCTGCCCAGCAGGCTTGTGAGCAAAGTTCTAGCTCGTGGAATAAAAGGGAAAGAAGCAACATGGATACAAAATTGGCTGAGTGAAAGAAAACAGCAAGTAGTGGTTAATGGATGTTTTTTGGACTGGAGAAAGGTTTGTAATGGAGTTCCTCGGGGGTCAGTGTTGGAACCCTTGCTTTTCCTGATACATATTAATGACCTAGACCTTGATGTACGTGGCACAATTTCAAAATTTGCAGATGATATGAAGCATGGAAGCATGTGAAATGTGAGGAGGGTAGTGTAAAACTTAAGAAGGACATAGACAAGTTGGTGGAATGGGTGAACAGGTGACAGATAACATTCACTGCAGAGAAATGTGAAGTGATTCGTTTTGGTATGAAGAAAATGGAGAGACAGTATAAAATAAAGGGTACAACTCTAAAGGGGGTGCAGGAGCAGAGGGACCTGGGTGTTTATGAGCATAAGTCATTGAAGGTGGCAGGACAGGTAGAGAGCACAGTAAATAAAGCATACAGTACCCTGGGATTTATTAATAGGGGCATAGAGTATAGGAGCAAGGAGGTTATGTTGAACTTGTATCGATCACAGGTTCAAACTCAGCCTCAGCTGGAATATTGTGTCCAGTTCTTGGCACCACACTTTAGGAAAGATGTGAAAGTATTGGAGAAAGTGCAGAAAAGATTTACGAAAATGGTTCCAAGGATAAGAAACTTCAGGTATGAAGATGGAGAAGTGGGCTGCAATGGTTCAAAAGACAGCTTACCATCACCTTCTCAGGGGCAATTGGGGAGGGGCAATAAATGCTGGCCTAGCCAGTGACACCCACATCCTGTGAATGAATAAAAAAAGGTTGGCCTCCTCTTCTCCAAGGAAAGCAGTCCTGAGAGGAGATTTGCTAGAGGTATTCAAAAGCATGAGAAGCCTGGACAGAGTAGAGAAGTTGAAATTGTTCCCACTCATGAAAGGATCAAGAACGAGAGGGCACAGATTTAAAGTAATTTACAAAAGAAGCAAAAGTGACATGAGAAAAAACTTTCCCACACACTGAGTGGTTAGGGTCCGGAATGCACTGTCTGTGTGTTTGGAGGCAGGTTCAATCAAGGCATTCAAAAGAGAATTAGACTGTTATATGAAGAAGAAGAATGTGCAGGGTTCTGGGAGAAGGTGGGAGAATGGCACTGAGTGAATTGCTCTTTTGGAGAGCTGGTGCAGACATGGTTGGCTGTATGGCCTCCTCCTGCACTGTAACAATTCCATCATTCTGTCAGATTGTCCTATGGCCCTAATCGAAACCTGGAGTGCTTAAGTCTGCCCTTTGCGATTTCAGTCCCACTAACGTGGTTGAACCGGGGCTACCATGGACTCACCCTTCTTTGAGGTGACCTAATGGGCCACTCACTGTATCATTAAAAAAAACAAGCAGGCCTGTACCTTCTTGGGACAAAGAGCAATGCGGTGCCAACATCCTGAAAACACATCTATAAAAATCACAATTGTGCCAATCCTCTGTCTTTTGACCTTGGCAAGTGCTATCTAAAGCGAAAGAGAGCACTGGACATATACTAGGAATTGGAACCCTGGCTGATTTATGTTTCTTTCTCCTTAGTCCAGTGGTTCTGAGACAAATTGTAGCTCCTGATAGCCTTCTCGGCTGAGGTTGGCCAACTTGAGCACAGACCTGAGGTAGAATCTAGAGTAGAGTAACAGGCTATTTCGGAAAATGGTCTATGCTGGTATTAATATTGCACATGACCCACATATATGATTCGGTACCTCCTCAAAGATGTATTTATCAAAATGGGTGCATTCCCTAAATTTGCATTTCTGCAGTTTTAAATATATATTCATCAAAAATTTAGCAAAGGGAATTTTCTTCAAATGAAATAAAGCAGCCAGTATATATCACTAGTATATTGCTGAAGAGACATTTCAGCTTTGTAGCATGGTATGCAGAACTGGTCCATTTTTTTTATTTTTTGGTTAATCCTATTTAATGAGATTAGTAATGGACCTGTTGTCCAGTATTAATTACTTCAAATGCTATTTTTTTTTTCTTGCTTCCCTTGAAGTGATACTTGCAGCCAATTTTGCAATCTGTATCAGTCCAATACCATCAAAATTGGTTTGGGTGGAGGCTATTATTACTTGAGAGAGATTTAACATCCCCATTGAAACACAAATTTGAGTACCGTGCAAGGTATTGCAAATTGGAAGAACCTCCCCTGTTAAGTCAATGCAACACACATTGACGTAACGAGATGCACAAGCCAGGACTGTACCATGTTTGCAAGCTGACCTGAGGTGTCAGCTGTCATGGCAATACAATGCAATATTCAGCCTTGTATGCAGACTAGGGAATGGAAAAAATGGCTAGAGTTCTACCCTTGATGATTGTCAGTGGCATCTGCTGGAAATACTATTGTTACACCAAGCGATGACAGGGTACGGCTTGCATGAAATGTACAGTACCAACATCAAGGATTGATGGCTTCAAGTGGGTCAGAAGGAGAGAAGAAGTTTACCAACATGGACCACTAACCTTCCACAGGCAAAAACTCTTAACATCTAGCGTTCCAAGGTCGGGAAATTGAGAGAGCATCGTGGTAGTTTTAATGAAGCAATGAACTTCCAACCATATGCCCAAATATAAATCCCAGTTGACTGCTATTTAGCATTTATTGTCCTCATTGGGCAGGTTTTTCCATTTTTCTGTCATATTTCTTGCTCCTACTTTGCTAACCATCAACCTGCTTGTATTTTTTTAATGGAATTTTGTATAACACTGTAGTGATCAAGTGTAATATCAGGAATACAAAAACAAAAACAGAATTACCTGGAAAAACTCAGCAGGTCTGGCAGCATCGGTGGAGAAGAAAAGAGTTGACGTTTCGAGTCCAATGACCCTTCAACAGAACTTTCTCCACCGATGCTGCCAGACCTGCTGAGTTTTTCCAGGTAATTCTGTTTTTGTTTTTGTTTTGGATTTCCAGCATCCGCAGTAGTTTTTTTGTTTTTATAGCAATATCAGGAATACCTGTTCCCTCCCCTGCTCTTTCTCTCCCTCCTCCGCCACAACCTCGGTCGACGTATAATGTACAGTACTCATGAGCCGTAGAAGCTTGGACTGAAATGGAAAATCCCCTGCCCTATTTTACTGGAGCAACTCAGAGCAAAAAGTAAAAACATTTGTCCACAGTTTATTAATTTTAACACAGCTCGCTTGAATTTTTTTTGTAAAAGTTTTCAATATTACTTTATTATTATTTTCTGAAGAAAGAAGCAAGCTTGATCCTTTGAGATCATGTTACTTCAAAGACATTATATAACTCCAAACATTGCTTTTGGAATTTTTTTTGCCCCCTCATTCTAAAAGCGCACATGTCAAATTCAAGCCTTCGATATTTCTTTGATGGCTGCAGAAACCATGCAGCAGTTGTTTCCTGTAAATGGATGGAGTTGGCAAGAGGAGGAAAATGAATTGGCACCACCACAGTTTTTAGAGCAGCATTTGTTTAAGTTTCTGAATCTGGCAAACTCTGCTGGTATCCATGCAGCTGTTGGTGCTAATTGGTTGGCATGTGTCAGATGCCAGCTGAGGAGACTTGGCCTTTAGAGGCAGTTAGAAATTGATTGCTGCTTCATACACCATTGACAAATCATCTTGAGCAAGTGCAGGCCATATCTGCATCGGCAGTCAGTCGACGTTTTAATGCAGCCAGTGCAAATTTTGACCTGATGGGACTCTTCAGCACAGTGAACAAATCTGAATTTAAAATATCATCTATTGCCAGTGAGTAGAGGTACCAATGCTACAGAGAGGGAGCTGGTTTATGCACCTACCGTACTGCAGGTTCTGATTTCAACCTTGCATCTATAGTGAGTTCTGCTACAGTGGGAAAGTAGGTCCTTAAATTTTCCTATAAACATTCTGCCTGTGCTCCAGAGTAACTGCTAGTAGCCTGAGCTATATTGGCGAAGGAATGCAATCAATAATGGATAGATTTCTACGCATGGGATGAAGGGCCCAAATCACTGATGGGCCATTCAAGTGACAGAAGCTCAAGCTTGGGAACAAGAATTTTAAAAAAGCTCCTCATGTCTTTAATGACTTCCATAGTTATTGAAAGTAAATTTAACGTCTCATTGGACAGGTTTCTAAAAAATTAATTAGCCAGTCAGATACAATGCCTAATGGGGAGGCAGCAACAATGATTGCTTCCACCAATATGGCATATACTATCAACCTTAGTTGAGTATTGAGCACTCAAGTAGTTTTTCTGACTTAATAGTAGTGCTTAGGTGCTACAGAGAAGCAAGTAGTTCAAATTTAACCTGCTTCTCACCCACTGGGTCAGGAGAGAAGAAAAGGTTGATATCTGATGTATGATTTTCTTTTTCCCTTTTAGCCTTTAATCAGTCTTGCACTCTCATTGCTTACAATGTGCTATTCCATATGTACTAAAATCAGCACTCATCTCCTACAATAACTTATTCCTCCCCAAGAACTCAAAGCTGGATTTCCTTCCCTCTCTTGATCTTGCTCCCATTTGACAACTGTCTACAGGCTTTTGAAACCCAAGATTACTATCCCCAACAACTCCTTGATGTAGATCAGCATTTGTTGCCCATCCCTAATTGACCTTGAGAAGGCTGTGGTGAGTCGTCTTCTTGAACTGTTGCAGTCTGTGTGGTGTAAGTGCACCCACAGTGCTGATAGGAAGGGAGTTTCTGTTTTTTTTTTGCATCAGCCAGTGAAGGAAGGGCATGATAGTTCCAAATAAGGATGGTGTGTGACTTGGAGGGCAACTAGTAGGTAATGGCATTTCCATGCATCTGCTGCCCTTGTCCTTCTGGGTAGTAAAGGTTGTGGATTAAGAAGGTGCTGCTGAAGGAACCTTGGTAAGTTACTACAATGCATCTTGTGGATGATGCACACCGCTGCCACTGTGCACCAGTGGTAGAGAGAGTGAATGTTTAAGGTGATAGATGTGGCGCTGACCAAGCGGACTGCTTTGTCCTGCATGGTTTTGAGCTTCTTGAGAATTGCTGGGGCTGCACTCATCCCAGGCAAGTGGGGAGTATTCTATCACAATCCTGACTTGTGCCTTGTCGATGGTGGACAGGCTTTGGCGAGTCAAGAGGTGAGTTACCTGCTGCAGAATTCCAAGCTTCTGACTTGCTTTTATAGCCACAGTATTCACATGGTTGTTCCAGTTAAGTTTCTGTTCAATGGCAAATCTCAGGATGTTGATGGTGGGGGAATTCAACGATAATTATATTTTTGAAGGTCAAAGGAGGTGATTAGAACCTTTCTTTTGGAGTCGATCATTGTCTGGCATTTGTTTGGCATGAATGTTACTTGTCACTTATCAACCCAAGCCTGAATGCTGTCTAGGTTTTGCTCCATGTAGGCACAGATAGCTTTAGGGTCTAAGAAGTTGTGATTGGTACTCAACACAGAAGTCATCAGTGAACATCCCCACTTCTGACCTTATTTTGGAGGGAAAGCTGAAGCAACTGAAAATGGTTGTGACTAGGACACTGCAGTATTGTCCTGGGGGCAGAGCGGATTGGCCTCCAACAATCGCAACCATCTTCCTTCGTACCAGCTACAACTCCAACCTGTGGAGAGATTTCTCCCTGATTCCCATTGATATATTCAATTTTGCTAAGTGTCCTTAATGCCACAAGTCAAATGTTGCCTTGATGTCAAGAACAGTCACCCGCACTTCACCTCTCAATTCTACTTTTTTCAACTTTGAGGTCTGCCCTGTGAGCACTTAACCCTTCATTGTGGTTTCTCAACATGTGGAAAAAATCCCATTTGGCATTTAATGGGTGCATATAAACTTGGTCTATGCAGCCACTTGAAGTGTAAAAGCAGTTACTTCTTGAAACTGTTCTATGACAGAGCCAACACTATTGTACAGTGAGTCCCTACATGGCACAAGTATTTTTGGAAGCAATATTAAACACTTGTTGAGTCTCAGTTGATGACCTTCATGTTTTGACACTTTATATGGCACAATTTCATGCAAGTGAACCCAGCAGCTGTCTCATATCATTGCTAGTCTGTTGGGAACTCCTTGAAGCAGAACCTGCTTCTTAATGGAACTTTCAACATATCCATCTTCCACAGTTGCCTTAAATGGTTGATAAGCAAATATGGATTCGATAACTTGCATCATTTCTGTGCATTTTTGAAGTCCTTTGGAAAAGATCTTTGATTTTTTTTCCTTTAAAAATTCAGTTGTTTATTTTACATGGATCATTTTGTATCCACTAAATCATGTACTCATATAAGATATTTAAACCTTCGGCATTCTCTAGCGTCAGCTGTGGCTCAGTTGGTAGCACTCTTGGCTCTTAAGTCACAAAGTTCTGGGTTCAAGTCTCATTCCAAGACTTGTGTGCAAAAATGAAGGCTGCACCTCCAGTGTTAGTGCTGCACTCCCTCAGTACTAAGGGAGATGCTTTCTTTAGAATGAGGTGTAAAACTGAGGCCTCATCTGCCCTATCAGGTGGACATAAAAGATCCCCTGGCACTGTTTCAAACAATAATAGTCAAGCTACCCCAGATGTCCTGGCTAATATTTATCCCTCAATCAACATCACAAAAATAGATTATCTGCTCACTGTCACATTTGCTGTTGGTGGGAGCTTGCTATGTGTAAATTGGCTGCCATGTTTCCTACATTACAACAATGACCACGCTTCAAAAGCTCTTGATTGGCTGCATAGCGTTTTCAGATACCTGGGGTTGTGAAAAGCCACTGTGTAAAATGCAAGTCTTTCTTATCTGAAGGTTTTAGCAATTTAGTATTCATGTTCACCCAGCTGAGTGTTCGTTATCTATTCCTGACTGACTTAACATCTTTGCAGTCAGGCACTGATTCTGATGTGCGGCGAGATAGTCTGTAACAACACAGAGAAACAAAAGGAAATTGTGTTTGTGTTCATGAGACAGAGCGAGAAAGAGAGATCACTGTGCTGATGAATCAGAGTTGTATCTTCTCTGGTTTGGCTGACACAGAATTGCAGGGACACCTATAGCCAATGCTTCCATCAGTTATTTTCTATGTTCTTCTTTCAGGCCATGCTCCGGGCGAATTGATATTCATTTGTGCTTTCACTTCAACTAAATCTACCCTCAATGGCTTCCAATGAAAGGCTTTATTTTTGGATTTTTTTGTTTTGCCTGGTTAAGGATGATGTAACTGTTGACAAGAGTAATAAATTTTGCTATTTTGATGCAGCAGAAAGTGTGATTGCATTTAGGAAAAAGAGAGAGTGCTTCCGTTTACAGAGCACCTTTCACATCCTTACGACATCCCTAAAGACTGAACTAACTTTGGGAAGTAGAGTCACAGCCGTTATGTTGCCAAATCTGGCAGCTGTGTAGCACACAGCAAGATCCCGCAGTATTGGTGACTGTTAGCCAGGCCACTGGGAGAACTCTCTGCTATTCTTTAGGAGAGGGGAAAAAGTGCACTTGGATCCTTCACAAAAATAAAAATGGTTTCACTTCTCTTCCTTGTGGGTATTACATCATTAGATTTATTAGTTTAATACCAAGGCTGTGGAACCAATGCATTTTCAAAATTTCTGAACAGCACTGCATTATCAGTCTGTGGTTTTCTGTGCTGCTGCTTTTTGGGAGGTGCTTTATAATATCTGAATTTTATTGGTACTTTCCATTTATAAAATATAGAATAGTAGTAAAATCAAGTAAGATCTCAGCATATCTTTTTTAGGTTATTTTGACATGTTTGTTTCAGATTAGGATGTTCAAGTGTGGCCTGTCAGTCCTGGCAAGGCAGTCCATGAAGCCAAAGTAACTTGGCCCTATCTGTGCTTATAATTTTTACTCTCTGCTTTCTTCTGTTTAAGTTCTGTGGCTTTGAATCTTTGGAAGTGCAGTTCTTGGTTCCTTTTGCCTCATAAATGGTTAAATCTGAAATGGGCATGCCAGGATCTCTCTATCAGCAGCTTGAGATAAATGCAAATTAATGGAAGCAGAGATTAAACTTTATGTGTGACTCATGAAGCTTCTTGCCACACAGTTAAACAACCCTTGAACACCAGCAGCTTGGATGTTTGTGCTGTGGGAAATTTGGAGCCATAGAGAAAAGGAAAAATTAACCCCTGTTTTTTTTTGTCTGGGCAACCCGTATTGCAGGAGCTTGTACAAGTTGGATGGTCTGTTGAGTGTTTGATGCGTTCTAGATGCTGTGGGCCAGAGATGATGGCTTCAAAATTTTAAATTTAAATTTTGATGGTTTCAACCAGAAAAAAAACTGGAATTACTAATTTTCAAGGACAAATTGGACAATTTTACTTTTTTTTTGACTTTTTACTTTCTGAAGTGTCAATACATAGCATTGTAGCATTGCCATGTAGCACCACAAGGGGTAATATGAAAGGCTTTATTTTTGGATTTTTTACCACAGGGTATGGAAGGATGTGAGTTTGTGTCTGCATTTTCCTATTTGAGCTATTAGGTTTAGCTATGTTACTGACTGGAGATCAAGCTCTTCGCAACAGACAGAGAAGGAAAACTAAGGGAAAGTCACCACACGTTTAATCTCAGGAGCTTTTGAGGTTTTTGAGTGGTATTTGCAGCAGCCTATGAACAGATACCGTGTCTCCCCTTTCGTGCTTGATGTATGTGTAGAGATATCCAATTGGGAGAGAAGAGAAAATATTATTAACCCACTGGCATTTCATTTCTGGGGCTTTCTTGAATGTCGGTAGAGACGATGGCGAGTTGCTCAGGATCAACAGACAAGAACAAAAACTATTAAGGCAAGTGGCCTAGGCCACCAGAAATGTGAAACAAACAATAGTAGCTATAGAGACTACAGTAGCATTGCATAAATAATTAAATCATAATGTGATTGTGGGTGTCAATTATCACCTTTTTATATTGTGTGGATCTTACAGGTTACAGAAGGGATCAAGTGTGCCAGTGGTTGCTGCACGCTGTTTGTCCATTTGGGCATGGACAGGGAGACAGGTGACCAGAGCCGACCCCTGTGTGATACAATGAAAGGCTCCTCTATCTGCTGGCTGCAAAGTCACTTGTCACCACTGGGGGAGGAGAGGAATTGTAGGAATGTGTTTCTCCCTCCTCAATCCCTCGTGTGCTCCCTGGCCAACTCTTTTTATATTTAGTTCTGCTTCTGCTGTTGTGGTCCAATGTGAAGTGAGCTTGAGAAGTTTCAATCTGGCTCCTAATGGCGTGGGCACATAGAACCAACACTGCTCCCTCATTCAGTGCTTGATTAGTAAGTTTGCGGATGACACAAAGATTGGCCGGGTGGTTAACAGTGAGGTTGAGTGTCTTGGGCTGCAGGAAGATATAGACGGGTTGGTCAAATGGGCAGATAAGTGGCAGATGGAATTTCACCCTGAAAAGTGTGAGGTGATACACTTTGGAAGGAGTAACAGCATGACACTAGGAAGTATTCAATGAACGTCATGACACTAGGAAGTTCTGAGGAACAAAGGGACCTTGGCGTATGTGTCCATAGATCTCTGAAGGCGGAGGGGCATGTTAGTGGGGTGCTGAAAAAGGCATATGGGACACTTGCCTTTATCAATCGAGGCATAGATTACAAAAGAAGGGACGTCATGTTGAAGTAGTATAGACCCTTGGTGAGGCCACAGCTGGAGTACTGTGTACAGTCCTGGTCGTCACATTATAGGAAGGATGTGATTGCACTGGATGGGGTGCAGAGGAGATTCACCAAGATGTTGCCTGTGATGAAACATTTAAGTTATGAAGAGAGGTTGGATAGACTTGGGTTGCTTTCGTTGGAGCAGAGAAGACTGAGGGGCGACCTGATCGAGGTGTACCAGATTATGAGGGGCATGGACAGGGTGGATAGGGAGCAGCTGTTCCCCTTAGTTGAAGGGTCAGTCACAAGGGGGCATAAGTTCAAGGTGAGGGGCAGGAGGTTTAGAGGGGATGTGAGGAAAAACTTTTTTACCCAGAGGGTGGTAACGGTCTGGAATGCACTGCTTGGGAGGGTGGTGGAGGCGGGTTGCCTCACATCCTTTAAAAAGTACCTGGATGAGGATTTGACACATCATAACATGCAAGGCTATGGGTCAAGTGCTGGTAAATGGGATTAGGTAGGTAGGTCAGGTGTTTCTCATGCGTCGGTGCAGACTCGATGGGCTGAAGGGCCTCTTCTGCACGGTGTGATTCTGTGATTTTGTAAATTGACAAGGTGATTCAGCCACCAGAGGATAGTTGATATGGGAAGTAGAAAAATGTTTGACTGCTGTAGTAGATGTACTCTTTTGACATCTGGGATTATGTTTCAGAGGGTAGGATAGAGAGAACTGTCCTCTGCATGGAACTTGTGCTGTTGAGCGGTCGATGTTGGTAACTTAGTGACCACCTTGTAGAAGGAGGAGGGGAGAAAGGAGTTGATATTCCAGATAGTGTGCCGAGGGAGGGAAGATTAGAATCCATTGAAACCTCACCGGCAGGTTCACAATACTCAACAGAGTACTGTTGACAGTTGACCAAAGGTCTGGTCCACTAACGGACCTTTATTACTGGGAGCTAGAATAATTCCCACACAGCTAATCCTTCAACCCAGCGCATTGTTGTGTTGATTGGACAAGCAACAGAGACCTTACTAGTGCAATGTGCAGGTAAGCTACCTACATTCTAGCAGTATCCCTCTGCGTACTTAGAGGCCCCTAGGCATTAACTTCTGTCAGATTACCCTTAGATTCTTAGTAAATGGTGTGCTACATTAGATAAGTAGAAATTCTGCCTGTGCAGATTACTCAATAGCCCAGTGTGGATACCGTTGAGCAGCTTGATAGACTGTTGTGGCCAAAACAAAACGCATAACTTAAATGAGGTGCCAAAAGTTGAAAGTGCACCACTTTAACACTAACACCTCTCATCTCAGTAACCATAAAATTGAGGATACTTCACAGATGCAAAATATTCACAAATGTAATGTCTTTTGTCTGAAGAGTTTTTCAGGTGAACCTGATTCTATGATACAGTAAATTCCTAGTAATTTCTGGTCACTGTGTCTTTCCCAAGCCCTAAGGTCACTTTTCAGATATTCGGCTGGATTCCTGATCCCTCTTCAAATACTTCAGAATCTATACTTGAATTTGCGTTTCATGGTTTTCAGATTTCAATGTTAGAGATGGAAGTAGCTCCTTGACTCTGTGACATGCCTTGTTGTTAAACAGTGTAATGTTGAATGTTATGGATGAGGGAAGCCATTGAGCCCATTCAGTCCATCCTTCTGTAGAAACCTGCAGTCTCTCCATCACTGCATTAACTGTCTTTTGAATGAGTGAATCCTGAGTTTTTGCATCGAATACATCGGATGGCCTACTGCTTAGGATATTGAACAAGTGATTCCTGACATCAGGCCTGAATTTATCTTTTACCAGCTTGTACTTATAGCTTCCTGTCCTGCAGTTGTGCCTTGAATTTATGCTCAGGCCTGCTCTTTTCTATTCCATCTTAGAAACTGAGAGGTTGTTTTCACTGGGTGAAGAATCAAGAACTAGGGGGTCACGTCTTGGTGTGGTAAAGTGAGGCACCCTGTCCCTTTAAGAGAATGCAGGTGTACTAATCATGTGACAGCACTGACGAATCACTGTACAGCGCAGGCAACTGGGAATTGTAAGTCTAGTACTGGAGGTTTCTGAGTGAGCACGTGTGACTTGGTGCTCTGCCCTATATCTCAATAAACCACCACTCTTTATTCTTACATCAGCCTCTCCCCATTATCGATTGCAAGCAATAATTGAGGAGAACATAGGAAGGCGTGCAGTTAGAGTTCAGTTGATCAATGAACTTATTTACTCAAGGCATAAAACTTGGGATAAAGAGTTGGCTATTTAGGAATGAGATTCACTCAAAGGTTTGTGAATCTTAGGAATTTTGTGTCACAGAGGGTTGTGGATGCTCAGTCGTTGGGTATATTCAAGACTGAGATCGATAGATTTTTGGACACTAAGGAAATAGTGCAGGAAAGTGGAGTTAAGGTAGCAGATCAGCCATGATCGTAATGAACAGTTCAGCAGGCCTGAGGGGCCATATGGCCTTCTCCTCCTATTTCTTATGTCCTTATTTAGTACGTGGCGTAAGTTTATTATGTTCCTTTCCATCCATCTTCTTTCAAGGTTGAAAGTTTTCTTATATTTTGTGATAACTCTATTCTCTAACAATAAGAGTCCGATTCATTGGGCTGAATTTAATGCCAGTGGTGTTGGCCCCAAAGGCAGGTGGGAAAGCAAACTCCACCTCGGCTGTTTCCAGGAGCCCTGATGCATATCTGCACCCATCAGGCAGTTAACTGTTTGGCATCGGGGCTCCCATCCCTTTAAGGGCAGATATCATTCCTCCAAGAGCTGTAGGTCAGTGGGCGGATCAGCTGCTCTTCAGTCTCAGCAGCACCACCAGGAACCAGTGGGCACTGCTGGGACTGCACCTGGTCTGGAGCAGTGTTATGGATGACACCTTGGTACAAGGTAAGTGGGGTTAGGATTGTCCTATGATGGAGGCCCACACCACCCCTCATCATCCCCACCCTCGCCTTTGTCCTCGTCCTCTTCCCCCCCCCCCCCCCCCCCCCCCCCCCCCCAACCACTGATGGAATGCCAGAGGCAGTGGGAAGAAACCCTTAAGTGGCCCTTCATTGGCTTCTTAAGGGCTTCAGTTGGCCTCTGGGTGGGAAGGCATACTCCACCTTTTCCACTGCTGAGAGAATCCCATAGCATCAGAAAGGCAATGGGCAGTCCAACCCCCCCCTCCCCCTGCAAATCCCAATCCCAACCTTCCCTCCCAATTCTCTAGTCCCGTGCACCACCCAATGCCCTCCCGAAGGCCCCATTAAATTCCAACCATAGTCTTTCCTGGCACCATTTCCAGAGCTTGGATGATGCTCCTTTGTGAATAATTTAAGCCATCCTACAGGGATCAGTCTGGACAGAGTGTGAATGGGCAGTTTGATCATAGAGGATATTGCTGCCATACCTGATTCAGGTACCCACACACCTTGTGGGTAGTCACTGTATTCCAAGAACTGCCTTTGGCTACAGAGAATAGGAGAATACAGGGAAGGGTGAAATTAATTGAACATTTTGAAAATAACTTTGAAAAAAGTTGAGAAAGCTTTGAATTGCAGCCAAACCACTACCAAACTGGCTCCTTTTCGTCGAAGAATGGTTGATTTGAGGAGGAAGTGAAACCTTACAAATGACATAACTTGCACCAAAATAACTCAAAGTGCTGTTGAATAAATTTAACTTGTTTTATTATTTGATAACATGCCCACTTTTTTTTCTTTGACCTGGAATATGGCCCTTGCCCACATGAGATGTGCAGATGTCCGTCAGACATGGCAGCAGTGCCGTCTATGGTCCAGTTGTTGCCTGGCACGCACTGTTGCCTGTTCTGATGCTGTTAAGTTATTCCCACGGCTGTAATCTCCAAGCTTTAGAAATCAGGCAGAGAGGGTCATGAAGCTGAGCCGTGTTGTCAGAGGATTGAATTCTGAGGAAGGGTTAGAAAAACATTCAGCCTTGAAATGAATGAAAGGATAGGCTTTTTAACTTGTTTTATTCATTGATAAGTTTCGAAGATTAAATGTATAGAGTGGCCAATCATAGTAAACCACTTGAATACCTACCCTGCTGTGTCTTAACAGCTTTCCTCAGTAGTGATATTGAATGTCAAGTTGTGTCCTGGCTCAAATCAAACACTCCCTGATATGTGTCACTGCCAAAGTACACTGTCGGTCATTTGAGATTCATTTCTGTCAAGTGTTTTCTTTCCCTTTTTAAATTTCTCCCCTTAGCCTTGAAAGCTCTGAGCCTTTGGTTCCATAGGCTCCTGGACCTAATAAATGGCCAAGCTTCATCGTGGCCCTGGACAGTAACTACTGACAGGCTTGCCAGCTATAAAAGACCTCGCTGCTGTTGCTCTTTTAAATGCTGTCTGGTCTTCCTATTGTGGTTGACTCAATTTGAAGCCTTTCATCTCACTCCCCAGCTCAGGAATGTTGATGCCAGCTGTAATATCCCTTCTCCCCAGCCTGGGATCAGTTAATTGAGTGCAGATTGGGAATCAATTGTGGCGCCTTGTGGTCAGTATGATACAGTTGCACATTGCCTATACTGATGGAGCTATCAGGGCAGCTGGCATCCAGTTAGTTCTAAGTTTCTGGTTGGTGATGGGAATATCAGGAGGTGTACTCAGAGGCCTGACATATCTCTGGCTATATCATCCGTGCAATGGAAACTTGTTTAATGGAAATAAACCAAACCATTGATAAGCTTCAGAGTGAAGAGCTGTAATGAGTAGCCTGTAAATGGTGGTCTATAAATGGGGTGGAATTTTAGTTGGAATCCACGTGGATTACGTAGAGTATAAATAAATCTGATTGGCAATATCAAGAGAATTTAATTATCTGGCCTGGTTGATGGGGATTGAGGATGTCGGACTGGATAAGGGACATTTTCTGAGCCTCTGCAATCAGCATCACTACGTACACACCTGTCCATATGAATAGAATCATAGAATGGTTACAGCACAGAAGGAGACCATTCAGCCTGTCATTGCCTTTCCAGCTCCCGGCAGATAGTTCCACTACCTAGTCCCTTCCCTCTAGCCCTGCAATTTTTTCTCTTCAGGCTCTTATCCAATTCCCGTGTTCCGTCCAACACACCCTCAGGTAATGCATTCCGGGTCCTAACCACTCGCTGCACAAGAAAGGCTTTTCCTCATATTGCCTTTGGTTCTTTTGCCATTTACCTTAAATCGGTGCCCTCTGGCTCGGGACCCCTCAATCAATGGGAACAGTTTCTATCTATATCTACTCTCTAGATTGCTCATGGTTTTGAATACCTCTGTCAAATCTCTTCACAGCTTCTCTTTAAAGAAAATAGCCCCAGCTTCTCCAATCAGTCCTTGTTCCTGGTTCCATTTCTGTAAATCCTTTCAGCACCCTCTCTAAAGCCTTTAGGACTGTGTTGCCCAACTGCTTTTGCTAATAAAATTTAGTAACTGCTCAGGTATGGTCCCTTGATTGGCAAGTGCCCTGCCCAGTCTGGTACTGAAGCCGACAGATCAGGTATGACACCAGATCTGATTCCTGGTCTGTGCATTGTGAACTGACCTTGACTTTGACCTAGACAGCACCAGGGGCACTACAATTGGCTTCAACACCCTAGGTTCGGGAGGCGAAAACCCATTGTGGTCCCCACTTATGATCACAGAAATCCCTGTCAATTTTTTTTTAAGAACTAAATTGTATTTGGATACCAGCTTTTGTGACCCAAGGTTGTCAAAACTCACTTTATAGCCAATGAAATACTTAAAAATGTAGACACTGTTGTAATGTAGGAACCACAGTAGCCAATTTACACAAACCTCTATACCCTGCTGTTTTACTGATGTTAGTTGACCAGGTCACTGGGGAGAACTACCTTGCTCTGCTTTGAATTAGAGTCATGGGATCTTTCACATCCACCTAAGAAGGCAGGTGGGACCTTGGTTTAGCAACTCATCCAAACGGCAGCACCTCTGACAGCACAGCACTCACTCAGCAAGGCCTTGGAGTGTCATCCTGGATTATGTGCTCAAGACATTTGAGTAGGACTTGAACCAAACACCACCTTAATGCTGAGAATTTTTACGTGCTGAGCCACGACTAATGCAAGTGTAATGTATTGATAAAACAAAAACAGAATTACCTGGAAAAACTCAGCAGGTCTGGCAGCATCGGCGGAGAAGAAAAGAGTTGTTTTTTTGTTTCTTTGTTTTTATCTCTGTAATGTATTGATGTTCGATATGGACAGTTTCGACCACTGTTTAAATGAACTGTTGCCAGTCACTATCTGCTCATACATGTGCAGTGGTCGCTTGGGTCAGGTACAGGTCAGGAGAGCAGCTAGTACCTATAAAATGAGGCCCTAGCTAAAGCTTCAAGGAAATTGCAGGAAAATGTCTTATCTAGTGTAGTAGAAGCCCTTGCTTTCAAGGTACAATAGGATTAAAGTATTTGTAAGGATACAGAAACCTACTGACGACTTGATTTCTGTCCTTTGATTGCATTGTTGGCTTTGGAATGGTTCTGACGAGTTCAGGTTTCAACCAGATAAGAACCCTTTGTACAGCTCTAGTTAACAACAGAGATTCAGGTCTGAGTTGGTGATAAACTTACTCAGTGCTAAAATTAATCTGGATGTGTGTATTTTAGTGGTTTCAGCCAAAGCCCCGATCTTGAGTGGATAATGGGTCAGATTACCCAAAGTGATGTTTTAATCTTCTTCATGCAAACCTGTTTAGCCTTCAGGTTTTAGAGGTTAGTTTGAAGTTTAATGCAGAAAAAATTATAAGTTTGAAGGAGTCACTTCAGTAAAATGTAGTGTTAAATTGTATTTTGAGCTTGGTTCATAGTCAATTTATTTTTGAACAAGCAAGAAAAATAGTTATAAATATTCATGGAAAGCTACTCAACTGCACAAACCTACCAGATGATCACAAACCTATATAAGCATAAAAGCAAAATACTGCGGATGCTGGAAATCTGAAACAAAAACACAAAATGCTGGAAAGACTCAGCAAGTTTGGCAGCATCTGTGGAGAGAGAAACAGAGTTAATGTTTCGAGTCCGCATGACTCTTCTTTACAGCCTACAGTGTCGATGAACTCCATGTTTAGTTTTCAACGCTGTTTCTAATGAAACCTTGTCTTTTCTTTCCAAAGGGGGAGTCTGTTCTCTCTGTGCTCTTGGATGATGAGCACACAATCGAAAAGGATGTAGCCCACTACCTGGTGTTCTCTGGTTCTAGCCAACACCATTTAACCAGCACACACAGGATAGACCAGAATACATTGCAGACTATCACTCCTGGTAAGTGAGAATACCCTGGCTCTTTTTCCTTGTTGCTTCTCCCTCCTCGATTGCCATTTTACACGCAAGCAGAAAATGAAATAATTCAAACACACACACGCAGAGGACGTTAAATTGTCAGTGACATCGTGTTTCAGATGTGAGGCATAACATACTTCATATTATTTAATTGACCCTGCTTCAAAGCTGCTACACAGTGTGTACATTCAGTGTATTATGGAATGAGGAAATGATGTATTCCCAAATGAATTTCTATATAATAGGCTGCTCTTCACTGAGATCATCATAAACAGTGTTAAATGGGCGATCCTCAGACTGTTTCTGTGTTCCTGATGATGTCAACTAGGTTTGAGCCGTGACCTTATTCTCATTTATTTTCTTGCCAAGGAGCCTCTCCCCATCCTGTTCATCCTGTCACATAATGAATTAATGACTGATTGTCTACCCCTCCCTGATGTTCCCTATTTTTAGTTTGTTAGCAAATTGTGCCTAGTTACATGAGCTGTTTGGAAAAGGGAGGGGTGATTATGGTTCTTTTTACCTTGCTGAGTTTTAGTAAGTGATGGGTGTAGTGTATCTAACTGTGGAAATAGTTGCTGTGCCCCTTGCAGCCTGGAAGATCCTGAAAATCTTCTCCAGCATAAAGCAAACATTTAGCTTGGTCCGCACTTTGTTTTAAGAACAGAAGTACACAAAATCTGGAGCAAAAAAGGGACAATCGGCCCATCAGGTCACTCCATCCAGAGTTTACGGATGCTTAAGGAAGACTTGCATTTTATACAGTGCCCTTCACAACCTGGGGATGTTCTAAAGCACTTTACAGCCAATGAAGTCGCTGGAGAGTCAGTGGCATAGTGGTAACGTCACTGGACTAGTAATCCAAAGGAACAGGCTAATGCTTTAGGGAAATGGGTTCAAATCTCAACATGGCAGCTAGTGGAATTTAAATTGTTAATAATTCTGGAATTCAAAACTAGTGTCAGTAATGGTGACCATGAAACTATTATCAAATGTTGTAAAAATCCATCAGGTTTACTAATGTCCTTTTAGGGAAGGAAATCTGTTATTCTTACCTGGTCTAGCCTCCATGTGACTCTAGATCACAACAATATGGTTGACTCTTAGCTACCATTTGAAACAGCTTAGCAAGCCACTCAGTTCAAGGGCAGTTGGGGATGGGCAGTAAATGTGGGCCTTGTGTGTGACGCCCACATACTAAGAATGAATAAAGAAAAAATGCTCAAGTATTTTTGAAGTGCAGTCACTCTTGTCATGTAAGGAACGTTTACTCTAATGCATGCCCATACTCGCTGCTTGTTGGTCCTATTCTGTAAAACATTTTGTTTCTTTACCCACCCTCAAAAAGAAAATCAAGCATTGATTGTTACAGCGCAGCTGATGGTAAATGCTGAGCTGCTCAAATCCCAGAGGGAAACTTGAATCGACTGTCACAACTATTTTGCAATTTGTATATTTATCTCAATGCTTACCTTGAATTCAGTCGTAATAAGTCCACCAAAACTAAATTAAGCATTTATTCATAAAAGAATTTTAAGCACATTCACAAGTCTACAAGTTACTACTCCCCTGATTAATCTAACTCCCAGTTACACATCCGTTAAGGCAACAGTAAAACACCCAGATTTTAAAAGACCCAGTCAAAGTTAGCACAATACCCTGAACAGTCAAATTCAAAGTGAGTTTTTCTCCGCTTCAGTTCTTTGTAGACAGCAGCTTGAGGTTTAGATGCTGGAGGCTTTTCACACTTGTGTTAGATCTTAAAAATGCCTGCCCTTACACACAGTCTTCTCTCCTTTATACATATTTTCCCCTTTGAATGCAAATTCCCATTGTTTCACTATGTCTTTGGGCTTTACCTCTCTAATAATAAAGATCTATCATGGTACTAATTTTACTAGTAACCCTTGGGAAAAATAAACACACTGTTTCTTAACTTCTGGCTAGGTGAAACATTTCACCCCCTCTTTTGAATTCAGGCTACTCTGATTTATTTGAAAATGGAAATGTTCCCTTCACATCTCACATTCTAAAACTTCACCCATGTTTACCTACTTAGCATTTCAAATCTAGCTTCTCTTCCTACATCAAAGAGCACGCACGCACACACCCCACCCCCACACCGTGCCCACAGCCCACACACCCCAGTATCACTCTACAATAAATCCCAATGACATTATGAAAATGATTATATTGTCCTGACATGATCTATAACCCCCAATCGTCCTTTCTCACAAGATGCTGGTCCAGGTCATTTTGAAGGTCTTAATTGACAGTGAGTTAGCTGCCTTCCCTGTCTAGCTCATTTGGAAACCTGAGTTACAGGTGGGTGCATGAATGTCTTTGGGTGATATTTATCAAAAACATTAAACATTGTTGCATGGAGTGACAAAAAGGTCCAAGTTATTTTTGCTTATGTTGCTTATTAGATTTCTTTCAGAGGAGCATTATGAAATAAACATGCAGAAGTATTTCAGTGGCTGATTCTCTAGTGATAGCTAGTTTTAATAGAATATCTTAATCATAAATGCTGAGAGTGGATCAAGATGGGTAATGTCAGCTGTCACCTCCTCCCTGTCTGTCTTTACACTCTGTATGTTTGATTCTCTTTAGAGCCTGCACTTTGTATCCTAACACAGAGCTGACACACTGCCTTTTCATTGAGGAAGGCAGATCCAAGTTTCTGCCAGTGCAGGAACATGGGCTGTTAGTCGTTAGATAGGTGGCTTGAGCTGTTTATCAGCTTCTGTCTATCCAAAGCCATTTCCCTTCAAATATCCATTGGTCCTTATCTGAGCAGTGTAAGTGTTTTTATTTAAACTTCAGCTGTGTGTTTGCACGGAAGTACCGACTCTGAATAACTTGCTGCATTCACAAGTTTGGATTGAGGAACAATCCCACATCTGGTACCTCATCCAAGAGCCTAGAACACGAGTGTTGGCAGGATGAATAGTCATGAAGCCATGAGAACAGAGCCCAATCCTGCCATTCACTGATGCCCAAACACACTTTACAGTTTGAGTTACTGGATGATGATCAAACAAAGAAACTTGACCTGTCTTTTGGCTGTCCCTCCCCAAGATGCACTGAGCTATTAACGCCACACACCCCCACCCCCAAAAAGGTATCTGTAAGCCAGCTCAGCACAGACTGGGGACTGATCCAAGAAATTCCATTTTCATATTTTTCTAACTTCTATTCTTTGAATAGATTTCTAAATGGGCTTTAACTGCATTCTCCTATTGGTGTAATGAGCTTTTTTGATTTAATATTTCAGATGAGCTTCCACTACTGGTTGCAAACCTGTGGGTTTTTTTGTATTAATTACTTTTCAGCCTTAAAAACTAGAGGACAGGGTGGTGGGTGTGGTGTTGATTGGAAATTAGAACCCAAAAAATGGGCAAATTCACAGAAAATTAAGAAAAATAGTCTCTTTAATTCTCAACATCACTGAACCTCAAGAAAACTAACATCCAATTACTAGGTGTGGTAATTATGGTTTTATTCAGTATGTAATGTACCTTTAAGAATAATTCTTGTTAGGAAAGATCACATGATCTGTAGTAACCAATAGGAGAATAGCCTGGGCTACCTCAGCAGACCGTGCAGAGATGTAGTTAGAGTTGGAGTTAAAAGCACATGTGTAGTTGCTGCTGAGTACATTGTAAATAAACTTAGAGGTTCCACCCAAGAAGTGTCTTAAGTTGAACTCTATTATCAATAGCAGCAACTCTGACACCCTTAAAGCAAACTGGCGACGAGGATAAAACAGAATTGAACAGAAGAAATCAAGTTAGTAAGAAATCGGCACTGTACTTCACCCAGTGATTGTAAGCAGCAAGCTCTGTTAGAAGTGAAGAAGCTATCCTCTCCTAAAATGCCACAATTCGGGAGAATTGATCCTTTTGAACCAGCCACAGACGATTAGTCTCAATAGATAGAACATGTTCTTTTTTTCAAGTGAATGAGACTACAGGGGAAGAGAAGAGGCAAGCGACCCTCTTAAGCACTCGTGGGAGTAAAACCTATAGCTTGATTCGAAGTTTGATGGCACCCAGTGCCCCAGATTCGAAAAATTTTGATGAATTGATAGACCGCATGAAGGGTCATTATCAACCAAAGCCTTCAATCGTGATGCAAAGATTCAGGTTTAATGCATGAAACAGAGCACTGGGTGAGACAGTTGCATGCTACATGGCAAATTTGAAGCAGCTGATGGAAGATTGTGAATTTGGTATGTCTGTAAACGACATGCTCAGAGATCATTTAGTGTGTAGTGTGAATGAGGGCACTATTCAGAAAAGATCATTGTTCAAAGTGAATTTGGATTTCAAGAAGGCGCTAGAGAAAGCGCTGGCCACGGAAAACGCAGTAAGAGATTCAGAAGTCATACAGGGCATGCAAATTGCGCCGTCCTCCACAGCGGGTGGGAAACCCCAGCCAAAAAGGGCACGAAAATGCAAGTCTCCCGCCAAGAAGCGGGAAACGGTCCTCGCTAGCCGAAGAATAAAGAAAAATAACTTAGCAGCAAAATCAAAGAATATTTTTAATAGAGGTGGAAACAAGCAGTCTTTTAAGTGATTGACAGTTTAAAAAAATCGAATGCTACTATTGTCACAGAAATGGACATATGATGAGGCAGTGCAAGGAAAGATTCAAGCAGGCTTGTTAACAATAGAAGAAGCCTAGTGAAATCTACAATGTAAAAGAGCCTGAAACAACAAATTCAGACAATTGAAACAAAAAACAAAAATAGCTGGAAAAGCTCAGCAGGTCTGACAGCATCGATGGAGAGAGGCTGTAAACGTTAACTCTGTCTTCCTCTCCACAGATGCTGTCAGAGCTGCTGAGCTTTTCCAGCTATTTTTGTTTAAATTCAGACATTTGTTTGATCTGAAAGTTGGAAAGACAGAACCAATATTTGTCACAGTGAAAGTAAATGGCAAACCTGTTAGAATGGAAGTGGACCTGGGAGCTTCCACTATAGTAATTGGGGAACATACCTTCAGATAGCTGAAAAATGGCGAATATCAATTAAGTTTAGAAGAAACAGCTGCCAAGCTATAAACAAAGTTGCCGGGCGAAATAAGTGCGGTGACTGGATCTCTACCTTACTACATGGAGGTGGAAGGCCGGATCATCTGGAAACATGCGGACCATTTAAGGAAGAGAGAGAGATAAATCACCAAGATTTGGTTCTACCAGTGATTACAACTGGTTCTGTGTTTCTTGTTGAGAATACTCAACCCAGCACAGACATGGCTGATGTTCCTGTAAGAGTTGAGGATACAGAATTGCAAGTGCCCACTGAAGCACCTGATGTTCAGGCAACACCGGAAAAGGAGGCTCCTGACAAAGAATCTGAAGTTGTGGAGCTGCGACGTTCCACACGTTCCAGGAAACCACCTGAAAGACTGAACTTGTAAATTCCTTACCCAGTGTAAAATATTTTGTTGTCTTGAAAAGTATGTACTTGTAAATATAATACGTATAGCCGAGTTAAAGGGGCAAGAATGTAGTAATTATGGTTTTATTTAGTGTGTAATGTACCTTTAAGAAAAATGCTTGTTAGAAAAATCACATGATCTGTAGTAACCAATAAGAGAGTAGCCCGAGCTACCTCAGCAGACAATGCAGAGATAAAGTTGGAGTTGAAAGCACACGAAGTTGCTGCTGAGTACATTGTAAATAAACTTAGGGTTTCCACCCAACAAGTGTCTGCAGTTCAACTCTGTTATCAATAGTAGCAACTTGGACACTCTTACAACACTGGGCTACAAAGAAGCTAAATGGCAGCTATTATTTGCACCAATCAGATATAACATGTTTGTAGGACTCAACAGCAGCTCCAAAAAGTAATGAGTTTAACGGCCACCAAACACCATCAACAGCAAGGTACAGTAAGGTACTTTGATTGCACTTGTGAATAGGCTGTGAATAGGGTTGTGCACTGCAGAATATTTGATGGCTGAAGCTAATGGTTTAAGTATCTCATGATCACCCTTGTATCAAAGCATAAATTTTTTTTAAATCCAATGTATTTAAAGCCATACATAGGTTCAAAAGTAGAAAAATGGAATAGCTTATAAAATATAATTTTGCCGTATGTGCTTATAACAGTATATTGTACTTATACAGTGTATTTGTTGTTGAGACTCATCAATGTGTGTCCTGGGCATTAGATATGACGCATGTGCATCCCTGGACCTGAGTTGTGGTCAGAAAATTATGGCACATTTTGGGCAGATATTGGTATTTACTGATTCATCACCACCACCATCCAAAAACATGGAAATTTATCAGTGGAAATATTTTTTTTAAAAGAACACCTGACTTTAAAAGTCCCTGTTTCATGCAGCAGAAAGTTGCTTTCTCAGATCTAGTGGGAGTTTTTTCCACAGGTGCATGGGGCAGTAGTGAGATAGCTTCACTTTTGTTGCTTTCTCTCAGATCTCAACACGTTATCGAGTTTCATACTTGTATGTTAACTATTACAGCTGCTGCTGCTCTCAGTTACAGCGGAATGAGGGAGAGCAAAGTTGTAGCAATGAAGTTTAAACTCTGAAATTATATCTCATCTGTCAGCGTGTGCACTTTGCAGTGTTGCCTCTGCTGCTGCTGCTATTGTTGGGTGCTTTCATATGGTGGCGATTTGCAGAGAGCAGCCACTCCAGCTAACGAGATTCTGCCTTTTACACTTCTGGCCTCAGTCACGCGAGAGCAGAAGTGAATCTGGCAGCAGCTCTTGCAGTCTACAAGAAAATCACTCCTCACTGGCAGGGGAACAAATGAAGTCATCGCGTTTGTTAATATTTGGAGCCCTGAGAAAACTTTTTTTTTTTAGTTGGATACAGTTTCTCAAAGCAAATATGTCATTTTAATGTTAAATGCCAAGAAAAGGCTGGTGGTGCTGTTCTTTCCTGGCATTACATTCTCCCCACCCATCCAAGATGGTGTTTAACATTTTGCCATATCCATTATGCTGGATGAGAATGGTTAAGGTTGAAGCTAAAAAGGATCAATATTCAAATGTGCAGTCAAAAGCTTTGAGAGTAAGCCCATGATTTTGGGAATTGTAATGTGCTATTAAAACTCAATGAATTGCCCCTGGATTAAAGACCCCCGAGAACATTCTGCCCCAAAATGCATTTTGGGAGGAAGAATGAAGAGAGGCAATATAAATGAAATGGTACAATTTTAAAGAGGGTGCAGGAACTGTGACCTGGTGATTCATATGTACAGATCTTTGAATGGGGCAGGACAAATTGATCAAGCTGTCAATTAAAGCATATGACTGTCACTTACAGGATGACCAGAGGGTTGGCAGGGGGGACATGGAAGCTGAATGTGCAACTGCTGACCCCAGAGAACGTTGAGGAACTCAAGGGATTGCAAAGGTTGGAGAACCGTGAAACCCCTGTTTGAGTCCCTGACACACTGGTGGGAAGCAATCAAGGAAAACATCAAGAGGTTTTTCATCCTCAAAAGCATCCAGAAAGCTAGCTAGAAAGGAACAGAGGGAAATGTCCCGACTCCAGAAAAACAAGTAGAACCTGCTCCGGTTGCAGTTGATGGGGGTCGAGGTCAAGGAGGAACTCCAAGAGGTGAAGAGCCAGCAAGCCTCGCTCTTTGCCTCGGAGGCCTCCAAGATCATCTTCCGTTCCAGAGTCCGCTCCGTGGAGCAGGATGAGACGTGCTCACGTTTCTTCTTCCAAAAGGTACACAGAGAGAGCTCTGTGATCAGCAGCCTGAAGGAAGAAGGTGACTCAGTAAAGTCATCGCAGTCCGACATTTTGAGCATCAGCAAATCCTTTTATGCCGGATTGTATAACGTGAAGCCCACAGACCGCGTGACCTCCCAGTCCTTCCTGTCCTCTATCACGGAGGTCTTAGACGACAGTACATGGGAGAGCCTGGACAAACCGCTAACTCCTGACGAACTGTCCAAGGCCCTTGAGTCCTTCGAGAACAGCAAAACTCCCGGAAGTGATGGCTTACCAGCTCAGTTGTATTCGGCTCTGTGGGACTGGATCGGCCCAGACCTGCTAGAAGTGTACGAGAGTATGCTCCTGGCCGGCAGCATGTCAGAATCCATGAGGAAAGGCATCATCACCCTCATCTACAAGCACAAGGGGGAAAGGAAGGAAATTAGAAATTGGCAACCCATCTCACTGTTGCATGTGAACTATAAGATTCTGTCCAAGATCATTGTCAATTGAGTCAAGTCTGTTCTGGAGTTGGTGATCCACCCTGACCAGACTGCGCTGTACCCGGCAGGAAGATCTCTGACAGCCTCGCGCTGCTCAGGGATATGATTGCCTATGTGCAGGATAAGGGTGTGGACACCTGCCTCATCAGCCTGGATCAGGAGAAGGCCTTTGACAGAATATCGCACACCTACATGGTGGATGTTCTCTCCAAAATGGTTTGGGGAGGAAATCTGCAACTGGATCCAGCTGCTCTACACTAACATCAGTAGCGCAGTCTCAATCAATGGGTGGGAATCAGAAAGCTTTCCAATTAAATCTGGAATCAGGTAGGGCTGCCCCCTTCCCCGTCCTGTTTGTGTGTTGCATAGAACCCTTTGCTGAGTCCATCGGGAAGGATCCGGGCATAAGAGGAGTGACGATCCCAGGCAGTGGAGGCACTCAGGTCAAAGCCTCCCTGTACATGGGCGATGTCGCTGTTTTCTGCTCGGATCCGCTGTCGGTGCGCAGACTGATCCACATCTGCGACCATTTCGAACTGGCCTCGGGAGCCAAGGTAAATCGTGGGAAGAGTGAGGCCATGTTCTTTGGGAACTGGGCTGACCGATCTCTTTGTCCCTTTCACCGTCAGGTCAGACAGCCTGAAGGTGCTGGGGATATGTTTCGGAGGGACTGGGGCATGCGTTAGAAACTGGAAGGAGCGAGTGGCTATGGTGGAAAGGAAACTAGGCATGTGGGAGCGATGCTCCCTCTCCATTGCGGGTAAGAACCTGGTCATCAGATGTGAGGCACTCTCGCTGTTGCTGCACGTGGCACAGGTCTGGCCCATTCCACACTCCTGCGCGATAGTGATCACCCGAGCTATCTTTTGCTTTATCTGGAAGTTGAAAATGGATTGTGTCCGCAGGGGTGTGATGTACAAGCCTCTGGATAAAGGGGGAAAAGATGTGCCCAACGTTGCCCCATCCTGATGGCCACCTTTGTGTGTGGCTGCATCAAGCTGTGCGTAGACCCTCGGTACGCAAACACCAAGTGTCACTATGCGCTGAGGTTCTATCTGTCTCCAGTGTTGCGAAGGATGGGTCTGTCCACGCTGTCGCAGAACGCTCCAAGTAGTTGGACCGTGCCGTACCACCTGTCCGTCGTGGAAAAATTTATGCAGAGAAACACCTTTGACCACAAGTCCATCAGGCAGTGATCCTAGAGGCCCTGCGGGAAAAGGAGAGGGTGGATTCTGTGGGATGGTTCCCCGAGCAGACTGTCAAAGTTATCTGGCAAAATGCCTCATCGCCAGGGTTTTCCAACAAGCAACAAGATGTAGTTTGGCTGATGGTGAGAAAGAACCTCACCATCAGATCCTTACTACACGCCAGGAGTCTCACCCCCTCTGTGCGTTGCCCTCGAGGTGGCTGTGGTGGGGAAGAGACCGTTGTTCACCTCCTTGTGGATTGTCCCTTTGCAAAGAAGGTCTGGAGAGAGGCAGTGGTTTTTGTCGAGGTTCATCCTGAGCAGGACTGTGACACAGGACTCTGCTCTACGGGCTGTTCCCAGGGACACGCACCGAGACAAACATCAACTGCAGCTGGAGGATCATCAACTCGGTGAAAGACGCTCTTTGGTCTGCCCGAAACTTGTTGGTCTTCCAGCGCAAAGAGTTGTCCCCGACCGAGTGTTGCAGACTGGAACATTCCAAGGTCCAGGACTACGTGCTGAGGGACGCACTAAAGCTTGGGGCAGCCGCCGCAAAGGTGCAATGGGGAAAGGTCGCTGTCTAAGACCTTTCTGCCATAGTGCACTGAGGGGCTGAGAAAGGTATAGACCCCTCAGGCTGTATGGCTCACAATGAATGTATGTAGTGAATACTAAATGTATCATAATTATATTGAAGCACCTCTGAGTGCAACATGATGTATGTTGATAACTCTAATACCGTTGCACTGTCTGTCTGTAATGACCATATGGAAATGACTGTAATATTCATTGATTGTATTGAAGCACCTCGTGATCCATGTGTAAAAGTTGAATCTGATTGCACTTTTTGTGATGGCCATTTAGAAATGTTTTGTAATGTTCTTCCAGATATTTTATGAATAAAGTATATTTTTCCAAAAAAATATATATCTTAATGGATAGGGTTATGATCCCAGCTGATGTTAATACCAGACTAGTCAGACCCCAGAGTGAAACCTGGCTTGGTAGATCCTAACTTCAATTTTTAAGAAACCATGGAGGTCAGTTACTGAACACATTTACAAGAATCTGCCAGTATACTGTTAACACACAGAATAAAACGTTTATTAAACAAGAACAAATGAACGACATTACACTAGACAAAATGGTTGGAAAGATTTCAATACAGATACCAGAAAATGATTCAAACTCTCACTATTCCTTTTATCCCAGCAACCCTTACAGATACAAAACCCAGTGAAGATTTACCATTGTCTTAACACCAACGTCTCCTGCTTGGGTTAGCTCAGTTTCAAACAGTTTTCTTCCAGCAGACTTCTGAGCATTCACTAGATGCTTTTCCTCAGCTGGTACCTCTCCCTGAGACACGCAAAAATCACAATCTAAACTCACTATTACTTTAACTTCAGAGCCACCACATGAGTTCACTCGGTTCCTCAGCAGGCTTGCAGGATCTCTTATTCGAGAGATTAAACTTTCTGCCTGCACTCTCTGGTATACACACCCACTAACTGACTACCCTTCTGTGTGCCTCTGGACCCCTGTTGCTAGGCAACAGCACAGTTTTTTCTGCTTTTTTAAAACTTTACTAAATTACTAATCCCTTGGTAACCCATCTCTTCACTTCAAGAGTTGAAAAACTTCATTAAAAATGCACGTATACAAACAAGGCCCCTGACTTCCCGGTACTCAGCTCACAAAAAGCTCTAAATGAAACTCAGACTAGGTTTCACCTTTCTTAACACCCAAATACAAAATATAAATTAAATTTAAAGCTATGCATTCTTTCCTAACAATAGTGGCATGGACTACAGAAACAAAAGTTACGCTAACTCTTTATAAATCACTGGTTAGGCCTCAGCTGGAGTATTGTATCCAATTCTGGGCATAACACTTGGCAAACCCTTGAGAGTGCAGGGAAGATTTAGCAGAGCAATACCAGGGATGAGGGACTTCAGTTAAATAGAAGGACTGAAGAAACTAGGATTTATCTTGGCGCTGAGGTGATGAAGGGCAGATTTGCTAGAGGTGCTCAAAATTATGAGGGTGTTTGATGGTGTAAGTAAGTAGAAACTGGTAGAAGCTGATCCAATGGTAACTTTCAAAAGGGGATTGCAGGGCTATGAGGAAAGAGGGACTACTTAGCCATCTCTGTCAAAGAGCAAGCAAACACTCGGTGGAGTGATGGCCTCCCCCTGTGCTGCAATGTTCTGATTCTGTGAATAAGAAAGGCCGAGATGCTAATAGTGGGTTGTTTTTTGGTGAAGACCGGGTCTGTGATAAGTACGTGGATTCCGTGCTGCATTCTGTTGTTTGCAGCATTCCCAACGTTTAGGTCATTTTCAAGTGATGGTGTGTCATTGAACTTTATTTTTGACGTATAATAATGAGTCCTACTATCTCGCATGCTTGCAGTTCACTTATTTTATTGTACTCAATAATGCGAATGACACCAATCTAAGTGTCTGTTTCTACCAAGAACAGCATGAAAGAAAAGTAATGCTATACTTCACCTTTTTTGGAAGCTTGAAATTAATAGATTTCCTTTAGAATCTGGATTATATCGGCTGATTTTAACCTTAAACCTGCATAATAAACAGGAGCCTCATTAATTAGCACAGGCGATTCTGGGCCTCGGCATTTTAAAATATATACCCGTTGGAAGAAAGCGCAGTTTTATATTCACCTTTCTCTTGTTTCAATTTAGAGGCTGATTTGGCAAATGGAAACCCGATACCTGGCCAATGCGGCCTCCTGTTTTCTAAATGAACCATTGGTGATGGGCTTCCAGCAGAGTGGAGGCCAAAGACGTAGCGGGGAACATAAAATTCTGCCCCGGTGGGTTTGCTGGCTGCGGGGTGGGGGCGGCTGTAAAATTCCTCACATTGCCATCTCACTGGGCACTCGCCCGGCCCGACCTCTCTGCTTTTTTAATTCATTCACGGGATGTGGGCTTCGCTGGCTGGGCCAGCATTTATTACCCACCCCTAGTTGCCCTTGAGAAGGTGGTGGTGGGCTGCCGCCTTGAGCCGCTGCAGTCCTGCATGGTGTAGGTACACCCACTGTGCTGTTAGGGAGGGAGTTCCAGGATTTTGACCCAGCAACAGTGAAGGAATGACGATATATTTCCAAGTCAGGATGGTGAGTGGCTTGGAGGAGAACTTCCAGGTGGTGGAAGGAGGGATGGACCAGGCCTAGGCTGGCCTACCTCCCCTTGCCCCAGTTGAGGCCCTTAAGTGACCAATTAATGACCACTTGAGGGCTGTTTCCCACCCAGCCTCAGGCTGGCAGGAGGAGTTCAGGCGTAGAGGGGGAGCCAACTCAGGTCTCCGGCAGCAAGAGGGCATTGGGCGTCTCCATCAACAGCCTCCTTTCAACTTTGGGTGCCCCCCCACCCCTCCCATAAAGACTGGCCCCTGGGAGTACCCCCCCACCCCTCAATTGTAATTTTAAACCCTAACCAAACACTGAACCAGCTGAGTATGTTGTGCTGTGTGGCACTGGGGTCACTTGTTCTGGAGACAGAAGACCAGATCCATGAAAACTGTTGAGCTCTTGGAAGATTACCAAAAGAGACTTATGCTCTTAAAAAAAAAGGAGAATTAAGTTGGGGTAAAAAGGGTAGAGCAGATATCTTAATCAGTAATAAGAAGAAAGATCAGCAGAAAATCACTTCAAAAATGTGCCCTTTTATTGAAAATGTATATAACTGTGGACAGACAGAAGCAACTGTACTGAAGGACTGGCATCTCAGGAATTTGATTCTGCTGTTTGCTGAGAGCACAGAAAAGCTTGAGGCTTTTGTGGGCAAGACAAAGGTTGCCCCTAAGTTAATGCTCGCAGCACCAATCTTGGTTCAGCGATTGGGGAGCTCTGCATTTTGGTCTTCCTCGTGCGAGAATCGAAAATCATTTGCAACAAAATTTCTGCCGGCAGAAGCAGCCGTGTGGGAAGTTTGGCAGGTTGGATTTTTTTTCTGGCAGGAGATCAGGAAGCTATTGCAACAGCTCTTGGTTTGTGCCATTAATCAGCTGCTCACATGACACTGCAGCAGCCACGATCTTGGGTTGACGGTCAAGAAGAGGGAAGCACTCGAGACCTCCTTTGACAGAAGTGAAATGAAGATATTTTGAAGGTTATGCATTTGTTGCCGGAATAATTTCAGAAGCAGAAATCATGCAAAATTTATTCCAGTTGATAAAAATATCAATTTTTTATCGAGTCCCCACTCCTTATTCGACTGATGTTTGTCTAACGGTTTTAAATAAATATTTCTTTCCTTTCGTGACTTTTAAAGTAATGCAGGATAACCAAATCGGAAGATTTGATTTGTTCGCTCTTTGTAGCGGGATCATAAACGTTCACAAATTCGTTTACAGTTTACAAATAATGATCACGGGGGATAATCTGTTTGCATTCATATAGCGCCTTAGGTCAAAGCACTTGATAGAATGGAAGTACTTCTGCTCTTTTGCAGGGAAACCATCAGTTTCTGTTTGTTTTTGGGTTAAGGTGTGCTGCAGCGTAATCGAAGCTGAAGTGATGCAAGACATGACAGATCAGTAACAAGGGACCATAGACTCAATCCTTAGTCCTAAAGGGGAGATTGCGAGCAAAGTTTTCACAAGGGAGTAAGTGGATTATAGAATGCCTCGCCACAAGTGGTTTTTGAAGCACAGACTGTTGCATCATTTAAAAGGGAACTGGATAAGCATTTGAAAGTCAAGGATAGAGACAGAAACAAACAGGGAAATGGGATTCGAGTAGATAGCTTCTGTTTGAGTTGCCACAGGCATAACATTAAGAGAGGCTTGCCTCTACACTGTTAGGCTTTATGATTCGATATGATTATAAGTTCCCACCGCCTGGAGCTAGTTTATGCCATTTCTCTAAATTAGGCTCAAGTGCTGTCACACCAAGTTTGCACTGTACAGATTGTGCCAACCCACAACCAAAATTGTATAGTACCACTGACATTATGTAATTGAAATTGTTCCTCTGATTTTGCTCTGACTGACTTTTAAATTTGAAGTATCATTATTGCAGACAGAGGGGGGGGATAAATTTAACCTGACGTGCCCAGTGGGAAACTGGTGGGCTTTGGCAGCCAGTCACTTTACATACTGTCTGATTTTATTCTCCATTGAAGTTAAAAGCGGTGGAGGATTTAACAGTCAGAGGGGCAGACAGATGTTTCTGCAGCCGTAGCTGTGGCCATGATGATATGTTGCCTCCCTGGTGCCAGCATCGAAAATGGTGGTGAATGGCTGCAGAGCACCCGGATTGGAGGGGTGGGGGGTGGGGGGGTGGGTGTTGGTGAATCATGAGGAGTCTGGACAGAGTAGATAGGGAGAAACCGTTCCCATGGGTGGAAGGGTCGAGAATTGGAGGACGTCGTTTTAAGGTGATTGACAAAAGAGCCAAAGGCGACACGAGGACAATCTTTTTGTACCTGGTGAGTGGTCAGGACCTGGAACCCACCACCTGAGCATGTGATGGTGGCAGGTTCAATCTTGGCTTTCAAGAGGGAATTGAATAAGAGAGTCATTTAAATACAAGCACCAAAGAGCTATGAGGCGGGGGTGGGCGGGGTGGCGTGTGTGGTGGTGGGAGGGCGGCAGGGGTGGAGTGGGGTTAGCTGAGTTCTTATAGAGGGCTAGCATGGATACGAATGAATGAATGGCCGCCTCCTGTGCTGTAATCATTCTGTGATTCTGTAATGGAAATCAAATTAGCTGAGGTGTAAAGCAGGCATCTGCCCTGAACCCGCCCACTTTCCGCCCAACAGGGTAACTTGAAATTGCTCCCAGGGTTAGTAAAAATGTGTTGAACACAGTGGGAAGTATCCACAGCTTTAAACAATGAATTACCTTTTGTTTTCAAGGGACAGGTGCTTTGTTTTTTTTTGAACAGCACACACTGTCGTGTTGTGAATGACAGTCACTGTTGCTGTAGGTCAAAATCAGTCATTTTTACAAGTGAGGATTAGATTCAACTCCTAAAAATATCGGTACACCCTTGGGAACTACCCCTCATTCCCCCACCCACTTCCTCTCCCCATTCTAAATTCCACACCGCAGTATCAGCTACTCAAAGGAAAAGCCATGCTATCGCTATGGGAGAATTTTATGGATTGCAGCAACGGAAGTGACATTATTAGACCAATGAAGGCAAAAAGAAATGAAATAGATCACGATTTTGAGCATGATTATTAAATGGATCATCTAGTGATTATCACGGTGCTGCTTGTGGGAGCTTACCGTGCACGAAATGGCTGCTACATTTCCTACATTACATAGTGACTACATTTCAAATGCTCCTAATTGGCTGTAAAGTGCTTTGGAACATCCTGAAATTGTGAAAGGCACTATATAAATGCGAATTCAGTTCAGATGATTGTGTTTGGCGTTGTGTTATGTTTATTTACAGATAAGTAGATATTTTATTAACTCATGTCCCCTCACCAACTGTGCAAATTCTGGCCTCCTCGGTGCTGGTGCACAGTGGGAAATGCTAAATTGTCTCATAACTCAGAAATTCTGATTTTTTTTTTGTGTGTAGCATGAGAGAAATGCGTGGTTCAAAGGCCATCCGATACAATGATTAATGTGCATTAGAATGGTGTCCATTTCAAAGACCATTTGTAAAATAAAAATAACCCAGTTGTACTGTTGCCAGTGTGCAGAATGATACTCTAGTTAATGTGAATTTTGTTTTCAGGCAAATTCCTGATACCTCTTTATCTTAATGTTGTTTTTATAAATGACCCTCATTCTAATGAAAATGTGGCCTTGTTTTAGGAGCTATAACCTGTATTTTTCTATTCTCTCACTCTTTTTCTTTCTCTCTTTCTCTCTCTCTCTCTCCTCCCATTCACCTTTTAAGAGACCATGTTTCATCATGCACCATTTCCCTTCTGAAACACAAGCTTGCAATTTGTGTATCTTGTTGTCTGGCTGGTTGCTAGTACACCCCCCTGACAATGGCACTGAAGAACCTGTTTGTGCTTCTCAGTTGTCTCCCTGTTGGGAAGCGACTCCTTTCTGCTTAGCAACTCACCCTGACAGCCAGGCTGAATTGGGATTCGGTTAAGTGGCACTGCAAGCTCACTAGAGTGTTGCCCGACTTTTCAGCGTTTTAACGTATTAAAGGCTATTTTCTTAATTTTGGATTCCTTTTCAATCCTTTTTTTTTGATGTCCAAATTTCACTCCTCTTCCCCGATGGTACTGCGTCCTCTCCAGTGTGTGGTTTCACTGTGGGTGCTTGTCTCTTGTACATTTGCCCAAGTTGCCATTAATCAAGTGGGAATCTTCATGGCGATTGTGGACAGGCTCCTTGCCCATGGGGGATGGAGTAGAGCACCATTGCCAAACCAATGTTGTCTTTGCCTTGTGTTCACACGTGCAATGATCACTGACTAACAATTGGGCAGATGCCTGGCCAAATGTTTCCCAGGTTAAGGAAGCTGTGGCTGTTTGTCGGAATGCCTTACACAACCCCAGTTGGAATTAACTAATTCAGCACATATGGTCGATCAAATTTGGAAACTTCCTTTATTTATTCTTTCACTGGATGTGAGCATTGCTGGCTAGGCCAGCATTTATTGCCCATCCCCAATTGCCCTTGAGAAGGTGGAGGTGAGCCACCTTAACTGCAAGGCACAATTATTCACTGAAAAAACTTATTGACCCATTGAAAGAGCTATTGGTTTCCCCTTGAGGTGTTTCTCCTCATTCCCTTAGGTCTTGGATGCTGAGAGAATGTTTCGCCTTGTGGGGAAGTCTAGAACTAGGGGGCACAATTTAAAAATTTTGGGGTCTCCCATTTAAGACTGAGATGAGAATTTTTTCTCTCAGAGGGTTGTTAGTCTGTGGAGTTCTTCCCCAGAGAGCAATTTGGGGCATTGAATGTATTCAAGGCTGATTAATTTTAGTCCATTGGATGAAAAATTAACCTCAAAACGACCTGTTAAAATGTGGAAATAACTTTTACTACCAACAATTTCTGCTACCTTGCAAAGTCCATCTTGCAGTTTGGCTCATGCATTGTCACATTAAATCATGGGCAGTTGCCAATGTTTAAGGGAATGCTTTTAAATGTTCAAAATGTATTATGGGATGGGTAGTGCATTCCTACATGCTAGTGCAAGGATGTGCTAAGATTCAGGGATAGCTCACTCCACTGTTTGAGTGGAATAGCCTGGCGGTGCAAATGAAACTTTTTTTTTACCATACTTCACTTGAACTAGCCAACTAATCTAAACTGCCCATATAACCATGAAACATTCAGTGGGTATTGTATTTGTCAAATGACATACATTGAATCGACCTGTTTGTAATTGATGGGGCATAATCGTGTAGTGGTTGTGCTACTGGATTAATCAATCCTGAGGTCTGGACAAATAGTTTAGTAAGCATAAATTCAGAACCCACCAAAGGACAGTTGCCAACCTTCCAGGATCGGCCTGGAGTCTCCAGAAATGGAAGTTCCATCTCCAGTTCACTGCCGTGTGCAACCCTGGAGAAAAATCATAGGGACAATAAAAAATTATTATTTTTTTTTTTTGTAATTTTCTTTGAACATTTATTTTTACCAGATATGAAAACATTGAAAACGAGAAATAGGCTGTTTGGCTGACAGTCATTCATCATCCAGTCGGGCAGTGAATCGTTTTGCTTTCCAATTGACATAGATAGGCAGTGCCTCATAAGGACGGATGTGTTGGCCAAATAGTGGCTGGAGCGTGATGGCAAGATATGCGATGAAACCTCCAGGGACAGTTGTCAATCCTACACAAAGCAGTTTGAGATTTGAATTCAGTCTTTTCATTTTTAAATTGGAAATAAAAAGCTGGAATCAGTAAAAGTGACCATGAAGCTCTCTGACTTTTAGTGAATCAGTTAGGATTTTTAATCTGCTGTCCTTAGCCAGGTCTGGTCTTATATATGACTCCAGTCCCACATCAGCATGGTTGGCTCTTAACCTTTTGCGGGCAGCCAGGATGGACAATAATTGACGCCCGCGTCCAGAGAACAAATGAAAAAAGATACAAGTGGAGAATAATATTGGGCAGCTTTTTTTTTGTCTGTGTTGTTCGGTAATCTAGGTTAAGAGCTGAGACTTACGTTGTCGTTAAGCTGCGCAGCCATGCAGTAACCTGCAAGTTTCGGTGTAGGCTGTGCACTGATCAACTCCTTTAAGTTACCACGTGTGTCTGTCTGTGCAAAGAAGTTCAAAGGGCTCGCACGCTTAAATGAGTTAGCTGCACACCACAAAAAAAAGGCCCTTAGTGCAGAGGTTCACCACGAAGATTGAAAAGAGTAAAAGGGAAGATCAGTGTGGTAGTGTTTAAAAGATATTACCCTTGGGTTTTTATATTCTATATATCTATCAAAGGAAGGAAAAATGGAAGGAGATGAGTGTCTCACTTAAGCCCCTGGGAAAGCCTAAGAGATGATGCTATGAATCTTGACTAAAATTAGGTGAAAATGCAGGGATACAGTTACCTTGTCATGTATTACATGCAATTCTCTGTTTATACTTGAGTAACAAATTTAAGCAGAAAGGCATCCTATTTTGAGCTAGCTTGTCTCAGCAGTAATGTTGTCTGCCCTTCTCAGAAGGGAAATGAATGTAAAGCAGAAAGTTCTTTTCCCACACCTTTGATTAGGTCATGGCACGGGAACACAAATACATCGCTCGTTGAATACCAGAATCAGAATTAAATAGGCCAGCAGCATCAAAATGATTGTTTTTCTGACTGCTGCCCTGATTATCTGCCATTGGTGCTATTTCGTGGATGTCAGTTGGTTTCTTAAATGATCTGTTCCCTGTTCTATCTTGCTTTTTCTACAACGCGTCTTCCCTCCATTTTACTTGTCTTTGCTTCATTTTCTCTCCATTATGGTCTCAGTTTCTCTCCTCCAGAAATGACTATTTTCATCCTTATTTTGATCCCTCCAAATCTTTCAGCCCGCCGGAGTTAAACAGAACAGCTCAAACACTGATCAACTCTGGGAAATATTTTTCTTTCAAAATCACACCTGTTATAGTTTCCATAATGTGTTTCTTTTTCCTCTTTGCAGCTCACAACTGCTGTGAGACAGTGAAAGTTGTGCTGTGTGCTTCCAAGGAAGGATTTCCCGTCTCTGTCCTGGCAGAGGAGAATTTCCAGTATGTACAGGACACTGCGTATGACATGGCACAGTTCCTGGTGAGCAGTGCTGGATCTCAAGAAGCACTCAACGCTATTAGGATAATGGATAACTTCCGCGTATCCTCCGACAACGTGGCGTTACTGGATAAAAATCTGACTTTGAAGGTGCAACATCTGGTGTTGCCGTCCATGTGGAATGTCCTGGGACCAGACGCCAAGCTGCCAGGTAGGGACTGAGGACTTGATTCATTGATCATCATCACAACTTGGGGAAATTGGAAGAAGCTATTCAGCACTCCTAACATGTTCCAGCATTCAATAAAATCATAGCTGATCTGCAACTTTTCTGCATCCATCCACCTTAGCTTCATATCCCTCAATGGCCTTGCCTCACAAAACTCCATCAATATCCGGTTTAAAATTCGGCCAGCCAGCATTCGCCGCTTTGGTGGAGAGAGCATCACACTTGTTGCCTAACTTCTCTCCTGAATGGTCTGGCTCTGATTTCTAAGATTATATCCTAGCCTCCCCTAACAGCATGAAAATTCTCTCTCACTCTACGCTGTCAATTCCTTTCAAAATCCTAAAAATCTGAATCAAATCACACTGTAACCTTTATTCCAGGAATACAAGCCTAGTTTGTGTAATCTCTCCTCATATTTTAAAAATTTCCTGTGCATGCGTGGGTTGTATAACTTCTTTGAAGCCATTACAGTTCTTTAGTGAAGAGTCTCAGAGGGCACTGAATTTGATGTTGGCTCAGAATTGGCATTGAGGGGCATGATTTATTCAGGCCTTGCAGTGAGTTTTACAAGCCTCCTGGGCAAATCCTGTGTCAACTGCACTGGCGTCTGACCAAACATACCTTCTGATTTCTTTTTGGCGTGTACAGGAGATTTGTTTTAAGAGCAAGGCCCCTTCAAATTTGTCTGTGTAGTCAAGCATGCACGGTAACTTGAAGGGACCAACTTGTGTGAGGCCCATGCAGGAACTTTCCGTTTGCTGCGCAGTTTAGAGGGAACATTGCTCCTGACTCCTAATGCTGTGCGGAAACATCCTGGCTGTACTATTCCAGACAGGACCGTGAAGTAATCCAGTTGAGAGGCTTGGCTGCCACATCCGGAACTGCCGACCTATGATATGCTCAGTTAGATCAAGGGATTTATAGTATATGAAGCAGGAAATGGAGGAAAACTGAAATACAATACAGAATCTGTGAAGCTCGTCAATGGGGCAAAACCTGTAGTTTGATTGCATTTGATGGGCTTCAATATATTTATTTGGTTTATTGGTACCTGTACAGTATTGGAAAGAGCCAGTGTGTTTCATGTGTACTGCTCTTAATTTATCCCCGCATTGTTCCACTGCTACCAGTGACAATAACAGACCCACTCCAGTGTTACACAGCACAAAATGTTCTCTCTACACATAACCCAAGTTCAGAAACACACAGCCTCCATTTCCCTCTCTGCTAATTTTAACCAGTTTATTAATGTGTTTTTTGATGAGCTTGTAATTCTGTTTTCTAAAAACACACAGATATCAAGGTGAATCTGTTGCAATTTTTGGATTGAGTGAGACTTTCGTTTATCTGGACTTGCTAGCACAGGTCTTGGGGCAAAATAGAGTTGGCACATTCGCAATGATTGGCGATCAAGAAGACTGCTCAAAAAAAAAAGTGCTGCTGGACTTTGCAGATCTAGTACCTTTACTCTGGGCTGCCATCAACTCATTTTGAGGTGGCACCATACTTTGTCTAGTTCAGCATTTTTTCCAAAAGTATATGAAATTTTTTTTGACCTATTGCCATTATGCTTTGCTGAAAGCTCGCTGGGAGTTTAATGAAATGAGGGACTTGAGTGAAGTGACCCCTTACTAAAGGCTGCAGGAGGGAATTAACTCTGGGCACCTTTAATCAAAAAAATCCTTGTCTGCAGCCAGTCATGGTCTTGTGGATAGACACCAGCAGCCTGTCTCGATCTTTGTGTAAGCTGCAGCTCTTTTGAAGCGAGAATTTTATGTGCAAGTGAACAGACCGTGTGTGTTGAGATGAATAACTGCTCAACTCTGAGTATTTTCCAGCTACACTGGTTCTCTCACTGAATGATTATTCATCTTTTGAGCAGTTTCGGCAGGGTGAATAAAAGGTCACACTACTAATGGGATCGTTGGCTTACACTTTGGTGCTTACCTTCTGATACTGGTTCCTTCACATTGCAGCTGCCTGTGGAGCTTGGCATTTTCTAACTTAAGGATTGGCTAGATGTATTTTTTTGTTTTAAATTTGCATTACTGATAAAGGTTGCTTAATGTATCTGCTGAAGTGGCTTCAACCAGTTTATAAGAGAGAAATTTAAAAGCTTCTGCGCAGGCGGAACAGATTCACGGAGCTTGATGACCTTTTCCTGTTCCTACACAACCCAGCTTCCAAAAGACATTTCGTAATTCCAACTTAAGTTTGGTCACTAACTGGGAAAAAAACTAAAATTGCAAAATTAGGTTGCTTTCAGTTCATTCAGAGGTCTCTCTGCTCACCTGTTTACTGCCTGGTATTCATTGGTTTAAAATAATTCCTTTTTAAAACGACAACACTGCCATAAATGCAACCATAAGTTGCAAGTGTAGCATAGTTAAATTAATGCTTTGTATGGTGGTGAATATTTTAAAAAAAATCTTAAGCACAATTGTGAAATGTTGAGCTTACATTACACAGATAAGTGCCAAATGGTCTAGCTCCCTTCCTCTAATAATGGGATGTGCAGGTTGGAGTGGAATGACCTGAGTAGGAGGGATGGAAAAGGGTGTCTGATGCACTAAAGGACCAGCTTAGTTAAAAACTCCTGTGGTATTGTTCATGGTAAGATCACACCAAACACCAATGTGATGAATGACTGTTAATCTCTCTTTGCTGGTGTTGGTTGAGGGATGAGATATTGGTCAGGACACAGGAGAACTTCCTATTCTTCATTCAGTGCCCTGCAACCTTTTATATGCACCTCAACAGGGAGATGAGGATTCAGTTTGATATTTCATCTGACTGATCAGAATTACATGTGATTTTCAACCTGGATTACGTGTTCATACACTTGGGGTTTGACCCCATTACATAGAGGCAAGAACACCACCAAATGAGCAAGACACAACAACAACTTGCATTTATGTAACACACTTAAAACATTCCATAATACATCACAGGAGGGTTATCAAACGAAGTTTGACACCTGAGTCACATAAGGAGAAATTGGGGCAGATGGCCAAAAACTTGGTCAAAGAGGGAAGTTTTTAGGTGCATTTTAAAGGAGGAAAGAGAGGTTTTGGGAGGAATTTCTGGACCTCAGGGCCTTGGCAGCTGAAGGCATGGCCGGCAGTGTTGCAGCGATTAAAATCAGGGATGTACCTGAGGCCAGAATTGGAGGCGCACAGAGATCTTTGATGATTGTAGGGCTGGAGGAGGTTACAGTGATAGGGAGTGGAGAGGCAATAGAGGAATTTTGAAAACAAGGATGAGAATGTTAAAATCAAGGCATTGTTGGACTGGGAGCCAGTGTAGGTCAGCGAGTGCAAAGGTAATGGTTGATCAGGACTTGGTACGAGTTAAGATATGGGCAGCAGAGAGTTGGATAAGCTCAAGCTCATGGAAGGTGGAAGGTTGACCATGAGAGCATTGGAATGAGCAACGTTTATTTTGTAATGGTTCTCAAGGAATTCATTTAGATATAGGAAGATTGATTTTACTGCAGAGAAGTTAAAATTAATGATTGATTGCTTATTTTCAACACTGCTGCTTTTGTTCTCTAAACATCAAAACAAAAAATACTTTGCGCTCCCTGGGTTAATGTTTATGAATCATAATATATTCTTATACAAGGTTAACAATTACATCTTTGTCTCCATTGGCAACCTGTTGCAGATGTTTGGTTTAATCCATGAAAGTGCAGGAAAGCCTGTGTGTGAATCCTTGCTTGAAGTCTTTCTGCACCCCTTCAAGAAAATGCTTGCAAGAATCATGATTTTTAAAATTAAATATTAATGCTCTGAGGTGCAGGGAAGCAGCCAAGGTCGACACAAGTCACTGCACTTGAGAAAGCAATTTGCTCTATGATACGTTTTGAGACATTTCTATATCATATGGCACAAGATGAATTATTATTGAGCCAGGTTTCTTTTTCTGCTTCATTCCGTGACACCACTGGAGGTAGGGGGGATGGGGAGTGAGGAGGCATCCCTGAGTACCTTCGCTAGGAATGACAGCTTGATGACCTTGGACTGGTGAAGGTCCAATGCCTAGTTATTATTAATTGGGAAACAATGGGGCTTCTAAAATGGACATCTTTGAAAAGGAAAAAAGAGAGATTTGCATCCATAACACTTTTCATGACCACTGGACATCTCGAAGCGCTTTACAGCCAATGAAGGACTTTGGAACTGTAGCCACTGTTGTAATGTTAGAAATCCGGCAGCCGGTTTGCACAAAGCAAACTTCCACAAACAGCAATGTGATAGTATGTTTATATGACGTTTATTAAGGGGAGAAATATTGGCCAGGACATTAGGGATAACTTTCCTGCTCCTCTTTGACATAGTGCTAAGGGATTTTTTTTATATCCACCCAAGTAGGCAAGTGGGGTCTTGATTTAACATTTCATTTGAAAGTTGGCACCTCCAACAGTACAGCACTCCCTCAATACTGAAGCTACTAAAGAAATAAACCTTCTAGCCAATTCTAGTTGGGTTTTTTAATATTTGTTCATGGGATGTGGGTGTCGGGGGAGGCCAGCATTTTTGCCCATCCGTAATTGCCCTTGAAAAGGTGGTGATGTGCCACCGCTGTGAAACACTGCAGTCCATGTAGTGCAGAGTGCTTTTAAAAGGGGAGTTCCATCATTTTGACCTAGCAACGGCGAAGGAATGCTGATATAGTTCCAAGTCAATGGTGTGTGACTTGGAGGGGAACATTGTTGAGTCTGCTGCCCTTGTTCTCTTAGATGGTAGAGGCACCGGTTTGGAAGGTGGTGTCAAAGGTGAATTGCCAAAGACAGTTAAGTTTTGAATTTGCAGTGCCTTGTTTTATATGGAGTTTGAGAGGGGAAGGGATTGGGTGTAAGGTATAGTTCCTGCTTTTGCAGCTGCATAAATTAATTATATGGATGACCAGTAAACTTTTGACTATGGTGTACAGGCAGTGCAAACTGATGGCCAGGTGATTGGAGTGACTTGGGTCAATGCTGTTTCTGTACTTTGTGGGTTATGGGGGTGGGGACAGAGGGAGTGGAGAGGGGAGAGTTAAACACAAAAGGGAATATGTAGTTTCCTGAGCACTGTAGTGGTGAAGAATGATGCTTCTCCTGTTCTTCTGACAGCACAGAAACATTCTCCCCTTGTACTATTCTCTGCAGTTCATAGTTAGTCATTCAAGCACTACTTTCTGTGAATCTGATGGTTCCTTTCAAGTCACCTCAGTACCCATGAGAAATGCAAACAGAAATTATTCTGCAAGTGAATGATGTCATGGGGTGAATCATGATGACCGTCAATAACCCATAATAAATGACCTACAATATGTTGGTGCTTATCCAAGTCCAGCAACTTGAAATATTACAATGTTTTCCCCAAAAGGCAGTTAATCGTCTGATAAATGTAGATTTAGTAATGAGTTAATGTAGAAATATTGAAATTGCCACAGCAAGTGATGCAGAGCCTATGAAATGCTGTATCTACATTTGTGTACTTGTTAAGCATTTATGCAGAAATGCCTCTGGACTGTTCAGTGGGCTAAGAATTGAAGAGTTAATCGTTGGGAGTTTTGATGAACATCCTCTTTTGAAATGTTGAACAATGCTGCTCTTGTATCTACCAAAGAGCTGGAACAGGCACTCACTCTTCATCCCCATCCACTTGGTGAAATAGACTGCACATTAATTACTGCAGCTTCCTTCACTATCCTCCATTTAAATTTTTTTCACCAACAGAATAGTTCATAGGGATTTCAGCACAGGTGATGAGCACTCACGCCTGTGGTGTTGTGATTTCTCCCTCACAGCTATCTATCACAACTTACCTACTTGTTTTCCTATACTCTTCAATTTTTATTGGTACTTTGTCGCATTTGCTGCTTGTGGAACCCTGCTCTGTGTGAAATGTGTTGCCCTGTTTGCCTGCATAACACTCCCAACAAGTGATTTGGATGGAAAGTATAGTTTGGTCTTAATGAGGATGTGTGAGATTGCAGTGTACAAAAGCAAGTTATTTGTTTTAAAATCCCTCCGATTTTTATTGGAGGCCGTTTTTTGTGCAAATGTGACTTGTTTAATGCTATTTCTAAAGCTTTTATGTGGAATTTATTTTCCTGCTTTCCAAGTTGGTTCTGTCTTCAAAAATATTAAAAATTTTAGAAAACAAAATGGGTTTGGACCAAGTCACTGATAAAAACTGCGTTTGGGGAAAGGTGCAGGACCGATGGAGCAGATTGTTTTTTTCTGCTTCCATGCACCTTCTTAAATACCCTTACATCCTACTCATGACATTCTAGGATAGTTACCACCATTGGAATGTCCATGTTTAAAATGAGCAATTGCTTTGAATCGGCCAAAAAGTGATGACCGTTAGCTATTTGCATTAACAGCAATTTCAAAGTTGCTGGCTACAGAGTCTTAAGCGTTTCGTCTATTTTGGGAAGAAGCAGCTGTACTTACCTCACCCACCCATCACAGGCATCTGACCAAGCTAACACTGTTACTCCTCTTATTTGTTATGTAACTTGCAGAGCCATTGCTGAGGGAAAGTATTAATTATGGTGCTAACTTAAATTGATGTTTAATCAACTTATCACGGAACTGCCTCTCTGCTTTAGTCCGACAAACCCGTTTTGCTTTTTAACCAAATCCCAATGGATACTGAAGGTGGCGTTAGTTCAGCTGAAGGGCTGTCCTCGTGATGCTTTCTTCTGCCATTCATGGCTCCTAGCTGCAGGTATTTTAATTGCCCTCTCTTGCATGCTGCAGACTCAGAGTGAGTTGCCCAGGGAAAGGATGCTGGCAAAATGGAAACTCAGGGCCATAACAGGCTCATAACAGAATACAAAATTAAATCACGGTATCTGTATTTCCATCCACATTTGTGAGGCTGTCATAAACCAGCCCACGTGCTAGTTCATCAACAGCTCTTTCAGTTGGACTGACCTGGCGGGTTGGGACCGCTGCAGACTTTGGTGAGTTTGGTTTAGCTGCAAACCTTCATTCATGTGCTGGAAGAAGTGCTGGCAGAGTACCCCTGGCATCACTCATTCCCATACAAAATCACCCAAAGGATCAGCTTACCGGCATATCTGAATAAATCCTATCCTGTGGGTATAGTGGGTAAAATTGTGTTTGCGTGCCTTAAATGGTGGGGACTGTAGTTTTAAATTAGGAAAAGCAGCCCTAAAGCACGTTGGAAAACCAGAGTTGCTGGATTGTGCACTAAGATAAAAGCAAAACACTGCGGATGCTGGAAATCTGAAACAAAAACAAAAATACCCGGAAAAACTCAGCAGGTCTGACAGCATCTGCGGAGAGGAATACAGTTGACATTTCGAGTCTGATGAAGGGTCATACGGACTCGAAATGTCAACTGTGTTCCTCTCCGCAGATGCTGTCAGACCTGCTGAGCTTTTCCAGGTATTTTTGTTTTTGTTGTTGGATTGTATATTAGCTTATTGGCACCCTGCTTTCCTCTCACCGGTGTCTCTTTTGCAGACCGATGGCCCCATGTGCCTCTGGCAGTGGAAGATTGAATGAGCTGGGGTTCAGCGCAGTTTTCTTTCCTTTTTATTTTCTTGCAACAGGAGTTCTGTGTGGCGGGGTTGGGGGGGGAGTTAATGATCTTGCCTCAGTTTTGTTTCTACTGCCATGCAACTAGAGAACAGGGTGGCGATCAAGGGTATGTTGATCCTTGGTAGCTGCCAAGACTCAAACCCTTCCCACACCATTCGTGCTTGAGATAATCTGGTACCGATGTATTGGAAGAAAGTAATTTTGAGACAACTGTTAGGGTAAAGTGCAACTTCAAGCCTAAAATTGAACTTATTCCAGAATAGTTAACTGGGTTCTAAGACTACAGAAGAATAAGTATAAAATTAGTCCTTGGCAAAGCTTTCCTTGCTCCTTGTTTTGCTTGTTTGTGTAGATTGGTGCACAGCAATGAATCGCCTTTCTCCAAATGTCATATAGTTGTGGAGTCGAGTGGGAATCACATCATCAACTGGGTCAGGAATTCCATTGTAGCCAGGTTCTTGGATGTCGGGCTATGCAATAAGAGGAGGAAATACTAAAAATATGCAGCATCCGTAGAGGAAGAAGACCTGTTCTATTCATTTCATTTTCTGTTTTGATTTTAGGTTTCTAGTAGTTTTGAGGTTTTTTAAAAATAAAAAATGATGTGCCGTAAGCACGCTGTTAGTTCAAATTAGTCACTCGTGCCTGACGGCGCACTGACTTTTCTTGAACAGTTTTGAAGGAAAGCAGGGTTTCCTCTCCATGTGTGTCTGTGTGGAATGGGAGCAGGAGCCACAATGTGGAATTGGAAGATAATCAGATGACCTTGAATGTTGATGGCCCACATAGAGGGCAACAATTTAAGAAACATAAGGAATACAAGCGAGCGAAGACCATAAGGTCTGTCGAGCCTGTTCCACCTCAAATATGATCATGGCTGATCTTCGGCTTCAATTTCACTTTCCCGCCCACTCCCAGTGTCCCTTGATTCGTTGAGGACCAAAATATCTGTTCATCTGAGTCTTCAGTATATTCACCAGCACATCCACAACCCTCTAGGGTAGAGAAGCCCAAAGATTCACAGCCCTTTGAGTGAAAACATTTCCCCTCATCTAAGCACTAAATGATTGGCTCCTTGTACTGAGACTGTGAAGCCTTGTTCTCGATTCCCCAGCTGAGGGAAACAACCTCTCCGTATCTACCCTGTCAAGCTGCTTCATAATCTTGAATGTTTCAGTGAGATAACCTCGCGTCAAAACTCCAGAGAATATAAACCCAATTTACTCAGGCCCCTCACCATAGGTCAACATAGGCACGTAGAGTAAACAAAATGTAATAAAGGGGTTATTTCTGTTGCTTACATGTATGGTCATAACGTGTGAAAGAGTCCACCATCAGCCTGCACCAGTGAAGAAAGTGGGTGAAATGGTCACCCGTCTCGATACTGTGTGTGACATGTTGTTAGCACAGCATGAAATATTATGCAGCATGGTTGAGGTAAATCTAGAATGTTGGTTCAAATTAAAACCATACAAGGGGACAGAGTTTGAAACTGGCAAAGGGCAAATTTGTGACTAATAACAGAAAGCTCTTCATTTAGCGGTCTGTCAACATGTAGAATAGGCTTCTACAGGGTTCTGAATTAGAGTCACATTGGACTCGAAATGTTAACTCTGATTCTGTCTTCACGGATGCTGCCAGACCTGCAGAGCTTTTCCAGCACTTCTGTTTTTATTGTAGAATAGGCTTCCTGTGTAGGGCAGTGGAGACCAAGTTAGGTATCATTTAACACAACACCTGGATGTTATGATGTGGGTACTGAAGCTGCTTTTTGAATGGATGAGCTAGGAAGGGTCAGGTGATGGCGCTCGCCAATATTTATTTTGCAGCAGTCTTATTTGCGTTAATCAGTTTGTGAATGCAGCCAACTTTATTCAATTCTAGTAGTAACTGGGTTTGATTTTGGTTTTCTGTTGATCTGTAAAACTAGTTGCCTCTGCAGTTTGGTGCTGAGATCCGGTGCCAGGGGATTACCTATCAGAATGCGTCTGACTTTAGTTTACAGATAATGGTATTGGTGACTGCTGTCGAGTCTCGTGCACAAATGCTTCCTCGAATGAGGCAATAAAAGACTTCACAAGCCTGTGGAACTACATTGCTGCATAAATCACTGCCTCCAGGAAGGAGACAATTGAGCACAATTGTAGTTTGAAGGGCTGTCTGCAGACTCACTGCAACAACTCCTCCCTACTTCTCTGCATTTGAGAAATATTAGACTTCAGTTTCTTGCTCCCAACTTTTTTTTTGCTGTTGAATCATGGTGCTTTTGAAAAAGAAAATTGTTTCCTCATCCACCTCCTTTCTGTGTGTGGATCAACATCTGCACACGAGCACTTAATCCAACCTTGTGCTTTTATGCAATAAGCAAATATGCAAATTGATTTCTGGGTGATTTGGGAGCATGACATGGTAATAGTAAGTCAGAAAGTTCTCTGTCCGCCCTTGAGAGGATTAACAAGCCCACAAAAACACTTGACTTTTTGCCCAAGCTACGATCGTCATATGATAGTGCACTCAAAATAGGGGTTTGGTGAAGTTGCTGGAGAGCCTCTGTTTTTATATTTGTTTTGTTAAAGATTTAGCAGCGATTACATTGGAGGACAGATTAACTCCCAAGTAACTATAATCGAAATGTCAATACAGCTGCCATGCGATATATTTGTGCTGTTTTATGGCAATGATTTTCAAATTCCAGCAACGTGATGATGCTGGGGCCTCTTTGGAATGTGAGGACAATAGTTTGCAAGCCCATATTTGACAATGCTGCTTAAGGATACGGTCCCAGTTTTTATTTTGTCTTACAAAATTACTTTAAGAGGCGGGAGTGTGAGGCCATCACCACCCCCAGCCCTTTTGTTGACACCAATCTGATTTTGGAGGTTCTCAATCTCAGTTGTCTGCAGTTTGGAGGTTACCATTTTTCCAGAAAGTTTGTTTAATGACTGTGGTTCTGTTCTAGGCAAGGTTCATCACCATGGTTAGGAGATGTGGAACAAGTATGGCTCCATTGTTTTTATTGTGCCAAGGTGCGTGCATTTGGTGGTTAGGTAGGGAGGCTATTTTTGACAGTGATTAAGTCTATACCATTAATGGCTGGGCTGAAATGTGCGATAATCATTCTGGATTTCAATCTCTTCAGGGCTAACCTCATGCCCTGGGATGGAGGGACATGCTGTGATAATGCTAAGCTATATGGATCAAAAGGTAGAAGTTACGATTCCCAACCTGCGTTAGCTAATCTTGACAAAGACAGCAGCAGAGGATGCTGCAGTTGACTTCAGTTGAGGATAAGCGAAGGGGTGGGAGTTGGGGTGAGGAATCAGGCAGGGTTCCTGCTCCTGGTCACTGTGAAGTCTGTGTGCGCGTGCCTCTGTATTTGCGTGTAGGCATCATGTGAGGACTGGGTGGGTTTTTTTTGGACTGTGAAACCCACTATAACTGTGAATAGCCTGTTCAGCCTTATGTGAAGAATAGGCATTGGGCTATTCCTCTTTCTGCGCCATCATAATCGCAACAGGATTTCTAGCCTTGGTCACTGTCAGGCAAACTCTGCCAGAAAGTTGTTTGCTGGTGTACATGTTAACATATTGCAACAAAACTCTTGTGATTTCAGGAGAGGAGGGGGAAAACTAAAGTACATCTGGGATGATGCAAAAAATACACCTCCAATCTGTCATTCGTTTTCTTTTTAAGACCATTTCTCTTTAACTTCCAAAATAGGTTGCCTTTTCTAAGGTACAATGCACGTTAATCTTAAATGGCATCGTGCCTCTGTTATTGGACTCTGGCAACTGAATCAGAAGGTTTAAACCTGACGACAGATTTGAGTATGTAATCTAGGCTGAGACTGTTAGAATGCTGCATTGTCAAAGAAGCTATTTAGTTAAATCGAGGCCCCATGTGCCATTCTAGAGGGAGATATGGTTCTTGTGGCAGTATCCAAAGAGGAGCGGAGAGTTCTGATATCCTGGTCATTGTTCATCATTCAGTGGACATTTGCTCAAAACAGAATTGTCTAGTCACTCATTCATTTGCCATTGCTGCACACAAACTGATGGCCAGAATACTGCAATTCAAAAATAATCCATTGGATTGAAAGTGCAATGTGGTGAGGCATTTGTTATCTAAATGTGTGGTTGATACTTTAAACTAGGCCAAATAGCAAAATGAAACGGATGCTGATCATGTGTGTTTTTTTTTCCAGCTTCCATCCCTCGGGAAACGTTAATGCATTTTGCAGCAAGGCTGGGTTTATCCAGACTTGCCTCATTCCTACTACAACAGCCAGGTGGACAAGAGGCTCTTGGTATCGCCAACCTTGATGGTGCCACGCCCGTTAATCTTGCAGCACAGAGAGGTTTCCACGGTCTAGAGGAGCTTTTTACACAGTAAGTGTTCGCTATTTCCAAAAATGGTTATTCGCTGCCTTGTCTCCACAAGTGTTTTGTCTGCTTTCTAACCTAGACAGTAAACCTCTGTAACTGTTGTTATAAATCGAAGCCAATTAATGTCACCAGCTCTTAGTTTTGTAAAAACCTGCTGAATGAGTTAGGAAAAAAAAGCAATTATTCTTCTGTTTTCATTGTGTCTGGTGATCCCTTACCCTTTCAGTTCAGTCTCTAAGCAATATATTAATTATAGTTTTATATGTTTGTGTATGTGGGGGGAAGGTGCATATGCTTCTCTTCAAGGCTGTTATTAACAGCACTGTACAGGGCCGGTGTCAAACTACAGGTGCAGGGTATAATAAGCAAGGTAATGAGATATTTCAAATCGTAAGGTAGGACCACGTGATGAGACCTCTGAAATATCGGGTTGCAGCTTCGTAAAAGTGTTACATATGGAGTTTCTGGTGCAGCTGCAAAATTTGCTACAGGTAAGACACTCCTGGGAGGATGCTTGAACCACAAGCGCAGCATGAGAGCTGGCTTCACAGTAAACACCTTTTGATGTTTGAAGTGTTGAGGTTATTGCTCAAGCAGAACCTGGTCGCGACATAAACTGAAATTGCAGAAATAACAAAACAAAGCATGAGCAGGGGTGTTCGTATGTGAAAACATGGGATCTAGAACTAGAATGAGCAAACAAATCTGCATTTGCACAGCACTTCATCACATTCTTGGGACATCCCAAAGCACATCACACCGATGAATTACTTCTAAGTACGGTCGCTATAGTTACTTGCCAATTTATATGGAAGATCTCTCAGGCAGCAAATGAGGTGAATGGCTTATGTGGTATGGGCTTAGAGAAGAATGTTGGCCAGGACGCTAGGAGAATTCCTGACTCGCTGTACTTGGTACCATGGGATCTTTCCTGTCCAACTCAATAAGAATATTAACATCTTGATTTGCCATATTGTTCAAAACACTGCCCTCCCTCAATACTGCATTGAGGCATTGGTCTGGGTCATATATTTGAGCCCTGGCTAAAAAGTGAGTATGATACCAATTGAACCAAGCAGAGAAAATTAAAATCTCATGGGGTAACATTGCATTTTTATAATGCTCTGGTAAGATCACATTTGAAGTGTTAGATAAAGTTTTGGTCATCACATTACAAAAGGTTGTAGGAAAGTAGGAACATAAGAGCAAGAGTAGGCCATTCAGTCCATCAAGTCTGCCCCATCATGGCTGATCATTTACCTCTGCCTGTTTTCCTCACTATCCCCATATCTCTTGATGTCTTGATCTCTTGATTAGTATCCAGAAACCTATCGATTTCTGTCCTGAACATGCTCAAGGATTGAGCTTTCACTGCCCTTTGGGGTAGAGAATTCCAAAGATTTGCCACCTGAGTGAAGAAATTCCTCCTCATCTCAGTCTTAAATGGCCTGCCCCTTAACCTGAGACTGTCCCCTGGTTCTAGACTCACCAGCCAGGTGAATCATCCTATCCACACCTACTCTGTCACGCCCTGTAAGAATTTTATAAGTTTCAATGAGACCGCCTTTCATTCTTCGAAACTCTAGAGAATACAGGCCCAGTTTCCTCAATCTCCTCATAAGACAATCCTGCCATCCCAGGGAGAGACTAGCCTATGGCAAGTATATCCTTCCTTAGATAAGGAGACCAAAACTGCATACAATACTCCAGGTGCGGTCTCACCAAGTTACTATACAACTGCAGCAAGACATCTTTACTCCTGTTTTCAAATCCCCTTGCGATGAAGACCAACATACTATTTGCCTTCCTCAATGCTTGCTGCACTTGTGTGCTAGCTTTTAGGGGCTCAGGAACAAGAACACTCAGACCCCTGTGGACACCCGTACTTCCCATCCTCTCCCCATTTAAGAAATATTCTGCCTTTGTTCTTTCTGCCAAAGTTGATCACTTCACATTTACATTATGTTCCATCTGCCAAGTTCTTGCCCACTCACTTAGCCTGTCCAAATCCCCTTGAAGCTTCCTTGCATCCTCCTCACAGATTACATTCCCGCCTAGTTTTGGGTAAACTCTCTCAGATTGCAGAGATCAGGAAGAGGAATAAGAGGTTGATGTGTGAGGCATAATTTTAGAAATAGGATGAACACTAAGCAAAAGAGAAGAATAACTGAGGATATTGCTGTGTCAATGTCTATTTTTTAAAAGATAGAAATAGCTTGGATTTATTAAACCTGCATACGAGTTAAAAATGGGGCAGTTTAGTAGGTTCACAGTTCACCAAGAAACTATTGGACATTAGATGAAGATCAAATACTTGAAGAAAGTTCAAGTAAAAATCTTCAATGGAAGAGCCATCCTGGAACAGTAGCAGAGCTGTGGACTGTTCAAAATGCATTTCATTGGTGGACTGGAAAAGTTAGAATGCTGGAAGAATGTGCTTTGGTCCGCAAATGGCCCTATTATGCTCTTGACTTTTCTTCAATACCTTTCCCTGTTTCATGTCTGCAAGGCTTTGAGTTCTGTTCATAGATCTATTTTTCCTCTAAGATACCAGTGCAACTGCATTGTACATTGCTGACTGTATTAAGGTATTTGTTCGACATGGAGAGCCTGATTATTTTACCCCCATTTGCCCTTCATTGTCAACCACAACCGTCTTGAGATTCCCCAGCTACAGTTTGAACTGTGTATGTCTTCATTTGAACCTCTGTCTCCATTCTTCAAAAGGTAATTACTGATCTTAATTGCATCTCTCAAAGCACCCCATGTACAATGAATTACTTCAAAATGCAATTATTGTGGTGGGCAAATAGGTCAGCAAGCTTGGCGCATAACCAGGTTTTATAAAGAGCTGTGAAATGTTTGATCAGTTAATCAGGTATATGGAAGATAATCTAGTTAATGAGTGGCAGGGCCTGTTGAATAGGTGGATATCCAATTTCGAATCAGGCAGCAGAAGACATTCTGTGAATCACAATAAAACAGCTGTTAACCTGTAGTTCAGTACAAATGCCAGTTTCCACTCTTCCCTCTTGGATCCTTCCCCTGTCCAGAAGCAAAACCCCTTTACTGGGGAAAAACCTAACTCTTAAGTACAGGCTTCAGGGAGCATCACCTGCTCGCAATCCACTCTGAAGCTTGTCCTGGTTTACTCTTAAAGGGACCTTAATTTCTAACATTGTCAGATTCCCTTTCTTTTAAGAAAAAAAAATCAATTATATTTAGACAAAAGGTACATAGATATAAATATGGGAAAAGATAATTAGATTCCCCACTTACGTAGCAAGACATCCTTCTTCTAGAACCTTCAATCCTCTTGTTGAAACAATCCGATAATTGATGACCAGTATCTACCCACCTTAGCTTAGATTTCTTTCCTCTCCCACATCTGCTCTAAACTGACTCTGTCTATCCTATGCCATTTTTTCCATTTACACTTTTTGTAGAATGTACATTATCCCACAAAGATTCCCACAAATATCGGTTATCTATGTAACATTCTATTGGTATTGTTCTTTGTTTCGTCAAACATAGCATTTCCTCCAAGATCTTGGACAAATAGAACATCATGTCTACAGCATCAATGAGAGGAGGAGCCTCAGTGACTAGTGTGCTCTTCACTCTCCTTTGCCTCCCATGCTAAGGGGTAACTTTTCCCATTCTCTCTCACAAGAAATATCACGAATCCTCCTGCACTGAAAAATCCATGACCAAATTTGCATGCGAACCATCACCGAATGATTAATTTTGTGTTATTTGGATCACTCAAAGCTGGGAATTTCGGCATAAACTTCTCTATTTATAATTTTTAAAAAGTTTTATTCGCTCAAGATGTCTTCCACCTTCAGATTTTTCATGACAAGACTAAGTTCCAGCACATCAAAACTTGTATCTGGTCTTGTCTGTGTGCCTAACCAATTGAGCGGTCTGTCAAGATTCCTCAGCTGTTCCACCTCATCCTTGGTAGCAGCCGCACCTTTCTGCCCAGATCTGGTATGACTAATTGCGATGGGATTGACATTGTCCAAATGAGACTGATGATGTAAAATTGCATCCGACCCGCCCAGCTTAATCTCCAAACCCACATATTTGAAAGCCCCAGAAGCTTGACTGCCGATTTTAAATTCCTTCCTAATTCGATTAATAACATTTTCTTCATAGCCATTAGTGCCCCCTCCCTGCCACAAAATCATCCACGTGCATCATAAAGCTGCCCAAAGGTTTTCCATTACAGTGCCAAAAGAACATGGCTGGGTCCGCCTTCAGTTGTGAACACCCCAACTTTAACAGAACTGCCCTTACCGAAAAATACCACACCCAAGAAGCATCGTTTAACCCATAAATACATTTATTCAATTTCCAGAGCTCCCTCTCTATTCCTGGTGCTTCCTTCGGAGGTTGTAAGAATACTTCCCTCTTAAGCAGGTTACCCTGAAGGATAGCCGCTTTGATGTGTATGGAATTACATTTCCAAGAAGTTGTTAAAATTGCTAAAAACAAACCTTCAAAAATCACCATTCCAGCTGTGGGAGGTTCTACCCTGATCTCTCTATCCCCCAAGCATCCCTCAAAACCTCTGGCTACCACCTGAGCCTTGGCCTTATAGGTCCCGTCTGGTAGGACCCTTTCTGTACAGGTCCATCTGTGACAGAGTAGGTTGACCTCTGAATATACCCCGAATTCTTTCCAGCTTTGCAACTCTTAAGTTTAGCCTCTTTTATCGCCCTGTCTTCTAATCTGTTAGTAGCTACAAATGCCTCTCGACCACGGGGATTTCTACTTCTGTCCTTTGTCCAAGAAAGCTCTCCATTACCTATGCTACACTGTCACCTTGTCAGGTTGCTGCCTCTTTTCTCGTTGAGATTTCTCTGGACCACTCATATGAGTGTCTACTAGAGATCCTTTCCTCCACCTAAACCTATCTCCCAAATCGGTACTTGAACTTGTGCTACATTTTCTCACCCTCCACTCTTGTAATCCCTGCTGCTAATCCATGGCCCTCACCTCTTGTCTCTCACTTTGGACATTTAACAAGTTTATATATATTTGCCCGTAGACTTCCCTCCTCATCCCACTATCCCTCCAGTTGTCTGATCCTTCTGGCAAGTACACCACCCGGAACCTACTTTAGGCAACCAATCCCTGCACGATTACTTTTTCATGGTCTTCATGATCAGTACGTGTATCGGTATGCATTTCTTGAGCCCTCAAATCCTGCCCCTCTGGCTCCAAAATGTAGAACTCATGGTGATGTGAAGTACAAGGTGTCTCATTATGATCACCTTCTCCCATGTTCTGAGTTTGAAATTTCATAACTCACCCCTATTACTCATGAAAAATGTACTTTTATAGCCTGATTCCCGTGTGGCATTATTGGATTCTTACCATCATGTCCAATAATTTTTCCCGGACCTCTTCATTCCCTGCGTTCTTCTCTTATAAGAGACCAGGCCACGAGAACAGAAATCTCCCCAAGACTGTCTTATATGATGTCTTATTGCTCTAATTTTTTCTGATGCTTCAGCTTTGATAAATGCTTTCCTGCTGGCACGTAGAGCATTTAAGCGAGTGGAGAAAGTAAGCTAATAGTCGTTCCCTCTAGTGCTAGAGGATTGTCATATAGTATTGAAGGAAATTTTGGATTCCAGTCATACAGTCATATACTAATTGATATGGGCTATATCCCCATCATCTGTAAGGTCTTTTTTGCATGTACTGCCTATCCCAGTGCCGTTTCTAACTAGCAGAATTTTGTGTAACATTTCATCAATTATGGCATGGTTTCTTTTGCACAAGCCATTACTGAACTGACTTTCTGCAGTGGTGAACATGACTATAATATTAAAGTTCTCAGACATGTCCCTAAATTCATTGTTCACAAATTCATCTCCATTATCCATTGGGAATTTTGTTGCTGACCCAAGGCCTGTGCCAGCCCATTTTACCATGACTTGATCCACTATTGTCTGTCTGACCTTGTTGTTTATTACAGTTGATATGCTGAACCTGGGTGCCGTATCTACAAAATATAACAAATAAATACTCCAATCCTTGTCCCATACGTTCAGGTCCATGGTTACCACTTTAAATTCCCAGGCTAATGGGACACTTACAGCCGGGTGTGGTGGTGTCTGATATTTAATACATATCACATTGAGATGTGAACAAGGGATTCATGTTCTTTTTCCACAACTCTGACATCATTTAGCAGTAGCTTTAACTTTTGTGATGAAGGATGGGTAAATTGTTAATGCAATTTCCAGATAATTCTCCTTTTGTTAGCCAAACTCTTAGCTCCGGAGGTCAGTAATACTTATTGAACTTCTTGACTGGAAGCTCCCGGTTTCCTCAACGGAAACCAATAATGTCCGGATCCAGTGAACGGCAAGTTCACTGTTTTACCAAAGACAAAAGCTTTGTCGTTCTCCATGTCCAACTACATCTTTGCTTTTTTTCAATCGAAGACTTACTGAGCAATACCGGGTATGTCATTCTGAACCACATCAGTGCTGAGGAAATGATGCATTCCTGCAATTTCACATGGGAGGACCACCCTTTTTAAAGACCTTAATGTATTATCATCCCCGAATCGAAAGCAGGTAGTGCTTTTGTATTCCTTGACTCTCTGCTTTGTCAAGTGTTTTCAAGTAACAGTTTAGCCAATCGACGCCACACACTTGTTGAGGTACTGGCACTATCCAGTATAGCACAATTGAAAGGAATCAGCAACCAAGATACCCATGGGCTGACTTAAGTTTTCGGTCACTAATACAATATTTACTTGTCGTTCACCCTTACCTTCGTCATCAGAACCATCTGTTTCATGAGTTGCTTCAAATACTGGATTCCTAATTATTGGACAATCTCTTACATAGTGCTATTTGAGTTACACCAGAAGCACCTACTAATTATTCCAAGTATTTCTGGTATTCATTCGCCGTTAGCTGTCTCCCCATTTTTGCGTTTCACCCTGATCCATAAATCTATCAAAAGTACGACCCACTTCAGAACGTCTTCCAGCAATTCCTCCTTTGTACAAGCGCCGGGAACTAGGCCCCTGTCGATTTTGAGAGTCAGCAACCATGGAGTCCCCCATTCTCTGTACCACTGCAGAATTTCCAACATCTCTTGCAAAGGTAGCTGGAAATGATTTTTCCCCATGGAGGGGTGGGGACGGGGGAGTTGATGGGTAGGCGCGCTTCCAATCGGGGCCCCCAATCGGTGGCGTGGCGCCATTTTACGTGGGCGGGCCAATTAAGGCCCGTCCAGCGTGACATCCGCAGGGAAGCGCTATGCGCTTCCTGTGCGAGTGGGGGGGATTTCAAAATTGAGTGCGCGTTCTTTTGCGCATGTACACGAAAGAGCGCACTCATCTCCCTGAGGCTAAGTGCAGCCTCAGGGAGATCGCCTCTACTTTTAAAAATAGAAAAAAAAAATACCCTTACATGTCCCCTCACGTGACAATGTCACATGAGTTGGGACATGTTCATAATTTCCAAGAAAACTTTATTAAAAATTTTAAAACCCTGCATGAAACCTCATCCTGCCTGCAGGCCCCGCCCCCACTCGCCAGCGGCAAAATCCTGCCCAGAGTTTTTTTTAAGAGCAGCAGTCATTTGCTCAAAAAGAGTCATCACCACAAAACTGAACACCTGTCAAAACCAAAAGTCTACCACGCGTGAGACTCGTGCACAATCTTATCGTTTGAACGCATGAACAAGCTTTGGAATCTCTAGATCGAATTTCTTTAGTCTTTCGTATAACCTCTCAAAATCCGTGACACGTCCTAGGGACTGATTGTCCACCTTCTTAAATTTATCAAATATAGACCACAGCTTGTAGGCTTCTAATAAATCATTATTTTTGTAAGTTCTGTCCACAAATTGTAGTCGAATTGATAATCCCTCTTCGATATCTAAGTCAGTTACATTCAGTTCCGAACATACTTTGCTTCTTCCTGGTAAAGACAAGACCAAAGCCATACCTTGCATCCTCTTGGCCAGAGAAGTGACCCGAGTCCACACCTCCACCTTATTCTTCTATAGTTTGTATGTTTCCAGTTCCAGAAAGACTGGTGGGTAATCATAGTTTGTGATCCTGCAGCATGACTCAGCCATTTCACCTTAAAAGCCGCTGGGAGCTTTGTTTCTGTCAGAAACAGGGATTGCTTTCTGTTTTCTTTTATCTTCCCACCTGAAGAGATCGAGGTCAATCCTCTGCTACCATGTTTAATAGGTGGATATCCATTTACCAAATCAGGCAGCAGAAGACAATCACAAACTGTGAATCACAACTGTTTTATTGTTAAACTATAGTTCAGTACGAATACCAGTTTCCGCTCCTCTCCCTGTCCAGAAGCAAAACCCCCACCCCCTACTGCAGGAGAACCCAGTTCTTAAGTACAGGCTTCAATGAGCATCACCTGCTCTCAGTTCACTCTGAAACTTGTCCTGGTTTACTCTTAAAGGGACCTGCATGTCTAACATTGTCAGTGCCAAAAAGTGTTTTGACTTAACTGGAGGTCTATTTAACATGTAGATTTGGTTACTGGAGGAGATTCATGTCAGCATTAACTCCAGTTGGTAGGACGTTTGCCTTTCAGTCAGAAAGTTGTGGGTGCAAGTCCTACCCCAGAGGCTGGAACACAAAATTTAGACTGACAATCCAGTGCAGCAGTGAGGGAGTGCTGCACTGTCAGAGGTGCTGACTTTCAGCTGAGATGTTAAACTGAGGCCTTCTCTGCCCCCTCAGATGGATGGAAAAGATTCCAGGTGCCATTTTGAAGAACAACAGAGGAATCCTTCCCGGTGTCCTGGCCAATATTTATGCAGCATCACCCAAAATAGGTTATCTGGTCATGATCACATTGCTCTTTGTAGAATCTTGGTTTTTGGTTGTCTGCCCTAATATCTCTTCATATGGCTCAGAATTTCAAGATGCTCTTGGGATGATTCACTACGCATAAGGTACTATATAAATGCAGCTGTTATCGTCCAAAGCAGCCGGCAAGACGAACAATTGCTACGCAGGAGGATACCCATTATCACTTCCTCAGGCAATAAGTGAAGCCTTGTCAGTGCCACAACTTTGTGAAGAACAGATATATATATTCCTAAACTATAAGTATAATATCAGCACATGGTTTAAAACTAATTTAAATATTTGGTATTAATTTTTTATTCCTGATTTGTTTTTTTTCTGGCATTATATGATACAGTTGTTTAGTGAACCCTTTGGGGATCCCTTGGATATTAAGTGGCAGTTCTCTGTAAAGGTGTGTAACAGACCCTGCTTTGGTTGGCTGCAATGCAAAGCTGCCTCTACCGTGCCCCAATATTGGGCCTCAACTGCCCACACCCCTTCCCTCCCCAATCCCTATGCTATCGTTGTGCTACTTCTGATTTGCACATCAGTCATCGTTCGGGCCTCTGAGTAAGTCGGGCAAATTATGCTCCATGTTGTGCTGTAGGCCTGTGCTGACCAGGGACTGGGTTGAGGCTGCTCAACCTCACTTAATTAAAAAGAAAACCCTTATTCCCAGTGCTAAATATGGAACAGACTTTAACCTTATGAACCAGGATAGGATTCAGATTTACCAGTCCGTTCCAGAGGTGATATAGAGGTGAAAGGATGCTACGATAATCTTTTGTGTTACCCAGTTTTCATTAAGGACACATCTCCCTTACTGGCTGACAGTAAATGATACTCCAGGATACATCACTTCCATAGCTGCTCCCACTTCCACTCCCCAACCCATTGAAAGCACAGAGGTACTGCATGAGCCCTACTCCTCCACAACTGCAAATAAAAACTCTGAACTCAGCATTAATTTGTGGGGGGGTTTTTCCAGCTAATTTTAGCAAAGTTAATGATAAACCATTTTGACTAAGAGATTGGAACCGTGTTGCAACTTCAGTTTAGATCTATATCACCGCAATCACTGTGCTTATGCCAGTCGATGGTCCACAGTGGCTCTGGTTGTCATTAAGTTGTCTTACTGAATTGACATTTCCAAATCCACAGATTTACGGGTAGTGTATGTCCATATATGCAACATCTGTAGTACATCAGCATATATATGCTTCACATAACATTGCACGTCAAATAAATAAAAAAATCCCTGACTGCATCCAAATTCTTGCCAAAAGCCAAATGGTGTGCTTGAACATGTTGATGCATAGCTGGCCAATATCAACAAAAGGGGTACGGTGACCTGGATGTAAATGCTTGCAAAGTCTGGTAGATAACCAGGCAATTGGACTAGACATTCTCTTACTAGGAGTGGAATATTTGCTTAAAAGGAATACTGGATCAGGCACCATTTAGTTTCCAGATGTTTTTGCTTTCTACATTGGGTGTTCCCATAAAGTGCTTTTCAGTTGTTTGCAGATAGGTTTCAGGAGTGAGCAGATTACTTTGAATAGTCATTAAGGATGCAGCTAATAAATTGGGGAGAGTTTTAAAGCAAGTCCCAAAATAAAATTTAAAGAACCCCTCAAGTAAAGAGGGCGGGAAACTTGCAGTGAGCGAGAGAGTGAGGTAAGGTTTGACTTTACAACTGGCGCTGTGATTCTTAGTATTGTTTTAGAATGGTGTGGGATAGTATCATAAAACTAAGAGAAGCAGGAATATTTTTCAAGGGATATAGGAAGAGTGAGTGGCTGGCTTTCAGACATTAATTTTCCACAGAATTCCCAACGAGGTGAATGATTGAAGAGTCTGAAGCTGCTTTTGTTAATGCTGATTGAGGAAGGAATGGTCAGTAGGAAAATACTCTTGCTCCTCTTTGAATAATGTTACGGGGTCCTTGATGTCCATTTGAACAGGCTGGTAAGCTTTCTTCAATGTCTCACATGAAAGATGATGCCTTTGATGTTGCAGCACTCCCTCAGTATTGCCCCGAAGTATCTGCCTCGGTTTGATGATCGAGACCCATAGTTCGACTTTTGTTTAAAATTCATTTTCGGAATTAAAATATTACTGGCAAGGCCAGCATTTATTGCCCATCCCTAGTTGTCTTTGAGAAAGTGACGGTGAGTGCCTTCTTGAACCACTGCAGTTCACGTTGATAGAGTACCCTTACAATGCTGTTAGGCAGGGAGTTCCAGGATGACCTAGCGACGATGATGATGGAGTATCCAACTCAGGATGATGTGTGACTTGGAAGGGAATCTGGAGCTTGAACCTTCTGACTCGGACAAGAACGTTACTGCTGTGCCAAGTTGATGTGTCGATCTTCTACTATTCCTTGCCTGGTCTCTTGACCCTTGGCTGGAAGTCATTGCAAGTGGCATTGGCTAATTAGAGTACCAGGATGGAGTGGCACATCTGGTTGAAAATAATACCTTTATTGGTGAAGATGTTCACTTGTATTTTACTTTAAAATTATTTTCCATTATTCCCCATCCTTTTGTCCCAACACGTGTACCAGTTGTGATTGAGTGGGTGGGTGGGTGGATGGAACCCTGTGGGAGGTGTGCAGAAGCAGCTTGCTGATAACTCATCCCGGATGTTCCTTCTCCATCCCATCATCAGCGGAAGCAGCTGGTGTGTATTGGGCACCTCCCACAGCCGCACTGAGGGGAGAATACAGCTGCATGCAGTAGCAGCCGCCAGGCTCGATCGCTTGTCTTAACTGCTCTGTGCCCCTCTTGTCGAAGCACCAACTTGCGCAGAGTTGCTTCAATCATGCAAAAGTTAATATTTCGACATGTTTAACTGCTGCTCCTTCTGTTTTAGGCAAAAGCCTGATGCAGCTTTACCGGGAGATGTAACACCAGTCGTATCCTCTGAAGACTATTCTGTGCGCTACCAGCGGCACTTGAACGTTTACATGTACACCATCAATAACCCCCAGGGAGCAGAGTGCAACAGCATGGAACACAACATCAGTGAACTGCAGAGATACATCGAGTCTCACAGATGCGAAATGGTAAGAAGCAATCAGTTTCCTAAAGCCTTTCCTGTCATTTTGTTGTTGAAAGCTTACAAATAATATCTTTAACAATGACACAAGATGTATAAGAAAGTGCATGAAACATGCAACACAATTTGTACAAGAACATGAAAATTAGAAATTATTCTATTACATTCACATGGGGGTAGGACTGTTAAATGTCTGTGTAATTAATTTAATTAGTGTTTCTTTCAAAACTAGTCACAGGGACATTTGAATTACTGTTCAAAGAAAGACCAAAGTCCTAGATCTTGTTTATCTTCTACCACCTTGTAACAACATGATACAATGGTGATACAACTAATGTTAACTAATCACAGCAAGCAATCTTCCATACTGAAAAACTTCCTACAATTACCTGCATCTTCATGTTAATTAGCAATATGCTAATTATTATTTACCATTGTGAATATTAATCATGCAACTGTTGTGAAGAACAGTCCCAACTTATCACCTTGCCATACAAAGCCATACTACATGAACCTAGACAAAGATTGCTGGCAAATCAGTTGGCGATGGAGAAGGCAATTGGGTTTTCACCTAGTGCGGCTCCCCTGCAGAAGTCACAACAGTGCTTGAGAACAAAAGTCCCAGATTATTCACCGCCTCCATGCACCCCCTCCCTGACCCCCACACTTCTCCTTTTACCACTTTTATCTGATCAAGGGCTGTTGAAGCAGATTGGTGTGGCCCTACTTTGGTTTTTACTGAGGGGTAGCTCAACAGAGCGCTGTGACCAAACCTGAAACACTGGTTTGTATTGGTTTGGTTCCACATTGCGCAGCACATTCGTGACCTAAACATTGAGGTTAGAAAATCATTTTTACGAGTGTAATAGTTAATCTTACTGAGCTGATTGTTTACCACTGATCCTACTGTTTTCCTTAAAATGCCCTTGTTTTGGTCATGTTGACATGCCGATCAGGTATAATTACCAAGGACCATGGAGGGGTTTGCAATTACAATAAAAAGCAAAACAGATGGTGCTTTACATAATGGGTTTCAGATGTCCAAGTGTAATTGATCTTCACAATTGGGATATTGGTTGATGTGTCTAGGCCTATGCTAATTAGGCTGTGTGTTCCAAGATTGTAGTAATTACTCACAAATTATCTATATTATTATGGGTTTATAGATTGGAGAATTCATTGTTAAGAATGCCCAGATGTTCTTTTCTAACCGGAACAGCATTTGTGTTTTTATGACTGGTGCCAGGTTAAATAGGATTACGTTATGGCCTAATAATAAATATTATATATTAGTGTAAAATTGTATTTCGATTGTAGTCCTGGGAGTGGGGAAGTGCGAAATTTTCAATATAATTTAGAACAATAAGAAAGGCAGAGCAGTAGTAATAGGTTTTATTTCAACATTGGGTTGTGTCTGGATAGCCAACTTGAGATGTGGAACCACTGGCCTGAGAAAATGGAGAACACTAGTGGGAGGACTAACTGGGGTAATGAATTAATTCTGTGTTTGCAATGGGACTGTCTGAAATGCTTTCTGCTCCTTGCATTAAAGTTGCAAAGTAGATCTGGAGTCAGGGGCCAACCTAATATCTGAGCAAAGAGAATTGAAACTCCCTGGAGTCTGATCTCTAGCTTTAGATTATAATTTTAGCATTGGTGTGAAGCAAAGCAAAAGAACTGCTTTGTGCAGATGCACCCTTGTAAAATAAAAACAGCCTGAGGGTGTCCCATGGGAAACATGCTGACTTAAGTGAGACTGTTCTGGTACCAATATGATAAATAAGCCCGGTCAAAAGACTGCCAGTGCACTAGTATATCTCAGCACAGCAATGCCTTTATTGAAATAGCACAGCTATTAATTGATTTTTCCGCTTCTTATTTTGAAATAGGGTACACTTTCTACACCGTCCCATCAGTCGCAGCCCGGACTATCACAACCTGTTGAAACTGTTGAAAATTTAAGAACTGAAGAGGGTTGTAAATCCAATAGCACCGGCATCATTGCACAAATGCCAGCTGAAATACCTGTTGAGCAGTCAGCTTGTCTTAAATCAGCCCCACTTGAGAGCATGCCAGTTGATGAAGAAGAGTTGACTGATTGGTGTCCTGAGGCAAAAAATGCGAAGGATCAAGGAAATATCACTGAAAATAATATCACTGAGCCAAAGTTGGAGGATGAAGCAGCCAGTTCTGAAGCTATGAGCTTGCACCTGGAGCTGGAAGGACAACAGGAGGAGTCTAGGTTGATGGTAGACTCTGGGAATATAGCAAGTAACAGTGCCCTCGTGCAGAATGCATCTGATGGGGAGTGTGATAAAAACAGCCTGTCCTGTGATGAAGCTCATGTGGAAACTACAATATCATCTGAAGAACTTGAGTCCAGTCAAGTGTGTGCGCTCACAGAAGATGCTCCTCAAGGGGAGATGATGGACAGTGTGATGAATGTAGATAGTGGCAGCCCTGACAATGAAACAATAGACTCTGTAACTGGCCTTGATGACGTAAAGGTGGAACCTGCTCCGATTGAGGGAAGTAAGTCTGAAGAGGTCAAAAATCATGTTGAATTGGTCACTGATACAAATATCCTGAGTGATGATAGTGGGTCAGCAGAGGAATATGTCCAGGCGACAGATTGTCAGCTGAACAATGGAAGTCCTCCGCTCACTGAACAGATTGCAGAATTGAAGGTAGATATGGAATTGAGCAATGATGAACCCAGTGCAGATGTTGATGTCTCACACTTCGGTGCGATTAGTGAAACTAATGTTGAAGCTGACTTAGAGGTAAAAAGTGATAAAATGTTTGCAAATTCACAAGACTTGATCTCCGATTCAGATAAGGAATGTGAAGGAGTAAACCACAAAATGACTGAAGAGGCAGAGACTGCACAGAATCTCGAAATGTCTGAAATGCTTTATTCATTGGATGACATTACGGACTATGAACAGACTCGCCCTACATCAGAAGGGGTACTTTTAAATGTCTTAGAAAGTGAACCTGAACAAAATGATGATCAATTGGAAATGGACTGTCTTTGTGACGATGAGTGGTCTAAACAAGTTGACGCATTGCTAGAAACTGCTTCTGATTCCAGCTTGGGTGAGGACCATATAGTGTCAACAGAAATCCAATCGATTGTGGATGTAAACAAAGGAGCTTTTGAAAGTGAGCATATTGAAGTTTTGTCGTCATCGGATTGCAGCTCGGAAGAAGAGCCATCTTGGTTGCCAGTTGCAGTGGAAAGTCCAACTGCACTCAATGAAGGTGATGGCCCCCAAGGAGGTAAAAGGACATTGGCATTCTTATCCAAACCTACTGATGCAGTTGTGTATCCCCAGAACCAGGAAGTGTTACTCAGTATAGTTGAGGAACCTGCTGATTATATGGTGAACAGTTCTTCAGATTCTGAGGATCATTTTCAACAAAATGGGGAGCCTTCAATTGTAGATAAGGAAGATGCCTGGGTGAACGAAGACAATGGATTAGGAAGTGAAGCCAATGGCAAAAATGAAAACTTTTTCCTTCGAGATGAAAAGATTAACACTATTCCTTTGGATACAAAAGCGATGCAGTATCCTACTGATCAAAAATTTAACACCACGCTGGACGCAAATGGAAATTTAGAAACAGTTGCTTTGAAAGGTAAAGACACTGCCAGAGTGTGATCTTGTTAGATTTAAATGTCATATTGTTTGCATGCTTCATTTATAATGCTTTTCTTTAATTATGGAAAAACAATCACCATTAGCCCATTTCAGGACAGTAACTTTTCTGCGTAAGAATATGAAATTGTGTATATTTGGAGAATGTGAATTAAGGACTCACAGTGCACTCAACTAAAGATGCACACCACAAAATTCACTGACTAAAGTTGGCGTTTCCTCAGCATGTTCAGACAGCATAGTGATGAAGTACTGAAGGACCACCAAGTGATGCTGTGGTAGTGCATCCAGTTTAGGGAGGAGTGTGCAAAAGTGAACAGAGCTGTAGTGAAGTAAGGTGAAGGCTGGATTTCCATTGACTGTAGGGTCAGTGGAGCATCTTGGGCTAATTAGCCTCACTCCAAAGTCAATTTGGACCTTGACTTTGGAATGTGTGATTCTTTTGTGACAGTGTGAAATGAAACCGCTTTACAGGGTTACCACGGTTGCAACGTAAATGCAGTTGGATTAACTAAGGCCCTCAATAGTGAGTGAATGTTAATTTGCCCCTTCAATTGCCAGTTTAGACTGGCATTTTTGTACATTTCCTTCCTGCATTGTCTCCATCTCCTGCTATTATTTCCTTTCTGTAGATGTTCCATGGTTAAAACGGGGCTGTGTTTGCCACTGGCTCTCCAGCGTGATTTAATTTTTAAAATTCACCTCTCCCTCTCTTGCCCTGTGCAAAAGGACCTTGCTGCATAACAGCTCTTCTACCTGATTCTCTAACTAAAATCCAACCATGGATATTAAACTGGGCACATATTAAATGCCTAGTAGTTGGGGGACAAGTCTGCAGATGGCATTGATGACTTTTTATTCATTAATTGGATGTGGGCATTGCTGGCTTGGCCAGCATTTATCGCCCATTCCTAGTTGCTCTTGAGAAGGTGGTGGTGAGCTGCCTTCTTGAACCGCAGCAGCCCATATGGTGTAGGTACACCCACAGTGCTAATAGGGAGGGAGTTCCAGGATTTTGGTCCACTGACAGTGAAGGACTGGTGATATATTTCCAAATCAGGATGGTGAGTGGCTTGGAGAGGAACTTCCAGGTGGTGGTGTTCCCATGTGTCTGCTGCCCTTGTCCTTCCAGATGGTAATGGTCATGAGTTTGAAAAGTGCTGTCTAAGGAGCCTTAGTGAGTTCCTGCAGTGCATCTTGTACATGATGCACACTGCTGCCACTGTGTCAGTGGTGGAGGAAGTCAATGTTTGTTGATGGGGTACCAATCAAGTGCATGGCTTTATCCTGGATTGTGTCGAGCTCCTTGAGTGTTGTTGGAGCTGGATTCATCCAGGTGAGTGGAGAGTATTCCATCGCACTCCTGACTTGTGCCTTGTAGATGGTCAACAGGCTTTGGGGAGTCAGGAGGTAAGTTACTTGCTGCAGGGTTCCTAGCCTTTGACCTGCTCTTGTAGCCACAGTATTTTATGGCTAGTCCAGTTCCGTTTCTGGTCAGTGGTAACCCCCGGGTTGTTGATAGTGGGGGAATTCAGCGATAGTAATGCCAGTGAATGTCAAGGGGCGATGGATAGATTCTCTTTTGTTGGAGATGGTCATTGCTTGGTGCTTCTGTGGCGTGAATATTATTTTCACTTGTCAACCCAAGCCTGGATATTGTCCAGGTCTTAATGCATTTGGACGTGAACTGCTTCAGTGTCTGAGGAGCTGTGAATGGTGCTGAATGTTGAGCAACCATCAGCAAACATCTCCACTTCTGACCTTATGATGGAAGGAAGGTCATTGATAAAGCAGCTGAAGATGGTTGGTCTGAGGACACTACCCTGAGGAACTCCTGCAGCGATGCCCTGGAACTGAGATGATTGACCTCCAACAACCACAACCAGCTTCCTTTGTGCTAAGTATGACTCCAACCAATGGAGAGTTCTCCCCCTGATTCCCAGTGACTCCTATTTTGCTAGGGCTCCTTGATGCCACACTCGGTCAAATGCTGCCTTGATGTCAAGGGCAGTCACTCTCACCTCTGGAGTTCAGCTCTTTTGTCCATGTTTGAACCAAGGCTGTAATGAGTTCAGGAGCTGAGCAGCCCTGGCGGAACCCAAACTGAACATCAGTGAGCAGGTTATTGCTAAGCAAGTGCCGCTTGATAGTATTGTTGGTGACCCCTTCCATCACTTCACTGATGATTGAGAGTAGACTGATGGGGCGGTAACTGACCGAGTTAGATTTGTCCTACTTTTTAGGTACAGGACATACCTCAGCAATTTTCCACATTGCTGGGTAGATGCCAGTGTTGTAGCTGTACTGGAACAGTTTGGCCAGGGGCATGGCAAGTTCTGGAGCATAAGTCTTTAGAACTATTGCCAGAATATTTTCAGGTCGCATAGCCTTTGCCTTATTCAGGGCCTTCAGCTGCTCCTTTATATCTCGTGGAATAAATCTAATTGGCTCAAGACTGGCATCTGTGATCCTGGAGACCTCCGGAGGAGGCCGAGATGGGTCATCTACTTGTCAGGGGGTCGGGGGAGTGGGGTGTGGTTTGGCGAGTTGTCAGGGGAATGGGGAGTTAGTCGGGGATGCGGGGTTCATGTCTGGAGGGTGGTCAGGAGAGGAGTCGGGTTTGTCAGGGTAGTCCGCGGTGGGGGGGCATGTCGGGAGGATAATCGGGGGTTTGGGATGGTTGTCCTAGGGTGGGGTGGTAGTTGGGTGGTCAAGAGGGTGGTGGGTGGATGGCCGGGGGTGGGGTGGGGACAGTAGTGGTGGGGGGGCTAGTCAAGAGGGTCATGGGGGTGTGGGGACGGTTGTGGCTGTTTCGGGAGGGCAGTCAGGTGGTCAGCAGGGTGTGGGGTGAGTGGTCGGGGGTGTGCTTGGGAGAGTAGTTGGGGGATGTTGGTGTAGTCGGGTGATCAGGGGGGTGTAGGGAGGATAATTGGTGGTGGAGGAGGTACTGGTAGTAGGGGGATCAGTAACATAACTACCCAGGAGCTAGAACTGGTTTTAATCCTTCTAACTTTTCCTGGGTAATTATTCTGCTGTCCCAAGTTTCTGACTTTAAATCTGAGATTCGCAGGGTTCCTGAGGCAGGGTAGTTGCGCAATGGAAGTCCAAGCTTCCCTGGCAATTCCCGTGTAGTCACTGGGTGGGAACTCCCGAGAGTTCCTCCAGTGCATCTTCCGGGGGACGACCATCCGGAGACCAGAAGATCTGGGCCAATACAGCAGCTGTTAAAAATGAATATTCTGGCGAACTTTTACTGACCTTTTGCTTTGCTACTTTGAAAGGACATGAGCATTTACCAGCACCCCTTCCCAGAGGAAGGTGTGGAATATTGTTCTGGGTGTTGTCAGAGGCCTGGAAATGGATTACTGCTTGACGAGACCAGGAAGAAGCAAAATAGATGTTACAAGTTGATAACTCTTTGTTTCTTGAAGCAGCAGACACTTTTTTGACGCTGTTTTTTTGTTGATCGGTCTCTGTCTCAGTAGATTGCAGTGCTGGCAAGGTTGGGTGGGACCCAGTACGATTTGTTGGGAGCCTTGATGTTCAATAAATAGGCTGGCAATAAATAAACAATCATTTCAGTGATTGTTGTGCGTGCTGTGTTTTGAAGGTATAAATAGTTTTGGGTACAATTTAAGTGCATGTTCCTGCGAAAAATAACTTGTGCAAGGGAGTGGGGAGATGCAACTTGAACTAATATTTTATAATCTGGCACTAGTGTTGTCTTTTGATGCTGAGTTGCTGTTGTGTAGTTACAGCAATGACGCCATCTGGCATCTCCCCAAGATCCAGTGCTTCCGACCAAATGACTCCACAGAGCTTCTTTTGATTTTTTTTCTCTCTATCAATGTTCTCTTTCGCATCCCTTCTCTCTGTTCTTCCTCCACCCACCCCTTCCTCCCTCACTCCCTTCATCGACCCCTCCTTCCTCTGTCCCTCTCTCATAGACCCCTTCACTGCTATTATTTTGTAGGATTTTTGGACTGCAGTGAAGGCCTGTTAATGGGCTTACATAAACCAACTTTAAAATGTTTAGTAAAGCGTGTGTGTCGCCAATTCCTGAGAATGGTTATAGCTCAGAAGGAGGCCATTTGTCCCATTCTCTCTGTGCCAGAAATAAAAAAACAGAATGCAACCCCAATGGTTCAGTTGCTCAAGGGGATGGGTAGTTAGCTGAGTCATACAGAGATAAAAGTGCCAGGCTGGATCGGGAGAGTGTGTGTTGAGTTAGCTGATCTTGGGCTCTGCGTTGACTGGGCACTGCAATTGACTTCAATCCTCCTGGACTAGGGAGTGGAAAATTGGGTATGAGTCAACATCTAGCGAGCCGGAGATTAGCGGTACCACACCCAAAATAAATGATTTGGTGTCTGTTCACCAATCCCTGCTTTGTGTGCTTCTACCTGCCCCGCTGTTGTCTGTGCTTTTCTCTCCTGAAGAGGCTAACTCAGGCTGGATTAGAGTTTCCTGTGTGCTGGGTGCTGCCTTGTACCTTGTCCAAGTTGCCATTCATGCCTTGCCTGTCATGGACAGTGAGTTAAGGGGCTGCTTGACCACATAGCACATGATAAGGGAAGTTTTAGTCCCGTCCTAGCGAATGTGAATGGGTACACATTGTGCATTCCAACAAGGGCCATTGAATTGCAGTACACGTCCTGATGAGCTTTTCATCTCATTCCTCAACCCAGATGAACTGAACTCAATCATAGCATCCTTACAACAGCCCCATTTAGCTGTGCTGCCTATTCCTGGTTCAATTCCATGGGTAGTAAGAGGTGGCTGAGAGATCATTCTTTATGTACGAGCTTCGCTGGTGGGAGGTGGGCCATTTGACCATGACCCATTGAAATGTCAATAACACAAAAAATCATAGGGTTCACGTACAGAAAATAACTCCCAACAAGTTGCCACATTATTGGCCAACATGTCTCACTTACACAAAGCTATTCAGAGGAAGGCACTCGGGAGTAACTGCCAGATTAGAATATTTGACGATAGAAATAATCCTGGAGAACATAATGATTTCACTTTCAGAGGAACAGGAAATTACATCACTCGAGCTGAAAGTGATTTTATTAATGCCCTTCATGCTTTTAGGATTAGAGACAGGCTGGCATACCTTGTAAATATGATGTAAAAGGTTTTTTTTAATTCAAATATGCATAATTTGCACGTTGTTGAAGATGGCTGATCAAATTGGACCCAAGTGTGGCCTCAACTTTTGGGCAAACTCAATCTTGATTTCCTGGCCCCTTAGAATGTGAAGTAAGTATGTTGTCAGCTATCTTGCTGCATGGCCTCATCATGTTTGCTTTCAAGGGCTGAGGGATTTTTCACTGCCACCACTTGCTGGTGCTGTTTCTCCCAAGATAAAGTGCTACACCTGTCGTCTTTTGGCTCAGCACACTTCCTTATACAAAAACGTTTAGCAGGGAGATGTTTTTAAGGTTTGAGTCTGGTTGCAGTAGATTAATGTGCAGAGGACATGGGGACCTACCAAGGACATGACCTGAATCTGTGCACAAAACCCAGCCTGTGGCACAGACATGGAAAATGGCGTCACAGTCTGATCCTGTTCTTTCCCCTTGTCCACTGGGGAGTGTTGTAAGAGCTAACTGCCTTCTGCACCTCTCCAAATTTGAGTTTTTGCCCTTCACAGGAGGGAAATTTGACTAAATGCTCGGTAGTTACTCTCAGAAGTGGTGTGGACAGAAACCTGCAAACTTGTGCTGCAACATAGGCTCCATTCAGGGGACGCTTTGTGCCTTGGTGGAAAATAGAAATGTCTTAGATGGGTGATGATGCCTCTTATCCACAGCTCATTTGGCACCGGCGACCAACATCTATTGTTCGACCACCAACTGTGATGGTTGGCGAAGAAACAAACAACATCTATCTTGAGCTGGTTTGCCATTTTCTATTTGAGTGCTGCGTTCTCTGTTCTGTTCAATATACGTCGAGTATCTATTGCTGAGGGGAAATGGGAGAAAAATAAGAAAATAAAAATATGGTCAGAGAGTAAGAGAGTTGGACCAGAATGAGCAGAGGAAGGGGAATGGAGAGGGGAAATGGGAGAAAAATAAGAAAAGAAAAATGGGATCCGAGAGTAAGAGAGTTGGACCAGAATGAGCAGAGGAAGGGGAGTAGATAGAGAGACAATCATCATTCTTTTAGAGACACAACCAGTATCATTAGTCAAAGGGATGTCAGAGTCCAAGAATCTTTTGGTAAAGATCAGCCTGAAGAAATTTTAAGCAACACTGAATTTCAACAGAATCTGATTTATTGTTCAGAATGTTAATTGTCTTGTAGAAGCTTTGTGAGGGGAGACAGTGGGGTGGGGGAGGGGGGGGGGTGGGCATGAGGGGGCCATGGTGTTGGCACACATCTGGCGCTCCCACCAACATTTTACATGTGGTCGATACGTTTCTTAGCAGTAACTTACTTTAACACTTGTAACGCTCTTTATTGCAGGACTTCACAGGTGGAATACTTCTTGAGAGCTGGTTCGATCTAGTTACATAATTAATAATGCAAGTGACTGACCTTTTACGGCAGCTGCTCAACTCCAGGAGCCTGTCTGTCTGCTGCTATTGTGCCCCTGTATTCAGAAGGGTGGGGAATAGGAAGGTGACACTGCCCAGAATTGCTCTGTTCCCTACTTGCTCTGAAATTATTGCCTGGTTGTTCTTTGTATTACTGCCTAGATCTTGCTACAAATAAACAAACAGGGTCTTTGGCTCCAGTTCTGTAATTCCATCAGTTACATACTGTATATCATTCATATCCATGCTTGACTCTGGATCATGTCTGTTTAGACAACATGTGGAGCTTCTTAGTTTTGGGGAAAAAACTCCCTGAATTTATCTGTGCTTAGTTTGGACTGTTGAAAAGTGGATTAAAATCAGGAACGTCAAAAGCTTATTGGGAGTCGGAAGAAAAAATTACTTTATGCAGTTGAGAAAATCTGCCTGTATTGTGTGTGTCTACCATGTGTGTACCTGTATCATGTGTGTCTGTGTAACCAGCATTTACTACTATTTGTTGCCAATGCTCATCCTGTGTATGATCGGTATTTATTTTGAGAGAGAGAGGGTGGGTTAGTGTTACTGTGTTAATTCTATGTGCATGCATAACAAGTAACGTGGTCACTATATACTCTATTCACTGTGTAGCGTGTGTGTTTGTATACTGTACAGGCAATATTCACTGTCTGTCATGCGCCCGAATGAGTATGCTCTATGAGCATTATTCACTCTTTGGGTATGATATTAGCTGCCTCAACAATTGTGTGAAGTGCAGGAGTGATGTACGGAAGTGCTCTGCATTTCCCAGTTTTACTTGTGGCTTTCACAGTAAAAGATTGAAAGATTTTGGGTAGCCAGAGCAGATTTTCAGTTGAAATCCAATGGGAAAGGAAGGGGAAAACCAAGTTTTAAATTGCAGATGTACATCCAAAGAATTTTGGTGAATTGATGGCAGTGTGGCCTGGGAGCAGGCACGAATTTTGACAACACACAAAGCCTGAATGACACATGGTGGCCAAGACCGTTGGCTCATGACTTTGGAAAGGGGAAAGAATCGTGGATTAGTGGTTAGCTAATTCAGTGCCAAGTTGATGAAATAATACATCACATTAACAATCGTGAATAATGGAGCAAGCAATTGAGCCTGCCGCTCCTTTCAGACGGTCAACATGGAAAGGGAAGTTTATTTGAAGCATCCTGAATGCAGAATCAATAAATATGCACTGGATTGTGTGCATTTCCTTAACTTAGTATCACTGGAATCTTTGAAAGTCACAAATACAAGCTGAAAATGCTGGGAACACAGCACAGCTCCTCAAGCGTCTAATGGAGAACAGACAGGTTAATGTTTAAAACGGCACTCATTTATTCCACAGCACCTTCCGCCTGATTTGACTCTGAGGTCATTTATAGAAAAATACTTTGCCGGGCTTCTCCACCTAAAATTAGTATTTTGTTGAGTGGTTGAGTCTATAAAAGACTGACCGTTCAAAAGAATCGCTCCAAATCCGGAGCGCTGAATGTCTTTGGCACTGTAACAGAGCACCTCCAGAATAGAGGGGAAGTCCCATTGATTAGCTTTGATTTCCTTTAGATTTTGTTTTCTGTCTCTTCTCACGGGAATGTGTTTATTATCTTGTGATGCTGAATTCTATTGCCCTATCTTGCTGTCCTCCACCGTCCCTTGCACGTATCTTCCATCTCTCGTTCCACACCCCCGCACATTGACCCCTCTTCTCTCGCACTTTGCCCCTTTTCTCTCGCACTTTGCCCCTTTTCTCTCGCACTTTGCCCCTTCTCTCGCACTTTGCCCCCCCTTCTCTCGCACTTTGCCCCCCCTTCTCTCGCACTTTGCCCCCCCTTCTCTCGCACTTTGCCCCCCCTTCTCTCGCACTTTGCCCCCCCTTCTCTCGCACTTTGCTCCCCCTTCTCTCGCACTTTGCCCCCCCTTCTCTCGCACTTTGCCCCCCCTTCTCTCGCACTTTGCCCCCCCTTCTCTCGCACTTTGCCCCCCCTTCTCTCGCACTTTGCCCCTTCTCTCGCACTTTGCGCCCCTTCTCTCGCACTTTGCCCCCCCTTCCCTCGCACTTTGCCCCCCCTTCTCTCGCACCTTGCCCCCCCCCCTTGCCTTGCACTTTCCTCTGCAGCCCGGACCCCTCTCGCTGTTTCCTCGCCCCCTCCCTCATCCTTGTAACTCCAGCTGGTGAATATCTTGCCCTCAGCATCTTGTGTGGATTACCTTTACTACAAAGCCACCCAGTGGTCATGTTGAGTTCTGCAGTCTCTGAATTCCGACACACTGCACCATGAAATAAAAATCAGCCCCAAGCGTTCATATCTCCAAGTGTATTTACTGTACTAGAGGGGTTCAGAGATTTAACACTTGGTAACATTTATCCACTGCCTTCCTCTGTCAGCTGTGAGCTGGAGGGATTCTCTGCCCACCCTAATTGTTGCTTTGGAGATCTAGCTTGTTTGCCCATTAAAGCAGTCTGCTTAAAAACCCCATTGCATTGCGTGATAATATGCTGAACCTGGTGTCCTTTTAAATAACAAGTCCTTTTTGGAAATTATGTCTTCTTCTTGAGTAACCTTTTCTGTGGGAACCCTACCTTGAACTGAATGTTAGGATGTGTCGGACACTGGTTAGTGCTCTCGCTCTTGCCCTTCTGCACGGGGGGTATCCTGTGTCAGGCTGGTTCCAGCTCACCTCTTCCTTCTACTTGTCACAAAAGACAGCGGCTCAGCCCTCAGAGAATTCCAGTGCCCGGGGAAACTGTGACGAAACTCTGGAGTTTGTTGCCCGTGCTGTGTCACCGGCCACTTCTCAGGAGTATAGATGCACTGGGCGGGTGATGGTGTCGTGGCAGTGAACCAGTAATGGTGAGAGGCCAGGCTACTCCTCTGGGGACATGGGTTCAGATCCCACCATGGTAGCTAGTGGAATCGAATTTCAATTAATAATTGTGGAATTAAAAAGCTAGTTTTAGTACTGGTGACCCATGAAACCACCAGATTGTCATTAAAAACCCACCTGGTTCACTAACGCCCTTTTAGGGAAGGAAATCTGCCACCCTTATCTGATTTGGCCTACATGTGACTCCAGACCCACAGTAATGTGACTGACTCTTAACTGCCCTCTGAAATGGCCTAGAAAGCCACTCTCAGTTCAAGGGCAGTTAGGAATTGGGCAACAAATGCTGCCCTTGTGTGCAACGCCCACTTCCCGTGAAAGAATTTTTTTTATAAAGCAGCTGCTGAACCCTGAAAATTATGTAATAAATGGCCCTGAATTCTTTTGTCTCACCTCTTTTGATCGTCTGCTCCATTCTCTCATTGTAAACATTAATGGAAGAGGTGGGGCATTTTGCAGATTGTGAGAGAAACTTGTTTTGGGGATTTGACAAGTTTTTACTCAACTGAATGACATTACTCACGATGATTCAAACAGCAAAAAAAAAAGCAACCCCGAGCATACTTTCGCGTTTGATGCTGACCCACTGAAGGGCACTGTTCCCTGTCTCTGGGATGTAATCTGCTTTTAATTTGTCGCAGACCAGTTGACTGGTGATAAACTGCTTTATGGGGTTGGGAAAACCTGATGTTGGAAGGAGTTTTGCTCACAAAACAATTGTGATGACACTCCCAAAACGAAGCAGTTGGTTGTGAAGCACTCTGGGACATCCAGAGAACATGGAAAGGATTTACACAAATGCACATTTGTTCTTTCTGTCTGCAGTAACAGAGTGGTCGCTTGTCTCTGGTGAGCAGTGAAAACTATACGTTGGTAGGTGGACATAGTGGTGCCTCTCTACCTCCTGCCCAGCATGCACTGTTTATTAACCTGTTGACATTCCCCCTGCAGAGATCCAATAAATGTGATCAAGTCCATCTTAGGGTGCATTGTACGTGGTCCTTGAAAGAGTGGACCTTTTACTCACTCTGCAGCCTTTTGTTTGTTTCACATGCAGGTGCTCTTTTCCTTTTTTTTTTGATCATCTTTCCCATGCTGAACCGAAAGCAGAATAGTGGATCTCTGCCTTATCCAAGGGCCGCTGCCAATGGCTTGCTTTAATGACTGGAGCGGAGAAAAGTGACCTGTTCCACTTTGCAGACCTTCCACCTTTTTGGGAGTGGCTTGTTTGCTGCAGTTCAGCTGTCTGTGTAATGGGGAATCACTGAGTCAGCTAGTGGGGGTTGAGGGGGAGAGGAAGATGGAACAGAAGGAGACAGGATGAGCCTCGTTCATTGGCGTGGTGGGTTTTTACACCAGTTGTCTTGTACTGCAATGCACCATAACTTTCCTTGAAAATGTTTTTTTTAATTTGTTCATGGGACATGAGCATTGCTGGGAAGGCCAACACCATTGCAAATTGCCCTTGAGAAGGTGGTGCCGAGCTGCCTTCTTGAACTGCTGCAGTCCATGTAATGTAGGTACACCCACAGTGCTGTTTGAGAGGGCGTTCAGGATTTTGACCCAGCGACCGTTAAATAACAGCAATATAGTTGTAAGGGTCAGGATGATGTGTGACTTGGAGGGGAATTTGGAGATGGTGGCGTTCCCATGCATCTGCTACCCTTGTCCTTCTAGATGCTAGAGGTCGCAGGTTTGGAAGGTGCTGTCGAAGGAGCCTTGGTGAGTTTCTGTAGTAAATCTTTTAGATTGTACATGCTGCTGCCACTGTGCATCGGTGGTGGAGGGAGTGAATGTTGAAGGTGGTGCATTGGGTGCCAATCAAGCAGGCTACTTTGTCCTGGATGGTGTCAAGTTTCTTGAGTGTTGTTGGAGCTGCATTCATCCAGGCAAGCAGAGAGTATTCCATCACACTCCTGACTTGTGCCTTGTAGATGGTGGACAGGTTTTGGGGAGTCAGGAGGTGAGTTACTTTCAACAGAATTCTCAGCCTCTAACCTGCTCTTGTAGCCACAGTATTTATGTGGTTAGTCAAGTTGAGTTTCTGACCAGTGGTAAACCCCAAGATGTTGATAGTGGGGATTCAGCCGTGGTAATGCCATGGAATGTCATGGGAAGATGGTTGGATTCTCTCTTGTTGGAAATATTCATTGCCTGGCACTTTTATGGCGCAAATGTTACTTGCCACTTGTCAGCCCAAGCCTGGATATTGTCCAGGTCTTGCTACATTTGGACATGGACTGCTTCAGTATCTGAGGAGTCGCAAATGGTGCTGAATATTGTTCAATCATTAGTAAACATCCCCACTTCTGACCTTATGATGAAGGGAAGGTCATTGATGAAGCAGCCGAAGATGGTTGGGCCCAGGATACCACCCTGAGGAACTCATGCATTGATGTCCTGGAGATGATTGACCTCCAACAACCACAACCACCTTCCTTTGTGCTAGGCAGTTTCTTGTAGTGTGTTGCATGAACCTCGATGTATATTTATATTTACTTAGTTTGATAAAGCACTAAGAAGAAAGTTCCTTCTTCACAATAAAGACCAACAGAATCACAAAGGGTTGGCTCATCAGTTGGCTGTATGGCATTGTATAGTTACTTTTGTGATGCAGACCCTGTCTCAATACTGGATTATGTTTGTGTTCCAATTCTGTGTGGTCGAATTGAACACATGCATTCTGTGGTCTAGAAGGTGACTGATGCATCTCTTTCTTTTGAAATTACAGAAGGGCTACCAGAGGATGAAGTTGACAGTGTCCAGAATTTGCCTGAGGATCTCGTTGGCTTTTTCTCTGAGTTGGTAAGTGGTTGTCATAAGGACTCACATTGCAATTTAATGTCACATGGAGAGACATCGGGATTGCTTTAGCTCCATGGTGTGTAAATTAATTGCTGTGCCTGATGTGCATTCACTCCTTCTGACTGCCAAAATGAGACTCTTCCCAAGTGAAGACCAAAGTTTGCTCCACTCGCACGAGATTACACGTTTTCTTGGATCCAACTGTACACCCTGGCTGTACTAAGTAAAGTCCTGTTGGACAGTGTTGAATAAATCCTGAAGTAGCTGAAGTCATGATGAAGGTGGCTTCACTGCTTCAGGCTTCTATACCTATTAATTCCTAACACATTAGACAATAATAACTGCAGCACTAAAACTGACACACAGTACAATTAGGTTTTTTTTATGGTTCATGATTTTTTTTTTAAACCAAAACTGCTGTTTAAACTATTAAATAAACTGGACAGTGATTCTTCACATTTATTTCAAAGCAAAGCTGCTTTACCTTGGAATTAAAAACAAAAATTGCTGGAAGTACTCGACAGGTCAGGCAGCATCTGTGGAGAGAGAAACAGTTAACGTTTCGGGTCCGTGATCAGAACTGGGCAAAGTTAGAAACGTAATAGGTTTTGAGTTGATGGGACAAGCGCAAAAGGAAGGTCTGTGTGATAGGATGGAAGACAGGAGAGATTGAATGACAGAAGAGTTAGTCTTACAGGACCAAAGGGAAAGGTGATGGGGAAACAAAGAAACGAAGGATGTGCCTAGAACAGATGTGCGATTGTCTGAAAGCGCAAATAAGAGAGAAACTGCAACATGCAAAGGAAAGGAAACAAAATAAGCTGAAATCGTTAAACTCAATGTTGAGTCCAGAAGGCTGTAAAGTCCCTTATCGAAAGATGAGGTGCTGTTCTTCAAGCTTTGGCTGAGCATCACTGGAACAGTGCTGCAGGCCAAGGACAGAGATGTCAGTGTCAGAGCAAGATGAGGAATTAAAATGGCAGGCTCCTGGAAGCTCAGGGTCATGCTTGCAGGCTGAACGGACGTGTTCCACAAAGCAGTCACCTAATTTGCACTTGGCCTCCCCAATATAGAGGAGGCCATATTGTGAGCAGCGAATGCAGTAGACTAAATTGAAAGAAGTGCACACGAATTGATGCTTCACTAGGAAGGTGTGTTTGGGGCCTTGGCGAGGAGAGAGAAGGTAAAAGGGCAGGTGTTAATTCTCCTGAGTTTGCATGGAAGGTGCTGTGGGAAGGGGATGGGAAAAAGCAGTTTACTCAACACATGAAAAGAGGAGAGGCAAATATTTTGATTGAGAATGTGTTGTTGTATGCTATTTAATAAATAGGTGATTTAGTGGGGATCTTATATATGTCCTGGTATGCAATGTGTACTGGTGTGCGTTTTTAAGAATGTTGACTCACGCAGTTGACTGAGGAACAGTCATCTTAGAAAAGATGCCAGGGAACTTATGAACACTTGTAGAAACGTGCAGAAATGTGCATCAAACAAGTCATCCCATAAGTTGAGCAAGTTCAAGAGATGGGAAGAAATGTTTTTTAAGGAAGGGTACCTTGATCTTGTACGCTCCCTGCAGACCAGGGCCTATGTTGGCCTTAAGCCAGTTGGTAGAGTGCACTATTGGGCGCGGATCCAGGGTGCACTATTGGGCGCGGATACAGGGTGCCAGTCGCGCTGTAAAAACTGTCTTTCAAATCAGTTTCTTTTCCCCCTGCTGTTTGAACACAGAGCAGGAGCACGGGTGTTAACAAACAGCACTTAACAGTCCTGAGATGACTTTGGGAGTGGCGTTTCCTCAAACCCCAAACTCACAGGAGATTCCCCCTCCCCCTTCCCAATACACATCTGTAACGCATCCCCAACCACCTGTTGTTTTTGTCCTGTTATATGAAGAAGTTCATGGAAAAAACATAAGGGTCTTTAGCAACAGGAAAAGACTCTGAAGCCCACTGGGGCTTGTAGTTCTCTTATTGATTAACCCCACATACACTCATTTGCTTTTCATCCCAGAAACACATTTCCTTGTCTCCTGAAGCAATTTGTAGTGTCTGCTTTGGTGAAGCTACATCACACACAAATCTATTTGCACTTAGATTTAAAGGTTGTGCCTGACTTCCCTTTTTACATCTAAATTCCTCGTTTTTAACATTAACTAATTAACTTTGTGAGTGTATAGGTTAACCAGGAGCAATGGCAGTGCCATCACAGTGCCCTCTGGTAACTTATTAGTGTTTCTTCTTTATGTGAGAACAGGGAGTGAATGTTGGAGGCTTTTCAATGATATTGGGGGCACGGGGTGGTGGGGGGGGCAACGCATTGCAACCAGATTGTGTTTTTGGCTAAATCTCAAATTGTGCATGGTTCCCAGCAGGTGAGTAAAGGTGGGGAGCCCTGATTGATTCCACCCCCCACCCCAACCCACCCAAACTCCTTTTTTTCCTGGGGTATGGAGTGTAATTGTTGAGCCCCTACTAGGGGAGGCGATGACAGTGGTATTGTCGCAGGACTAGTGATCCAGAGACCCAGGGTAATGCTCTGGGGACCCGGGTTCAAATCCCGCCATGGCAGATGGTGGAATTTAAATTCAATAAAAATCTGGAATTAAAAAGTCTAATGATGACCATGAAACCATTGTCGATTGTCGCAAAAAGCCCATCTGTCCTTAAGGGAAGGAAATCTGCTCTCCTTACCTTGTCTGGCCTACATGTGACTCCAGGCCCACAGCAATGTGGTTGACTCTTAAATGCCCTCTGGACAAGGGCAATTAGGGAATGGCAATAAGTGCTGGCCTAGCCAGCGATGTCCACACCCCATGAATGAATTTTTAAAAAAATTACTCCATCCAAGATCAGCAAATTCATTAAAAGCTAGGGATTCAGCCTCTGGTTTTCCTAGTTAGTTTGGTGCCGTTTGGACTTTATCTTTCATCCGTTTAGACATTCACGCGGTAGCTCGGATGCGATGCGCTATTTTGCTGTCCTGTTTTATTCTGAGTTTCTCCCCCCCGCCCCTATCCCTTGGTAAACAGACTGAAGCCCAGATCAACTTTCTAGCAAAGTGAAGGTATTTGAAATATTTGCCATTCCGCAGAAAGATCAGATTTATAGAACCAATGAGTGATAGACTGGGCATGCTCCATAATGGGTGATGTCCTTTTTTAGTTTCCCTGAGTAATCCTTTCCGCATCTGTATTCCCAGTCATTAATAAGGTGGGGTCGTTTTAAATAACTGTTTTACTGTAAGTTACGCTTGCTACTCAGAAGTCCATATGAGCTTGGCTCACGTCCCATTCATGCAGAAAGTCAGAAATACTTAACTCTTGTTTTCACTTCTCAATTTCCTTTGCCATCTTTCAAGATACGGACATTCTCTGCGCCGTGATACTTTACAAAACTGATGAGGCGCTCTTTCTGTTGCACATTTGAGCACTTGTAGGCTTCAAAACTGAAAGGGTAGGCCAGGAGAGGTTTTGCTGTGTTAAGACAGCTGGAAGGGGAGCCAGTGGGAGCTGCTTCTGAGGAGAAGATGCGACACTGGAGACATAAAGAGTGAACCTATTCCAAGAGATCCTCGTACAACAGCAGCCATTTTCACTCAGTTTGGGGGAGAGGGGAGATATTGACAAAGTTTCCTTCAGATTTGTCCATCTGGGTGAGGTATGTCACTGGTTGGTCGGGGGGACATCTCTTTTACATTTCCAGGACTGTGCACATTGTGAAATTCATTGTCTGATCAGGGCTAAATAAGGCTCTCTCCATCTTCTAAGTTTGGATGGGGGCAAAGTAGGGAGTGGCATCCTGGCTTGGATTTCAATGTTTGCTTTATTTCTGGCGAAAATTCTTCATAAACTTAGTAACAAGCACATCCGTGTCATGGCACAGACAGCAGTGGAGAGAAAAGAATGAGCTGTTGATGCCCAGCTTACGTTTTCTGAGATTTCGTGGCAGTACAGGCAACAAACAAAACTTGTCTGACCCAAAACCAGACAAAGGGTGACCTTGAAGTAGCCAGCCTTGCCGTGCCTGCCAGGTTTCAACATGTTCAACACCAGCCTGTCATTCAAACGCTGTGTCCAGCAAATAATTGATTTGAATTATCGTGGAGCTTGACTTATCTGCTTGAAGGATTAGAAAATATTTTCACAGAGCGTAAGGACTCCAGATCTCTTATCAGCAAATGTTGCAATTTGGCTGCATTTTCTGTGCCACTCTACTTGCACTGTTGCTGCATAAATCCAGCATTTGAACCCAACCTGATTCAAAAAAAAAACACTCTCGTGAACAGCAGAATTCTTGTCTGGAAGCTGAGCCTCGTAGATGAAGTGTAAATAGCCCCTGTGTCCCATAACTTGTTTAAGCACCACGTCTTGGTTTCTCCTTAATTTCGCATTTATTATTAGGGTCAAGTCAGTGACAAACATGAAAATGCTTCATGGGAAGATAGGAAAATCGAGAGAGAAAAAGACCAGTGTCCACATAGTTTGCCTTCTGGCACGCTGGTAGTTGCAGGATTTGGCAACAATGAAGTTGTTAACTAGTCATAGCAATCAGCCTCCATCAGTTGGTGAGAACAGACCCAGACATGATGTGAGACAAACTGTGGTAGTGAGCTATGGGAAACCATAGATCCAAAGTCACCTTTTTCTCCCATAATGCACGCTACACTTGCCACCTGCCAAATTACACATTGACTATCTCCTAAAATGTTATTTTCAGAAGTAAATTATCTCATTTCCATTTGAATTAATCAATAGCAACTCTTGTCTCGCTCGAGGGAGCATTGCCAGCCGCTCACTAGAATATTATTTCCACAGGTTAGTTTTGAATTTTACCTCCATGCCATCATTTCTTCAAATGCCGATCGTGCCTCCTGGTTCTATCACTCTGTACAAGGTGAAATAGGTCTATATTTTTATAGGTCTACGCTAAGGGCCTATATTAATATTTTATTATCTAGTCCCTTTGGAATCCTTTAACAACAGCAACCCTGTCAACCTTCATTTTTCCATTTTTTCAGTGAGGGCACTGCTCATTATCCAATCCCATGCTCCTGTCAATAGTTTTGGTTGCTATCTTCTGTATTCTTTCAATGGCTGCAGTATATTTCTTGTGCTGTGGCAACTGGAGCTTAAAAACGTGGTATCTAATGTTCAGCTATCTTCAACTAACTGCGTACAGCTGTCAGCCGTACAAACATTTGGTCAGAGGGAACAGTCAAGGAATTTTGTACGCTTGGCTGTGAATACAAAGTTACACCAATTGCAGTGTGTCAATCACCTCATAAGAAAGCCGACCTTTCAATAAGAGAACTTTGTCAGCAAGTATAAAATTTGGAACTACTCTGAAATTCAAGAGTTGCAGTATCCCATTGTGTGTATTGTACCAGTCAAGAAGAACAAGGGGAGAGGGGCCTGGACTTGTGTATGCTCTTTATTTTTAATTAAAGAAATGCCTTGACAATTTCAACAGTTTTCTGCCAAAATGGTTGACTGGATACCTAGGTGAGCTGCTGATATGGCCGAGTTTATTGTATAAACGTTTGGAACTCGTTTGAGTTAACCTGAGGTCCAGTTGGCTACAGTCATATTTGAAACACTGTGACATACCAAAGTGAGTTTTCATCCCTCTTTAATCTTACAGTCTATCTATTTCAAAGAAATTATAGCCTTTGACCATTTGTATTGCTGGATAGAGGGCCAGTGATAGGTGGAGATAGCCAAAAGATGTCATAGACAAAAGGACAAAGAGGTGTTGAAGGTGGTGATATTATCTAAGGAATGTGCTAATTAAGGGTAGAAAGCAGGACAAGCAAGGTACAGATAGCCCTAATGGGGGTGGGGTGGGGTGAAGGGAAGGGATCGAAATAGGCTAAAAGGTAGAAATAAAACAATGGATGGAAATACATTTAAAAATAATGGAAATAGGTGGGAAAAGAAAAATCTATATAAATTATTGGGGGAAAAAAGGGGGGGGATCGGAAAGGGGGTGGGGATGGAGGAAAGAGTTCATGATCTAAAATTGTTGAACTCAATATTCAGTCCGGAAGGCTGTAAAGTGCCTAGTTGGAAGATGAGGTGCTGTTCCTCCAGTTTGCGTTGAGCTTCACTGGAACAATGCAGCAAGCCAAGGACGGACATGTGGGCATGAGAGCAGGGTGGAGTGTTGAAATGGCAAGCGACAGGGAGGTCTGGGTCATGCTTGCGGACAGACCGAAGGTGTTCTGCAAAAATGATGGAAAGGTAGTTGGCATAGGGTGAAGGTTTTTTCAGTCCATTGTGGAGTTTCACTTGGAGCTGATGTACTTGGTCACTGCCTTTGTCCCTTCGGACATGGCGTGCTTGGCCAGTTCCCTGGGCAGCAGCAGGCGCACGGTGGCCTGGATCTCCAGGGAGCTGACGGTGCTGCGCTTGTTGTAATGGGCCAGGCGGGAAGCCTCACCCGCGATGCGCTCAAAGTGTAGCAATTCTGATTTCTCTCAGCTGCTTCATGAGATGTGATGAATCTTGTGATCGCCTCATGTTCTTCTGAAACTTTTCTAATCACTTGCTGATCACCTGCCACCTCGAGTTTTCTTGGGAATGGCAGCGTTTCTGAGGCTTACCATATTGGTAGTGACTTCCGCTGAAACAGTTACCCAGAGTGTGATTCAAACAAGCAAAACAGCACACGATCGAGAAGCGATCAGTTAGAAGTAGTGAGCTGAAAAGCACATGGAGCTGTGGGCTTTTTGGTTTTAAATATTTCTAATGTTTTCTCTTTGTATCTCCATTTAGAATATTTTGATAGAAATGAGAGCAGTTTGTCGAACCCGACACAATGTGGAATCCGTTATTAAGCTCAGTTGATAATAAATGAGAGAACTTTAGAAACTAAAAGATATGCTGTTTACCATTCAGCGATTTTCAAAATAACAACATGCAGCTGTTAGACATGCAGATGCTTCCACTAAGTGAACTGTGAGGTATTTTGCTGTACTTGACCATGGTTGCACCAATACTTAGGCATTTCTAGCCTCATCATCATTTACTTTTCAGAGGTAATTATTCAATTTAAGACTCACTTACCAACTAGTTTGGTTTGTGATTGGCACCATTGTTATTTTGATGGATGAAGGTGAAAAACAGTATCATGTTCAGGACACTTATAAACAGTCAGAGGTTCTGCACAACTATGTAAGTTCATATATGTTTTCTTTATTGCCGTAAACGTGCTGTTTTTGCATTTCTAAATGGGCTGATGTATCGCTGACCACTGTTACTTTAGGGAAGTTCAGGGAATTGAAACACAACATGTCAGCCCAAGCCATCAGCCCACCCTCAACTTCTCTCTCCCCCCGCCCCCCCACCTTAGACCAGCTTATATTTCACCTCTCTCCTAACTATACTCAGTTCTGCCGAAGGGTCATGAGGACTCGAAACGTTAACTGATTTCTTCTCCACCGATGCTGCCAGACCTGCTGAGTTTTTCCAGGTAATTCTGTTTTTCTTTTGGATTTCCAGCATTCGCAGTAGCTTTTAGCTTTTTGTTTTTATCTCAGTGCCTCCCTCCTGCTCTACAGCCAAAGTTGTTATGTATTAGAGTCAGGCAAGTCTCTCATATTAAAAACAGCATCTGTTGAAGTCCATTTTGGGCATAATTATTTTTGTGGGAATGTCAAAGACATAGGTTCCATCCGCATTGCTTAATTTCAAATAAATTTGCCTTCTGCATTTGGATTTAAATAAACATCTTGGGAGAAGATGGGTGCATCCTGATTAAGATGTTCAGCAATGGGAGAAAGGAGATATATCAATGCTTGAATTAATCAACTCCACACAAACGTAAAAAGAACACAAAGTAAACAAGTCCCCGATCATTCAGTAAGTGAACACATGAAATAATTTAATGCCCCTACTGATGATCTGGTTGAGATCTGCAGGGACTGCAGGTAGATCCTGGTACCTTGCTGATCTGTGTGGATTAGGAGCAGCCCGGGCAATGTGTTTATCAACCACAATAGTAACAGTTGAAGTTACAATTGTGACTGGCTTCTCAGTAGTTGCTTTGTGACCCTGAATAGATTGCTTTCACCCTGCCTCCAAACCACACCATCCCACCCCCGCCGACAACCCACTCCTGGTTCCTCTTTCCCTCAAGTTTAAAGTCCAATTTTAAGCTCTGACCAGCAAAATACTCCAAAGATGTCGTTCCATACAGAGTATATACTGCAGAGATATCATTTGTTGAAGTTATGATCGCAACCTGGAATTGGAGTTCTTGTTTCACCTGCTCGCCTGGCCACCCTACCCCTGCCCTACTACCCAAAACCATTCTCTTTCCAAGCCATTCTCCACAAAAATAATACGTTTAATTCTTGATTGCAAAAATTCTCCTTTTAATTTAAAACCTCCTTGGCTTCACTGAATGTTGGTGCTCGTTTCTCCCCTTCACTCCCTACATCTGTGAGTCAATCTGTATGTTTTGTGTGAAATCCCCCAGAGCTGGGTGGAGTTGTGGGGTGTGCATGGGAGAGTTGATTTTTTTGAGAGGACCTTTATAAATATCGCACACTTACGCAATAATCCCTGAAATTTGCATTGTGTGAACGTGCCCCATCTTTTTCACACACATTAAATGTTAAACAGTAATTCCCTTTGGAAAGGGAGTTAAACAGAAGGAAGGGTATGGCTTGCATTTTTTTTTTTGACTAGAATTAGAATTTTTGTGCCTTCAGGGGTGCAATATTTTGTATGGTCGGTGGTGGGGAGCAGAGGTGTTTTGCTGAAGGAAACAAAGTTTTCCATGTTTAAGCCTGGGTAGTTTATGCGTAAATAGTGTTTAATATTCTGAACGTATCATATTTCAGTCTTTCTGAATTGAATCATTGTTGAGTCTATAGCATTATGGTTACCTCCCAATCTCTCTGCTCTTGCCAACCAGCAGGACATTGTTTAAGCAGCAGCGGTGTTATTAAGCCAGTGACTGAAGCCCGTTGGCAGCCTGTTAACTGGTCACAAACTGCCACGTAAACTCCTTCCCTCACTTGCGGTGAGCTTCCTTTTTTTAAAAAAAAAAATAACATGTAGGAGTTAATTCGGTATCTGTAATTAGAAGTGATCCATTCTCTGCCTAAATTTTCAAATGTACTCTTGTGTAATTGTAGAGTTTGCCATTTGCGGCCTTTACAAACTATGTATTGTGTCACTGTGGTTCTCAACTCATTGGCCAAACCCCTGGGGACAGGGTGGGAAGGGAGGGGGGAATTCCCATTTCAGCTCCTGGCTGCACCCTTCGTTGTCAGTTTGTAGAATCATACACCGAGAAGGAGGCCATTCTGGCCACTGTGCCTGTGCTGGCTTGTTGACAGAGCTGTCCACTTAGCCACACTCCCCGGCTCTTTCCCCACAGTGGCAAATGTTCCCCCTTTCAAGTATTTATCAATCTGGCTCCCAACACATAAATAGAAGAATTTGAGAAACTATTCTTTATACAGAAGATAGCTCATGGAAAAGTGAATCTGCGAACATTGGAGAAGATAATCACTTCAGTTGGAAAGAGAAGACCTAGATTCCCTGTCCGGTACTGACTGACTCATTGTGTGTTGCCAGTGTTTTATGTTCTTTATAATTCATTCATTCTGGTTTTTACAATAAGTCTCACTCCTGAAAACTCGCCTTCATGCCCAGCCAAGTTACCTCCTTTTATTACAGCTGTAAAAGTTGCAAACAAGTATCGATGGCCTCAACCCAACTTAATGAGAAGCCCACAATGGAATTAACCACCTCTGATTTTGGATAAGTGGCATCGTTTTTGTGGTGAATAATACCATTTACCAGTCTACTTCCGCAACCCAAACTTGATGACATGTAATAGTCCTGGTCGATGTACAAAGGGACATAATTGCCAAATCTACCCATTGACTAAAGGTTGTTATTTTTTTAAAAAGCTCATGGCAGTGCAAAGAAGCCAAAACTGGACTTTTGGAATTGTAAGCTCAGTAGTTGAGTACAGATTGTGTTTAATGTGTGCTCAATCAAGAGCTGGCTAACGATAACTTAAGGCTTGTGTACTGTTTCTTGTGTTAAATACATTCTCGGAGCACTTTATAATGAGGAGAAAAGGATGCAGGAGGCACTGAGCATGGAGAAAGGAGGATGGAGATAGAGAGGCTGAGATGGGAAAACTAAGGCACAATCCGAGAGGAAGGATTTGACAGTAGCACAGGAAGTGGCTTGGTGTTGGAAACTGAGCAAAGTGCTAGACGACAGGAATGGAGTGCTGAAGAAGCCAGAGATAAGAAATCTAGTGTTGGATAGTGGAGAGTGCATCCAATACTGAAAGGTGCAGGGGTTTAGGGAGGGAATTCTAGAGCCTCAGGACTAGACAGCTGAAGTCATGGCCATCAGTGGTGGGTGAGAGGATGAGATGATACACAAAAAAAGCCAGAGAGAGACAAATAGCTTTGGGGGCATTGTAGAGCTGGAAGAGGTTATGGAAATGAACAAATTTAAACATAACATGGGTAATTTTGAATTAGAGGTTTTGGATGGATCTGATGCAATTTGGGTCAGCAAGGACGGGGGTAATGGGTGGGAGGAAACTGGTACAGGACCAGGGCAGCAGAACTTTGGACGAGCTGAACTGAATGAGGAATGGGAGAGCATTGAAATATTCCTGTCTGTAGGTGGTGAAGGCTTGGATGAGGACTTCAGCGGTAGATGGGCTGCGGCAAAAGTGGAGACAGGCAATGTTGTGGAGGTGGACGTAGTCCATCAGAACAGATAGTTTGATAGCTTATCAGTGAATAGAGCTTTTGACATTATAGCACTACCACAGTAAATGGGAACTGTTTCCACTGACACCGGGACTGGGAACCAAAGGATACTAATTTGAGATAATTGGCACAAAAAACTAGTGGGAAATGTAGATTAATTTTATGCCAAATGTTATGAAGATCTGGAATGTACTGTCTGAAAAGGAAATGCTGGGTTTATGGGAAAGAGTGGGACTAATTGGAGAGCTCTTTCAAGGAGACAGCATTGGTATAATGGGCCAAATGGCAGCCTCCTGTGCTTTTAAGTTCTATGATTCTACTGTAACAAGTTATTAATGCAGCATTATGTACCAAAGTCCTGGAGCCTCTACAACTGAACCATGCTGACACCAGAAGCTAATATGTATTTGCCATGGCTGTGAATATATAAAAAAGGCCTTTTGTTACAGAGTTGGTTCAAGGAGAAGGAGTTCTAGATTACCCCTTAGAGGGATAGTTCTGCAGAAAGGGAAATATGGATACAAAACTGCAAAAGCTGGCTTGTGCATTTGCAGCTGTTTAAACATTGTAGTTCAGGACTTCAGTTCTGGCTGCCAGACTTTCTCCAATGGGTGGCTATCAGGAATATTATTGGCTACAATATGCCTGCCTGGTACAATATCCCAGGCACTGAGCTCTGTAGGAGACTTTACCTCCAGAGGCAGCAGGATCAACTTTATTTACCTTCTAGTGCTGTAAATGGCATCGCTTTCTGGACATTGCACTAGTGACAGATTCGCCCAGATTTGTTCTGTAGAATTTTTCTCCTGGTCTGTTGGGGGAAACCAGCTGCATTGAAAGCACCATGAGTCCCACTGCACAGATTTACATCCCTTGTCCTGCAGACGCCAACTGTGACCTGGATTGAACGAGTGGAAAAACATCTCCTGGTGTTGAACGGTTCTGAACTTGACAGTAAATAAAACAATTCAGGGCTGCAGTTTATACAGGCTTTATTTAAAAAAAAAAACAGCCCTGTTGTTTAGGAGTGTTGCAATGTACTAAAGTCAGGAATGTATTCCTGCATCTCCTGGACCAATTTTAATTGCCTAAGGGGGGGGTCAAAAAGGAATTTTCCAGTGTTTCATTTTCTCGCATTGACCTTAGGTGTGCCTTCTCTTTTTATTTTACCTCTTTCTCTCTTACATGACGACAGTGGGGGAGAGGGAGGAAAAATGTGCTTAGCTCTGATGCTGCGGTCATTGTAAGGTGGGGCAGGCTTGATGGGCCAGCAGGTCCTTTTCCTGCCTGTCCGGTTTTTTTTTCGCATGTTCGGGGTTACCCTTGTGTGTCACCGTCACCTCCGCCCCAGGGGGTGGCCTCAGTGACTTGACAGTGAGGGCACTGTGCATGTGACAGCTGCCATATGACCCAGGATGTAACTGAGTTTGTTATTCATTCACCAATTGATCTGGGTAAGCAGAGGAGGTGGGGGTTTGGGGGGTGGGGGAGGGCGTGGTTAAAAAAAAATGTCTGTAAAGGGTGGCCAGAGACTCATTTGAAACCTTACTGACCTGCACGTGTATCAGCAAATCATTCACTTTACCCCACGTAGCTTTCTCACCAGTTTAACATGGAGCAGTGCCAAAGGTTTTGGATGCCTTTTGACTGTTTAGTTGTTTTTGTTATTAAAAAAGGCGCTTGTCCTCCAGCTGTTGGAGTGAAACCAGCTGCAAATACCAATATTAAAGATAAGGTGCTTCTTAGTGATTAGTGTTATGTTTGCGTTTTACTTTGGCACTGCAAGAGTTGCACATTTGCCTGGTAAATACTCGGTAGATTTTTATCCCATTTTGCCAATCTCAAGCCCCATAAAGCGGGTGGGGAATGTGGTTTGAACTTGGAGATTGCTTTTATAAAGATAAAATCAAAAATCTTAAGCAGTGCCTTTGCTTCATGAGAAGCAGAAATTTATTTTTAAGAAAGGGTTGTTTATTTAAAAAAAAAATAGACTTTTCAGTGTTTGCATTCCGTTCTAAACAATTCTCAAACTCACGCTGAAAATCTTTAGTGGGTGCAGCTCAATGTAGAATTAACCCTTTGAGGTGCCGTAAATATATATTTGACAGATGACATTTTCCTTTGGTGTTCTCTCATTGCCTTTTGGAGGTGATGGGGTCAAGGGGAATGTGTGAATGTTTGTACAAGGCCCTTCCATCACCCCCACCCCACTTCCATCCAATCTGAAAGCTTGAACCAATTGCAATATGTTCTCCATATGTCCAAAGGAAATCTGTTTGCCCCAAACTTTTTCAAAGCTACCACCAGTTTAGGGTGAACCTTGTAATGTGTTGCAAATCAGTGAAGCACAAGCTTCACAGGGAAGAAACAATGATGGATCTTGCATTTACATAGCGCTTTTCATGATCTCAGGATGTTTGAAAGTGTTTTGCAGCCAAGAAATTACTTTCTGAAGTGTGCTCACTATTGTGATGTAGGAAATTGTTTTGAGTTATCAACAGTCACAGATTGCAACTCTATCGAGTACAATCACAGTTCTTGGTTTCCGGGAGTGGGACACGAACCCACAACCCTCTGATTCAAAGGCGAGGGTGCTATGAATGCACCACAAACAATAATGTGATAAGGACCAGATAATTTGTTCCAGGTGTTGGTTGAGGGATATGTATTGGCCAGGATAATTCATCAGGGTAATTAAAAAGGAACAAGATAATTGTTGTAAATAGTTGAGTGGGGGGATGCGGTAGTTTGGGGGGGGGTGGGAGGGGTGTGTGCTGGGGAGGAGTGATAACGAGTTGAAGCCGGAAATGTTGCAATGAGTCTTAACACCAACCTGTTAGGAATGCACAGAGAATGTTCAGGCACATTGGAGCTTGGGAGTAAAAGGACTAAGCTCGGCAGAGTAGCGATTGTGTGTTTCCAAACACAAAGAAAGGTTAGGGCAGGGAAAAACAAAAGGCAGCTCACATCTCAAGCACCTCGAAGCGCTTTGCGTACAGTGAGTTACTTTGAAGTGCGGTGATTGTCATGTGGGTGGATGTGGCAGTCACAAAACAATAGTACCCAAATGACCAACTGACATGTTTTTGTCGTGTTGGTCAAGATGATTAACGACGTTGATGAGGACGTTGGTCAGGAAAAGTGAAATTGGAAGCCAGTAATCGGGGAGGATCATCTGTCATGCAACACTTTTGATTTTACACCAACTTCAATTTGATTTGTGCTATCCTTATTTTGTAATTGGCATAGTGCATGATTCACAGGCTGCTGCCTGATTTGAAACGGAGTGGCATTAGATACATGGGTGCTTAGTAAAGTGAATTCAAAAAATAATGGGAAAGGCAAGGCTTAGAAGCCTATGGAGAGAGTATTTTAAACTGGTCATCCTATGTTACTACTTGACTCATGGACGCACCTTTCCTGTGTCAGGACATGTTCTTTAAGTAACTGACTAGAGCTTTATCACAAGTAAGAACAAAATAATTGGTTGCCAGGTTCAACGTGGTCAGCCCACATGTGGAGAGATGATTGTGTTTTGATGGATAATAGCAGCATCAGTCATCAGCCTAATATTTCTTTGCAAAGTACGTTATTTCTGTGAGTAATTTCTGGGCGTTTTGAAGTAAAAGGCAACGTTTGCTTTTACTCCAAGCAAGAAGTGTTCCTGTCAAGACAGATTTGGTTTCATTTTTAGGCAGAGTATGTCACACTGCTTGAATCTCTAAATAGTCGAGGCTTTGTTGTTAAAAGAAATTTCTGGTCCAGTTTGATGTGTTAGCCCGAGGGAGAGCTGCTTCCCCCCCCCGAAGACTTGGGTGAGTTTTCTGTTGCTTTTCCGGGTAAATTGTTGGTGTAGAAACCTTGACAGATGGGGAAATTGCAGCGTTCACTGTGTACAGTATGCTGCAATTTATTTTCACATTGCTAATGCAACTGCCCACTGCTTGTATGTTCCAAGATCTTTTTGAAAAATAATTTTATTTTTGTTTGTTAGCTAGAAGCCCTCCTGTTTTGTGTTCCAGTGTTTATGTAATTCCTGATTTTATTCATCTTTGATTATGAAACCCTTAAAAGTTGAAAATGAGAGTACCTCTATATGCAATAAGGCAGAAGATAAACATATGGAATGTCTGCTACAAATTTGATTCACATATCAATATTTGATTCTCATACCTTTTATTGCTAAATTTTCTACACTGATTCCCCTCACTTGCAAATCCCGTTTTCAGGAAAACTCGAGGAAAGAATTGCACTTACGCATAGCAGATATGCAGCATGCTGTCTGCTAAACAAAAGCCAGGACACCAGGAGATTAGTTACAGGAAGCAAGCTTGCATTCTCTTACATCTTTCACAAGCTGTTTGACCCAAAGCACTTCACAGCTAACTTCTGAAATGTAGTCATTCCTGTAATGCAAGGAACGCTAAGGCCAGTTTGTGCACAGATCTGATCATCTGTTGGTTGAGGGATATAAATGTTGACCAAGACATCAGGGATTACTCCCTAGCTCTTCTTCAAAATAGCGTAATGGGATTTGCTATGTTGCCACCTCAGACAGGTAGAACCTTAGTTTTAACTTCTCATCTGAACGATGGCACCTTCAAATGTCATCCCTCTCTCAGAACCACACACAGAGTGCCAGCCCAGATTTTGTGCCTGAGTTTCTGGAGTGGAACTTGAAGCCAAAGCGCCAAACCCTTCTTCTAACTTCAGCAAGGTTGCTACAAACTGAGACACGGCCGACACTATCGCTGGATCCATTGAGCAGTTTTGAAGTGAAAGACTACAGATCCACTGAGCCAAAAAGACTTGGCTTCCAAAGTAGAAACTGGTGCAGAAACCTCTCTTCCCCAACCACAATTAAACCTGTCACAACATTTCATTTTGTAACCTTGTTGTTATTGGAATTTGTATTTTTGAAGAAAAAAATAGACTTTAGTTAATAGAGCGAATGTATGTCCTTGGTTGGTTAAATGTTACGGCAAAGAACCCATACATGAGAAAAATGGAAACATTTGAACATTGTAGTTGTCCCAGCAACTTTGTTACAACAAAATAAGGCACCCAAAAGTGCATTAAAAGCTTAAATTCCCTTCCTATATTTCTCTACCTCTCTATGTTAAAGGTGCTGTATAAACGCAACATGGTTGTTTGCCCCTGTCATCACGTATTCATTAAAGAAAACCTGAAACTGAAAATGTACCTTCGCTGAATGATGAGGACTTATCCCTTCTTCGTTGCTTGGCTGAGTCCAAGGACCCTTTCGCCTGTGCAGACAGACCCAAAAAACTGCACAGCACTTGTCATAGAAGATCAGGGAATTCTCCTGGTGTCCTGCCAAACTCTCCCTTAATAATCGATTAACAAGTCATTCATTACTCTGGGCCAAATGGCACAGAATGCCTGTCCCATTTAACTACATAACACACACTGCATTTCAAATGTAACTCATTAAGGGAAGCTTTGAGATGGTTTTGAATAAGGCATTAAAGCAAGCCTTTCATTTAGGCAAGAGCAGAATTAACAAGTGATTCAGCCAGCTTGCAATCAAAATTCATTCTAGGGGAATTAGCCCATTGGATTTGTACACTGTATTTGAGCCTGGCCTGTTTTATACTAATATAAAAATCCCATGCACTCCAGTGTTTGTACCCTGTCCATAATGGGTCCTTGGGCTGGTAAGGGAAAAAATATCAGTCCAGGTTCCTATTCCTTGTCTGGAAATCTGAGAGTTATACAGTCCTGCACAGGGCCATATATACCTGTAATGCTTTCTAGGTTGAAAGGCACCCACTGAAACACCCTCTGATGAAGAGTCATACGGACTCGAAACATCAACTCTATTCCTGTCCGCAGATGCTGTCAGATCTGCTGAGTTTTTCCAGGTATTTTTGTTTTTGCCACTGAAATACAGAATTGATTCCAAGCAGCCATATTTAGCAACAGTCAGCTCCTTCTAGATGTGAAAGAATTAACAAGTTTGAAAGAACTGATACTTGGCAATGAATAAAGCAAGTGAAGAAATTAAAACTTGAAAACGTTAAGTACCAAAAAATCCTTCAACCCAAGCTAATTTCTTATACAGTCAGTGTTAAAGGAACCCTACCCAACTCGTATGTTTCCTGTTAAAGGCTTACAGGCTCATTAGGCAAAGGTTCAGAGTATCTATCTAACCTGACATCCGAACTAATACATCCTTGGATAGTTACCTTCATTAGCGTGACCGGTCCTATCAAAACTACAGTCAAGTAGTGAACTCAGCAGCTCAGCAATGATTGGATTCTAAGTTATGTACCCACACTTCAATTAACCATGAAAGTTACTTGACTTTGAACCTGATTTCAAACTAGCGCTAATCAGCCTCCTGAATGTTTAATCTGAAAATTGTTTTGATTTAAGCTACTGTTGAGGTTTGTTTCCCAGAAAACTAACTTGCAATTCAGCCTCTTGTCTGGAGACTTAAGATAGTGTTGTTGGAATGTTCACAGAGGCATAAAATTAAAATCTATGGAGTTCACTACTGCCTTCTTCAACTACTTTAACTTTAATGAGCTCACGCTTCCTCTTTTTCTCTTTTCCTCCCCTTTCTCTCCATCTATCTCTCCTCTCTCCATCAGTCTTCTTCCTTTTTTCACTCTCTCTTCCTCACTTCCTTTCTCTCGTTCACTCCCTTTGAATGGCCCGCTCGGACCCTTGCCCGCTCCCGCTCTCCTATTCTCTCCAGATTTTCTCCCCCCTCCCATCCTCTGCTCGACTCAAGTCACTGCCCTGAAGCTCTGGCTGATTTTTCATTTTCCACCCCGCTCCCCAGCACGAAAGCACTGAGACCAACGGTAGCACCGAGCTGTGGCTGACCCTGCAATACATTGCTCGTTATTGCATCATGCTGCGCCCTTGTGTACAGGGTCTTCGTGGGAACTGGCGATCCTTCTTTAAGGAACCCTCTGGTCCAGCTGGCGTGGGCCTGTTTACAAAATTAACTGTTCTTTTCCCAGCGGACTCCATTACTCGCTATTCAACTCGTTTCTAATTGAGAAGCATCTGGGAGCAATAATCTTCTGACGTAAGCACCACTTCAGCTGGGCTGATATTGAAGCAGGGCAGTTATTAAGGGCCTGACGCGGTTGGAATATGGAGTAAGACTTTCGCCAAGTCCCTTCAGCTGTATTGGCCTGTGACTAATTGCTGTTGTACCAGCCCAACAGGAAACTGGAGTCGCAGTTGATTTTTATTTTTGTTCTCCCTTTTATATAAGTAATGACCCAAGGACACTTTCAGTAAGCTGAGTGCAATCTGTAGTTTCTAATGGCCTTCTGCTGAAGCACCACATAAACTGCAATTTGACTGCTTCAGCTGGTTTTAAGACCCTGCATGTATATATTTCATTGAATTTTATCATGTGACAGAGGGAGGGAAGTGGAAAGTAGTAGAGGTTCCAATAACGTTATTGGGCATCATATGCCACATTCATTTCCTGGCCGACATTCATTTCCTGGCCGAGCACATTTCCTGAAGGAAAAACAGTTCTCCAGGGACTCTCTTGGCGTGCATGATGATTGTTAACAAGTTCTGTATGTGTGTATAACACCTGTTGGTTTCTTAAAAATATTCTTTCATGGGATGTGGGCGTCGCTGGCAGGGCCAGCATTTGTTGCCCCATCCCTAATTGCCCTTGAGAAGGCGGTGGTGAACCGCTGCCATGAGCCTCTGCAGGGTCATGTGCCTGGTCATTTTTCTCCCTCTCCCGAAAGCTGTAACTAAGTGAGGGTTTCACAGGCTCCCCCAACCTGCTAATGCCTCAGCCAAATTGCCTACTCATTAGCCTGGACACGGGTTGCCAACTGAGATTAAATGTATTCCTGGAAATTTCATCACATGGTTTGCCCCCTTGCTCCAGCCATTATTCGGCTAATGCATCCATCCTTGTCACGCACTGCCCTCCTACGCCAATTGGAAATCAAAGACTCATTACCCGATTGGATGATGATTGATTGTCAACCAAACAGCCTTCTTCCCATTTTCAATATTTTTATATGATTTTTTATACCTAGTAAAGAGAAATGTTCAAAAATAATTGCAAAATAACCCAATATATTTTAATGTCCGATAATTTTCCTCCAGGGTTGCACACAGCAGGGTCCCGGAGATGGATCTTCCATTCCTGGAGACTCCAGGCCAATCCTGGAGGGTTGGCAACCCTTAGCTTGTGACAAGTGAGTCTTGGGCACTCCTAGTTGAAGGTTTCAAGCTAAATCTGATCCTATTCCTGCCCAATGTCCAAACATGCAATTTCCACAAGAAGTCATGATGAGAAGTGGGAGCCCTGCCTATTTTTTGGTCCTTTTTAAAGAGTATGGAGACCAATATTAACTCACCAAAAAAATGCTCCAATTTCACAAGTGAACTGAAATACAACAAAAAGGTTTCACCGGTGTGGAGCATGAGTGTGAAATCTTATCAACTGAGCCAAACTGATACTTGCAAATATTACCATGGATCTTTCTCATCCACCTGAGAGGGTAGATAGGGCCTCAGTTTAACATCTTGTTCAAAACATGGCACCTCTGATAAGAACATAAGAAATAGGAGCAGGAGTAGGCCATTCGGCCCCTCAAGCCTGCCCCACCATTCAATAAGATCATGGCTGATCTGCCCCAGGCCTCAACTATTCCTTCAGCACTGCACTCGGGTGTCAGCCTGGATTTTTTGACTCAAATCTCCTGTAGTGGGACTTGAACCTCCAACCTTCTGACTAAGAGGCAGTGGTGCTGTCCACAAAGCCATGGCTGACTATTGTATCTTGGCTTAAGATATTTGCAGGCTTCCAGGGTGGATTGACAATTGGTTACCGTGAGGCTGATTCAATATCTTTGACTATCTGTCCCTGCAAATTTTGACCAAATTTCATCCATGCCCTCCACTTATCTAGCACTTGTTTTTTTCCTCAGTGCAGTGTTGGTTTTGGCCAACATAAGAGTGACGCTGGACAGGAACACTGTATTTGCGATGTCCTTTAGATATGGCGTACAGAATTGGAAAGAAGGTTCAAAGCATGGAATGTGAATGCCACTTTTCTCTCCTTCATTTGGATTCTTGCCAAGGTTTACAAATTATGGGCGGAATCGTCCCAGATTTACACTAAATGTGGTAGCGGGCGGGTAAAACGTTTTATCCACCAGCCGCATTGGTGACTTTTCACACCTGATCATCCCAAACCCGCCACATTGATTATGAATTCCCGGGAAATAGGCTATTTCCATGGAAGGCGGGCTCTCATTCCCCCGCCACGCCATCATCTCACCGCTTCATCACGCTGGGCGCTATATTTGAAGTGCAGCCGCGCTCAGTGCTTCCAGCCCAGGACGGCAGCAAAAAAGACACGGCCCTGAAAGGCAAGAGGACTGCAGTCCTCGAGCGCTTTTTGGATGCCGTGGAGGCCCCTGCTGTGATGTCCTCTACCTCTGCTCTGGCCGCAGGAGGAGCAGCTACATTACCACTCTGGCATGGTAGGTGATGTGCCAATGCTGCACAGAAGACGTTGGCCATCCAATGCAGAAAGAGGATGAACGATCTCATCCGTGTAGCCAGGGTAAGGCAACCATCTCATCACTCTAAACTCACACACTCAAACCCATCACACATTCACTGGCATCTCACTCACTGCCAGCTCAAGGGACATCACCACTCACTCTCTCACACACACCCTCACATCTCCATCTGGCCTCATCTCCCCTGGAGGCTGCGTCCTCAGCCCTCACCATCTTGAGGCCACTTGCACAGATCAACATATGCCCCCACACACACCCTGAGGTACCCTCCTTTCCCAGGACAGCCCTCACCCTGCAGCCTCTTCCCTTGCCTGAGGCCACTTCTCCCCCTTCCCCAAGCAAACCCTACCCCTGCAGCCATTGAAAAATCACCCACAAATGGCTGGTCTGGTAGGTAGAGACCTCCCTGTGAGACCCCCTAAAAGTGATGCGTTACTGTCTGTGAAGCCTGGCACTGATGACAGAGTGCTGACTGAAGCAAGGTAGGCAAACAAACCTTGAAGTCCCGAGCAAAGTGCAGCCCGCCAAGTGCACGCCTTATATATGCAGTTGTGAAACACGTCGGAGTGGATGAGCGATCCAGTGGTGGGGAGCGGTGGGGAGGGGGTTGAATGAGTCTGGCGGCCTGGTCTTATCATGGTATGCTGATGTATTACAATGATGCTCCCGGTGTCCGACGGGCGGAGTGGATGATTGCAAACTGGTTTCACGACATCGTGAAATCGATTTTTGGCCTTCTTGCCATGTTGTCCGCTGACGCCACTGAACACGCCCGATGCTGGCGGGCACGGGAAATCCTGGCCTATGTCACTGCCACCTCCTTAAATTTCCTTTCCAAACGTGGATGTTATGAACAAAGCAGCTGTTATATTTCTACGTGAACAATTAACTACTTGGGTGGGATTGGCATCCAGGTCAGAAGCGGGCAGGTGTGCAGTTTGGCACGTCTGTACCAGTTCACGGCCCCGATCTCGATCTTGAGCTGATTTCATTTGAGGGCAGCTCGGGGTCAGATTGGCTGCCTACCAGGAAATCAGGTGGCCCAGGCCAATGTGGTGGGATCAAGTGGGGATTGGATACGATGGACCATGCGAGAGAGTTCCCCACCCTGGCCCAGGCCCAGAATGGTAACCAGGTTACAGCTGTGGCCAGTGGCCGTCTCCTGGGGGGTGTTGTCACTCCAGGATCACGGCTTGTTAAAAAATAAACTTTCACTTTTTCCTCTCTCCGTGTTACCTCGGCTGACCACCGACCGCTGAAGGCTTCCCATTGGCTCTTTAATGTTGGGAAACTGCCCTTATTTGGATGGCAGCTCTGCTCTCTGCCATTAATTGGCCTGGCCCTTTGAAAATCCAGTTGGATGTGCCTGGAACAGGCCGTGTGGGGTCAGAGCCCAAAAGTGAACTGGCAGCCGGGTTCCCAACCCAGAATTAAAAATACTGGCCTTTAACTTAAATTTTGGATTCCCTGCTGATAGAGGAGACTGCCTGCTTCACTCCTAAGCTGCACAAACCAGGAGGCCCTAGACCTGATTCCCAGCCTCCACTGAGTTATCGCTGTTAGGCAGTGATCAGACACAATAATTGGTCTCCCAACCTTGGGCGATGGGGAAAAGGAAAACCAGCTGTTGAGTGCACTCTTAGTGAATGAGTATCTGGACAAGATTTAGGAAGGTTGTCAGAACCCATGGGACCAACCCTGGGCAGGAGTTGGGAGAAAAGAGGAGGAAATTTAAGAAAACGGGAAGGCAAATTAGATTATTGTGGCAGTGGCATCCAGCATTTACCAGCTGATTCCTGCTGCGTCTTCGATATGTCCTTGTACAGGTCCAGCTTGTCAATGTGGCCTATTTTCAAGCATCTTGCAGCTTAAGCTACTCTTGATCACATTGTAGAAGTGCTTTACTTCAAAGACGCTTCTCCCTGTGGGCAGCAAATCTTTTTGAGACGAGAAGAAAGTCTGTGACCTTGGGTTAGCTGGAGACTGATAAATTAGCCTTTAATTACATGTAGATTCCTCTGTCAGCTGGTGGCATTGTGCTGTTGACCAGTAATTGGTTTTGAACTTGTCCTGAACTTGTGTTTCAACAATTGAAGTTTTACCTAGTCAACAAAGAAACCAGAATTGAAGAGAAGAGTTTATGGTGCAGTGAAGTAGTTCTGGGTGTGTAGCTAGTGTAAAAGTTGCAGTATAATTTGGGTATTAAATCCAAGTCACCTGGTCTCATACCAATTTGCATCTGTGTCAAGTGTACTATTGCTAAACAATGTAGAATAAATTTAAAATTCTGAAGATTGTTTGTTCAAAGCTGACGCATCAGTGCAGTGCTGATGGAGTGCTGCCCTGACAGAGCTGCCATCTTTCGGATGAGATGTTAAACTGAGACCTTGTCTGCCCCCTGAGATGGATTTAAAAGGTCCCCTCGCACTATTTCGAAGAAGAGCAGGGGAGTTCTCCGAGGTCTCCTGGCCAATATTTATTCAATTGATATCTCAAAAACAGATTATATGGTCATTACAGCATTGCTGTTCGTAGGAGTTTGCTGTGCGTGAAATTGGCTGCTGTGTTTCCTACATTACAACTGTGACCACACTTCAAAGTAGAAGTGCTTAGTTACCTTTAAAATGCTGTGGTTGTGAATGCAAGGTTTATTTTGAGGTCAGTGTTCAGAGAATAGACATTCCTGTTTCACTATTAAATATCGCATGACTCTATTTGGAAAAAAAGCCACTTCTGAAATCCCAATTGACATTTATCCCTCACCCAATAGCACCAAAATCCAATTAACTCATCATTTATCTAGATTGATGATCATGGGATGTTGCTGAGTGCAATGTGGTTGCCACATATGTCTACTTAATAGCAACTATGGTTCAAAATTCATTATGAAGTGTTTTGAGATGTTTTGACAGGTGCAATAAGGAAGGCAATGTTGTATCAGGTAGGTATATAAAAGAAAAATGTACCGTTCAGGTTAATAAAGCCACTTAATCACTGTCAGTGAGTTAACTGCCATGGGGGAGACAGTGGTGTAGTGGTAATGTCACTGGGCTAGCAATCCACAGGCTCAGGCTAATCTTCCGGGGGCAAGGGTTCGAATCCCACCATGGCAGCTGGCTGAATTTAAATGCAATTAATAATCTGGATTTGAAAACCTAGTCTCATTAATGGTGAACGTGAAACAATTGTCATAAAAACCCATCCAGTTCACTAATGTCCTTTAGAGAAGGAAATCTGCCATCCTTACCCGCTCTGGCCTACCTATGAGCCCAGACCCACAGCAATGTGGACGATTCTTAATCGCCCTCTGAAATGGTCTAGCAGGCCACTCAGTTCAAGGGCAATTAGGGATGGACAAACGCTGGCCTTGCCAGAGATGCCCACAGGACTTTCTGCAGTCCTATATTTTGAACAAACATCCCACCTTTGTTCACACAGATTTTTTTTAAAGCAGATTTTAGTTAATTTTTGAATATGATGCTTCCTGTATTATATTCAAATAATCTGTTCAGTCTCAGAGTTAAAATCCTCAACCCCAGACACAGCTTCAGCCTTGAGCCTCATTTCAGAAGCAATAACAAGGCTTTCGAGAGGGTGTGGAGGAGATATAGAGGAACGTCAGCTACTTGGAGAAACTGGGATGCTGGAATTCTTTTCATTAGAGCAGAGAAGGTTAATGGGAGATTTAGTAGAGGAGTCAAAAATTATCAAGGGTTTTGATAAAGTAGATAGAGAGAAACTGTTTTCACTGATGGGTAGGTCAGTCACCAGAGGAAACCAATTTAAAATAAATGGCAGAAGAACCAGAGCAGGAGAAAGAATTGGGCAGGAATGCATTACCTGAAAGGGTGCTGGAAGCAGATTCAATTGTTACTTCAAAATGGGGGAAAAAAAAGAATCCAGGACTGTGGGGGGGGAAAAGCAGAGAGACAAAGACACAGAGAGGGAGAAGAGCTGGAACAGGCACAATGGGCCAAGTGGCCTCCTTTTGTGTTGTATTATTTTGTGATCTAACAACAAAAATGAAAGGTGGCTCCAGTGAGCCTGAAATGCCCTGGAGCTCTCTATCGGCACTGTAAGGTTAAGATTTAATTTTTGTAACTCGTTTCATCACAAACACAATTCTGTAACTAATTGTACAAATAATTAAACAGATGTTTAGATCCTAGTACTGAGAGCCCTCATAAATTATTCTACAAAACACAGACTGTGCCCTTTGCTGAATAACTAACTACAGATTTTCTACCCTTTTGCAAAAACGCCTCCCTTATCTGCTACCGCTGCCAGTTGTAGGACCATGCTGTACCTGACCTGGGAGTGATTGATGGGGCAGTGTGTAAGCAGCTTCAGCTCTGCCTTTAACCCATGGTACACCTGGATGCTTGTTGAGGCAGTGCCAACAGGAGCTTTAATCTCCATTTAAACGGGATTGTACCTAACCTGGGCGTGTTTGATGCTGGGAGACGGAAATGGAAAATGACCTATTTCCAAAGACTAACCCTCACCTTGAGAAACACAAAATTCACAACAGAAATGGGTTTTAAGTAAAATCCTTCCAATTCCCTGTTTATGCCACCATGAGATTGAACCCGTTAACAGTTCTAATCATGTATAGAGGCCACTGGCTAATAGATCTTGAGATACACAATCTTCCACTGAGTTTACAAGGCAGTGCAGGTCAATTATCAAGGTCATTGTCAGGAATAGGCATGAGTTACTTGCTCAGTCGACGTTCACTAACAACACTCGAGTGTGGGTTTTTGAGATTGGTTTCACTAACATGAGAAAACAATGGACAGAGAGCAGATGGTCCATCGAACCTTTTCTATCATTTCATTTCTATGAAAAGATTCTGGAAATTCCTCAGTGATTGGGTGACATGCTCCCAAATACTTACCGACCTGCTGTGTGGAGTTGTGTTAACCATGGAAACTATCACACCTCCATAAGATTGTCTCT